>NW_012101621.1:2197027-2204725 GCF_000951045.1 Mandrillus leucophaeus | reverse complement strand
CGAGATCACGTCACTGCACTCCAGCCTAGACGACAAAGCGAGACTCTGTCTCAAAAAAAAAAAAAGATATTGGCCGGGTGCAGTGGTTCAGGCCTGTAATTCCAGCACTTTGGGAGCTATGGCGGATTGCTTGACCCCAGGAGTTCAAGACAAGCCTGGCCAACATGGCAAAACCACATCTCTACTAAAAATACAAAAATTAGCCAGGCGTGGTTGCGGGTGCCTATAGTCCCAGTTACTCAGGAGGCTGAGGCATGAGAATCGTTTGAACCTGGGAGGCAAAGGCTGCAGTGAGCCGAGATCGTCCCATTGCACTCCATCCTGGGCAATGAGTGAAACTCCATTTCAAAAAAAAAAAAAAAAAGAGTATAAAGCAGTGTTAGCTAAAATGAGAGAGCTCTATAAAATTTTATTTTATTTTATTTTTATTTTTTGAGACAGAGTTTTGTTTAAACTTAAGTCAAGAGGCCAGACATGGGTGAGCCTGTAATCACAGTACTTTGGGAGGCCCAAGCCGGTGGATTGCTTGAGCACAGGAGTTTGAGACCAGCCTGGGCAACATGGTGAAACCCCATCTCTACAAAAATTAGAAAACTAGCTTTGCGCAGTGGCAGTATCTTAGCCAATGAGGTCTATCTGAGGCGTGATTATTGCTAATTGAAAATTTTACCCAATACCCTGCCGTGATGACCTGCAATATAGTTGGCATTGGCAATTTTTGACAGTCTTTACAGAGACTGAAAAAAAAAGAAAGAAAGAAAACTTTGTCTAGTGGCACATGCCTGTAGTCCCAGCTACTCAGGAGGCTGAGGTGGGAGGATCTCTTGAGCCCAGGAGATAGAGGTTGCAGTGAGCCCTGATGGTGCTACTGCACTCCAGCCTGGGCAACAGAGTGATATCCTGTCTCAAATAATAGTAATAATAGTAATAATAATAATAATAATATAAATTATGTGTCAACCAGACCCGACAGACTCCAGGCCTCTCTGAGTAAGTACTACATAAAATATACAACAAAGAAAAAACAGGGCTGGCATGGTGCCTCTCGCTTATAATCCCAGCATTTTGGGAGGCCAAGGAGGGAGGACTGCTTGAGCCTAGGAGTTCAAAACTAGCCTGGGCAACATGGCAAGACGCTGTCTCTACAAAATATAAAAAAACTAGCCAGCATGGTGGTGCACACCTGTGGTCTCAGCTACTACAGAGGCAGAGGTGGGAGGATTGCTTGAGACTGGGAGGTTGAAGCTGTAATGATCTGGGGTCATGCCAATGCACTCCAGGCTGGGAAACAGAACAAGACCTCATCTCAAAAGAGAGAGAAAAAAGAACAGTCTATCTGCTTGTCCTGGAAAAATAGCAATTTCCCCTGATAAATACAAGTTAATGGTTAATTAATATTTCATTAATTTATTAAGAGGTAGTAACAAGGAAAATATATTGAAGGGTAAGAATTAAACTCTGCCATCAAAAAATCTTACCATCCAGGAAGGGAGAGAAGAGGAGTGTAAAACTACCCATGGTGCTACGAGGTAATTTTAAATAAATTGCAATGTGGCAATTGAGTCGAGGCTTTAAGCACTCGTAGGATATTCTCCCTCTGATTACTTGCTCAAAGTAGATGATTTAGAAAATATAGAAAAGTACAATAAGGTTTTAAGGCCGGGTATGGTGGGTCACGCCTGTAATCCCAGCAAGAAGGCTGAGGCGGGCAGATTAGGAGGTCAAGAGATGGAGACCTTCCTGGCCAACATGGTGAAACCCCATCTCTACTAAAAATACAAAAATAGCTGGGTGTGGTGGCACGCACCTGTAGTCCAAGCTACTAGGGAGGCTGAGGCAGGAGAATAGCTTGAACCCAGGAGGCAGAGGTTGCAGTGAGCCAAGATCGCACCACTGCCTGGTGACAGAGCGAGACCCTGTCTCGAAAAAAAAAAGTTAAAAAAAAAAAATCACATGTAATTTTCCTACCAGGAGAGAACCACTACTAACATTTTAGTGTATACTTTCTCCCGTATTTTTTGTCTTTGCTTTTTAAAATAGTTTAAAGCGGTATGGCGCGGTGGCTCACGCCTGTAATCCCAGCACTTTGGGAGGCCAAGGCGAGCGGATCACCTAAACAGCCTGGCCAACATGGCAAAACCCCATCTATACTAAAATACAAAAATTGGCTGGACATGGTGGCGTGCGCCTGTAATCCTAGATACTAGAGAGACCGAGGCAGGAAAATCGTTTGAACCTAGGAGGCGGAGGTTGCAGTGAGCCAACCTCGCTGGAGGTCGTCACTCAGGATTTCCTTAGGCTGCCGGAAATCCGAGGTCTGGGCGAACCTTTTACTAGGCGCTTTAAGGAGCAGCGATAGGACACCGCGGCCGCCAATCAACCTCAACTGGAGGCAGTTGCACTCCAGCCTGGGCGATAGTGACTCTGCCTCAAAAAAAAAAAAAGAAAAAAAAAAAGAAAAGAGAAAAGAAAAAAAGGAAAAAAGAAATGGCTCCCTTAGTAGAGCTGATGCTAATCCACTGTGTGCGCAGTTCCTATAATGTAACCAGAAGGACTGGCAGGTGACGAGGGTACGTAGGAGACAAGCCATTTTAAGAGGAGGGAAATTAAGGGAGCAGATTCGGAGGGATGGGCCAATTTTACTGGCACTTAAGATATTAGTGAGATGACTTGGGCCAGAGGCCGGGATTTTGCACTTCATTTACTTTTCATATTGGAGAGGAATAAGGAAGTCAGTTGGTTTGGATGGAATATGTGTTGTCTGAAGAAGGGTTTAATAGGCTGAGAAGCAGAGATGTCTACGAGGTAGCTGACATTCGAATCTGGACCTGAGAAAGGCTCTCGGGTTGGAAAAACGGCAGGGCTGGTTAGTTTTCTACACACTTTAACACGGCCTAGTCACCGCTGCTCCCTCCTCATTTTAAGTAAAGTTCTTTCTTTATTCACATTGCACGCCGGAGGCTTCATTTCGCGCTTTTTTTCTCCTAGGCCCGGGGCTAGGGCAAGTCCTTTGCGCCCGTCACCTAACAACGCCCCTCAAGCCCTTCCCCGCCCCCGCGCCGCCGGAAATCCGAGGTCTGGGCGAACCTTTTACTAGGCACTCTAAGGAGCAGCGATAGGACACCGCGGCCGCCAATCAGGCCTTCCAGATACCCGGATGTGAGACGGTGCGCGATACAAAGGCGAGTTTCCACCCAGAGGGTCGTCCGGTGCAATAGCCAATAAACATTCCCCGGACGATAAATGACAGGAAAATTAACCAGTTACAAACTAGTTTCTCTCACGCATGTGGAAATTCTTCTGCTTAGTCTAACCCACTGCCAATTGTGACTGGATA
This sequence comes from Mandrillus leucophaeus, assembly GCF_000951045.1. NCBI lineage: Eukaryota > Metazoa > Chordata > Mammalia > Primates > Cercopithecidae > Mandrillus > Mandrillus leucophaeus. The sequence goes on along the minus strand of NW_012101621.1, from coordinate 2,201,388 downwards.
TCATTGTGAGAAGCGGTTGAACTGTCTAATTAGGAGCGGGAGCGAAAAAACACACAGCCAATAGGAAGATTCTTAGGGATGGGGCGGGGACTAGGCCTTCGCCTCGGCGGCAGAGGAGACTCGGGGGCCATTTTGTGAAGAGACGAAGACTGAGCGGTTGTGGCCGCGCTGCCGACCTCGACCAGCAGTCGGTTTCTCCACGCCGAATCCGGGAGTAGGAGACTCAGAATCGAATCTCTTCTCCCTCCCCCCTCCTGGTAAGTGGAGAGGGCGGACGCAGGGAAGGCGCTGGGTTTTTTGGGAAGCGAGAGGGGGTGTGGGAGAGAATATGAGGGAACCCTTCCCCCTAACTAACCGGGCCCTCATTTATTCTGTTTGTTTTGGGGGATTAGGTCTGAAGCGGGAGGCGGTTTTACAGGCCTCAGCCTCTGCGTAGGTTTAACCTGGTGTCCTCTGGGCCACGATCGCCAGGGAAAATGCCCTTTTTTCGCTCTTCCTGTGTTAACGGCTGCTTTCCTTTCATTTTCTACGACCGCGAGGACTCCGGGATCCTGAAAATGAAGATCGCGATGTTCATTAATATAGTCGAAGTTAACATAGCGCCGATGCCTTCTATTACCTCGGTTCTTCTTACATGTAAAAATTGGGGGAGGGGGAGGGGGAAGGTTACCAAGTAGATGTATCGCGAGCCTTTAAATCCTGGATCGTGCCGCGTGGCCTACGAGAAAGGTTTAACAAAAGATTTAGCATTTTACTGATAACTTTTTATTTTATTCCTCTTTATGAGCAAATAATGGAGCTCGAAGTAGTTATTTTCACTTACGTTTGTAAAAGGAAATATTGTGTATAACTATATTAATAATTACAGCTGACTTTTCATCTGCAGGTTACAAAACACTTGAAATATATAAGTTAGTGGAACTTTGCTTGAGGTAGGTATTAACTCTCTTTCTCAGACAGAAACTGAGGCAGAAAAGTGTTGATTGCTAGGGTCATAATTAAGTCAGTAGCAGAACTACTAAGGAATTTGACCACGAGGTCAGTCGAGTGGTTTTTACCTGGTTAATGGAATACCGGGTTCTAAAAGTACAATATTTGAATCTTTGCGAGAACCTGATGACGGAAACCACGAGGTAACTGGAAATTCCCAAATTGCGCTTAAGAAAAATACTACGAGACTTGAGAATTTATTGTTAACGTAACTTCCTAAGTGTAAGATGACAAAATTTGACTTTCGGGTTATTCTGATGTTAATTTTCCCGTCCACCTAAACTTGGGCAAAAATTCACAGCTACATTTTATTAAGCAAATATTAACAGTGCTGTTATTTGCTCGGTGCTGAAATTTGATTAAAAACTTGTAAGTTAAAGTTACAGATTATTTAGTGTCACGTTCACTTATCTGGGAAATCGGTTTTTTAAATCCTCACATGAGATTTGGTTATTTTTTACAATCTGTTAATTTCACAAAAACTAAAGCTGTTAAGCACAGTTTAAACCAATTCTGCCGGGTAAGACATTTATCTGTAAGGCAACCTATTTGATAGGAAGTAAAATAAGGGTCAAAAACATCGCGACCCCTTTAAGTTTAAATACATTATTACAGGAACTTAAAACTAAAGTTTATCATCGTGCTAAACTGTTAGAAATGAGGTAAAGGCAAAAATAGATTAATTGGGAAATCATGTAGTACAAATGTTGGCAATGAGAAATGTCAGAAGTTAGTATTTAAGAACAGTTATTAATGGCTGAAATTGATGGACGGGCACTTTTCTTTGCCTTTGAGGTGTTAGAAATACGGGTTCCTTCCGATCAGTATGTATATCAGATCAGTATGTATATCAGCGTACCAAAAATTCTTTAATATCAAGAACTGTTTGCCACGGCATTTATATCACAATTCCAGGTGTGTTCTCAACTGGATAGGCATTTAGTAACATTTTCGTATTGACTAGCGTATTGGCTAGGGGGAAAAGTTGAAGGATGGCCAGGTTGCAGGTTTTCTGACCTTTTTTTCCCCCCATTCGTGTGCCACTCTTGGGAATACTTGGTAGTTGATGTTCCTTCTGTGGAGAATTTAAACAGCTTACGTTTGTAATTAAATCTCTTAGAGGATTTGACATGGCATTCGACCTTGTTTTGGATGGAATGGCAGTGCGACACAAAGAATAAACTCAAATAGCTAGTTGCTCTAATTTTAAAGACTAAGGGGCAAATTATTAAAACTTAATATAAGTGTTGAATGTGAGGTGTTGAATAGGGAGTAAATTTGCCTAGGAGGAGAAATAGATTTTAATCCTCCTTGCTTAAATAAGAGGACTTAGACTTTTTTTTTTTAACTTATTTGAATTTTTAGTTTCTAATTCAAATTTTTCGTTGCCAGAAGACTAAAAACTGTACAGATTCAGTCTTTTTAAAGCAGTTTTTTTTTTTTTTTTGAGACGGAGTCTCACTGTTGGTCCCAGGCTGGAGTGCAGTGGCACAATCTCGGTTCACTGCAGCCTCTGCCTGCCGGGTTTGAGCGATTCTCCTGCCTCAGCTTCCCGAGTAGCTGGGATTACAGGCGTGCGCCACCACGCCGGGCTAATTTTTATATTTTTAGTAGAGACAGGGTTTCACCATGTTGGTCAGGCTGGTCTCACTTCTGAGATCAGGCAATCCTCGTGCCTCCGCCTCCCAAAATGCTGGTATTGCAGGTGTGAGCCACGGCACCCGGCCCCAGTTTTCTAAATTAGTAGTAGTTATTACTATTCTTAACCACATTATTTCAGTCTTCAAATAATTAGTAGTTGTCTCTGGGGAGCATTATTTGCTCTTAATATGCATATTCTTGTATTCTCATTGGAAATGGGAAGCTTTTGGTTTTGTGTATACTACATTTACTAGAGGATTGGTGAGAACTAGAAAGTTGAGGTGTGGCATAACTACAGGTTTTCTCGATATTGAAAAATTTGGATTTATTAACATAAGAAATTTTGGTTTCTTAACCAAAGAAAATTTATTTTTCTTTAGTTTTTTTTTTTTTTTTTTTTTGAGACGGAGTGTCGCTCTGTCGCCCAGGCTGGAGTGCAGTGGCCGGATCTCAGCTCACTGCAAGCTCCGCCTCCCGGGTTTACGCCATTCTCCGGCCTCAGCCTCCCGAGTAGCTGGGACTACAGGCGCCCGCCACCTCACCCGGCTAGTTTTTTGTATTTTTAGTAGAGACGGGGTTTCACCATGTTAGCCAGGATGGTCGCATCTCCTGACCTTGTGATCCGCCCGTCTCGGCCTCCCAAAGTGCTGGGATTACAGGCTTGAGCCACCGCGCCCGGCCTTTTCTTTAGTTAATAAGAAAATCTTACAAGAAAATTTGGTTTCTTAACCAAAGGAAAGAGGTTTCTTTGGTACATTTACTGTGATAGGTTATGTGTTTTTGGATTTATATTGTATCAGGAAAACATTATTTGGTGTTCTAACTTGAGTCTGTCCCAGTACACTGGAAGGACAGGCACTTTGTTTAAAGAATTGATTCTAGAGGCCAGGCGCGGCTGCTCACGCCTGTAATCCCAGCACTTTGAGAGGCTGAGGCGGGTGGGTCACGAGGTCACGAGTTCCAGACCAACCTGCCAATATGGTGAAACCCCCATCTCTACTAAAAATACAAACAAACTGGGCGTGGTGGTGCTCGCCTGTAGTCCCGGCTACTCGGGAGGCTGAGGCAGGAGAATAGCTTGAACCTGGGAGGCAGAGGTTGCAGTGAGCCATCGCACCACTGCACTCTAGCCTGGGCGACAGAGCGAGACCCCCTCTCAAATAATAATAAGTAATAATAATTGATTATAAACTGGGGAAGAGAGAGATTCCCGATTTAAAATCTTCACAGTGGTTCTCAAACGTTAGCCAACACCAGAATCAATAGGGCTAGTTAAAACAGATTGCTATGATCTATACCACCAGGTTTTCTAATTAAGTCTGGGGTGGGGCCTGAGAGTTTGAACTTCTAGTAAGTTCCAGGTGATGATGCTTATGCATCACTCATTCTGAGAGGGACTCCTTTAGAAGAAGGGATCCAAACTTCAGGCAGGTTTTGACAAATAATAACCTAGAGATACATTTTTTAAAAACTACCTTTGAGCTTTATGTAAGGATACTCTTTTTTTTTTTTTTTTTTTTTTTGAGAGCCTCACACTGTCACCCAGATTAGAATGCAGTAGCGTCATCCCAGCTCACTGCAACCTCTGCCTCCCAGGCTTAAGGGTGCCCTCAGCCTCAGTAGCCCTGCTAATTTTTTGTATTTTTGGTAGAGACAGAGTCATGTTTCCAGGCTGATCTTCAACTCCTGAACTCAGGTGATCCGCCTGCCCCAAGCCTCCCAAAGTGCTG
>NW_012101621.1:2182261-2196017 GCF_000951045.1 Mandrillus leucophaeus | reverse complement strand
GCCCGCCACCTCGCCCGGCTAGTTTTTTGTATTTTTTAGTAGAGATGGGGTTTCACCGTGTTAGCCAGGATGGTCTTGATCTCCTGACCTCATGATCTGCCCATCTCGGCCTCCCAAAGTGCTGGGATTACAGGCTTGAGCCACTGCGCCTGGCCGGCTCAAAGAACACTTGTAAATGCTCAATTAAAAAAAATTTTTGAGACAGGGTCTCTCTCTGTTGGCCTGGCTGAAATGCAGTAGCGTCATCAGAGCTCACTGCAGCCTCAAACTCCTGGGCTCAATTGATCCTCGCTCCTCAGACACCTAAGTAGCTGGGATTACAGGCTACCACACCCTGTTAATGTTTTTTGTTTTTAATAAAAGTCTTGCCATGTTTCCTAGGCTGGTCTCAAGCCATGCTCTACCCCAGTCTCCCAAAGTGTTGGGGTTACAGGTGTGAGCCACCACACCTGGCCTTAAAATATTTTAATTTCCTGAAATTTACAAAGGAGAATAAGACTTTATGGCTAAATTGAAAAGTGAGTGCAGCTAGTTCATTGTTTGCACAAGGAGCTACAGTCCAATTGTAGTTCTTATTTTAGCTGATGAAACAACCAGTTTGTCATGGAAATTATTTTAGTGTGGTACTGTGTACCAGATTTTTAGAATCCATAACTTGAAATTAGCTATACATGCTACATAGTAAACAGTGGACTACAGAAACAAAAGAGGTATTAACATAAGGACCTTAATTTTTTCACCTATTTTATGACCTTAAATATTCAGTAGCCATAGTAGTCTTTTTTTATTCCATTTGTATTTTCGTTTTGTCAGTGAGTGAAATAATGTGCTCCTTATTTAAAACATCTTTCCCCCTAACAGTAGAACCTATTAGGTCTTGTGGTTTGATCACTCACTGGTTTTGAAAATAGATCTAGAGTCATCACTAGTATAGATCTTCATGGTAGGCCATTCACCTTCAGTCTGTTACTCATAGTGGAAACTCCATGGGCTTTAAGTTTAAAACCCATGAATCTGCTTAATTTTTACAGTCTCAATATTTGACATTTGCTCACTATTTCACCTCTATTTGTTGGCCCGGTTTTTCTGTATTTTCTTTGCCCAAACTGCTCATTATCAAGATGAATATTTGGATATACTCTTTTTGAGACCCTCAAGGGCATATTGACATGGATTTAGTTAATTTTAGTCACCTATTGATGTTGAAGAATTGTGAAGACAGTCACTGGTAGAGGTGATTCTATGGAGGCTGTCCCATCCCAGTGGAATGTTAATGCTTTACCAAAATGTGTTAGCTGCAATAGACAGATGTTTCTGTCTTGGGGGTTTAGGGCACAACATTTCTGAGGAACTCTGACTCAATCTGTCCCTTCTCCTTTCACAGGGCAGCAAGGCGAACCCCATCCCTACTCACTGGAGCTCAGCTTTGATTTTTAACCTCCCTTCCCCACCCTTCCAGAACACACACATTCCATTCCAAAACTGATTTTATAAAGACATTTTAAACATAATGATGCAACTTGGTGTGCACTACGGCAAATGTACAGGTGTTTTTTTTTTAATTGTTTCCAAAACCGGGACCTGGATTTAAGATGTAATTTTTAAAATTTCTATTTCTATTTTTTCTGCAGCAGTTGGGTTAGAGGAGGAGGAGCCTTTTAGCCTCTCATAAACTGACCTCTCTACTTCCTCGTGTATTTTTAAGATTGATTGATGATGTCGAAAGGGCTTTGCTTGTCTGCTACTGAAAACTTTATCCTTGCGGTTTTTGTGGAAACTGCTTTTGGAAAGAGAAAAGAAATGAACTTTACTGACTTGACATTTTTGCACCTCCCGTTTTTCTAATCTGGGCTATTTTTATTTTTGTTTTTTTACAGTGAGATTTTTTTGATCTTCAGCTACAGTAAGTTATTCCAATTTTTTTTTAACATTTTTCCTGACTTTCCGCTGATTTCCTTTTTATTGTTGTTACTAGTTACTATTACTTATTATTATTATTATTATATTAATACTTATGATGGTGATGATGATGATGATAATGACACTGATGATTTTTAACCGGATTAAAATCGAGTTTTTCTGAATGTTTCTAAGAATTTCTCCGGCCTCCTGATTGACTTTGGAGTTTTGCATCTTGGGAGAGAAAGCGAAGGCATTAGTATTTTTAAGTGGATTGATCACATAAACCTTTTCTCTCCCAACCCCACCCTTGCCCTTATCCCCTTCCCCACACTGAACAGAATTTTACTGGCTGTTAAGTCTATGACCTTATTTTTCCTGATCTTTAACTTAACTGTTTTAGAGCATCTCTGGACGTCTGTATTTTTAATTTTTTTTATTTTTGTTTTTTTATTTTTAATCTTTCATTTGTTAAATTTTTAAACTGTGCTGCAATAAAATGTGTGTGGTACTACTTAACACTTATGATCGTGATGGCATTTTCCCTGAAAGCCATCTTCCTCCTGTTTCCCTTGAAATCCCATCCTGCTTTTCCTGTACACTACCCCTCACAAACCACAAGCTGCAGCAACATGGATGCCCAGCCTGGAGCAGCAGCAGCCAGGATGACCTGGAGCCAGGGGGGCCTTCGGAACAGATGCACACCCTTCCTGGGTGATGGTAAGAGGTGTGAGGTCCACTTGGATTCATTACAAAGACTAGGAAATAAACCCGTTTAACAGTGTAGCTGATGTGTATAGGTCATAGCCTCTGGAAGTGTTTGGATTAAGCGTTTTGTATGTGCATCTTGAAGTGTTTCTCAAGGGGGACCACCTCAGTTATTTGTAAACTAATGGAATAATAGGAGTTTCTAATTAACTTGGGCTGATTAGAACATTTTGGGTACTTGGAAAGAGCAGCTGAAGTTTAAAATGAAAGTGGCTTGCGTTAATGATTAGTAACAAGGCAACGTATTGGGGAATCCTTTTTTTTTTAGATTATTACAAATTAGTAAACATTTTCTGTCATTTAACGTATTTCTTGGGTTCATGACATTTTTGGATTGTATTCTATTTAGACTTTTTATCACATTAAAATTTCACAAGAGTCAAACCACAAGAGATACAACATAATATTAAAATGCTGTCTCACTGGAAGGTTTTTAAAAATTTGGAAAAAGGTAGGCTTTTTGACCTCACAAAGCAGGGAACTCTGTTTAACCTATACGTCCAAATCAGGAACCATCTCAGGCTGACCCCTTTTACAATGGTGACTCAAGGCCCAGCTAGATTTTGGGAATTCTAATGTGAATTCATAGAATTCCTAATGGTAAGAAGGAATGAATTCTGTGTTATTCACAGGAATCGTGTAGAGATTAATAAAGATGTGGATAGCCAAAGAGTAAGATAACCATTTTAGAGTTGCTCTGATAGATTTCAAGCTGGGGGATAATTAGATTTTATTTTAAAATATTTCTATTTTTTATGGAGACAGTCTCACTATGTTGTCTAGGCTGGTCTTGAACTCCTGGGCTCAAGCAATCCTCCTGCCTTGACACCCCAAAGTGTTGACGTTACAGGCGTGAGCCACTGCACCTAACCTGGAATAATTTTTTGAAGGCATATTTGGTACTGTTGTATTAGGGTAAATCACAAACTTGCCCCCTTATATCATACTTGGATGAAAAGGAAAATCTAGTTTAAGTGAAAACCAAAGGTACACTCAAAACAGAATGGGAGAAAGTTAAGGAAAAGATTCCTGGAGGTTATCTAGAAAAATAATGGGAATCTTTTTATTTTTTAATAGGTGCAAGTTTTATTGATGCCCTCTATTGTATGAGAGCTATTTTTTCTACTTCTTTGCTGCTGTCAGTATATGGAAGCTGTTCACTATAGGTTTAGTTAGATTTACTCCTTGTTAATTCTACAAATTTATTGTTTTTATGGGACATGTTCTGTTTCGGGATATAAAATATAGTTTATTATGTTTACGGGCTTTGCAGCTTAGGGAGACTCATGAATGAAATAATGTCCATATATGATGAGAGGTAAATACCGATCCTGTAGAAGCATGCCGAAATAAGCTAGGGGCATTGGTAAGCCTGCAGTCAAAACTAATTGGAAGGCTGAGGCAGGAGGGTCCTTTGGCCCAGGAGTTGAGAGGCTTTAGTGTGTGATATGATTATCCACTGCACTCCAGGCTGGGCAACATAATGAGACCCCATCTCTCTCTTTTTTTTTTTTGAGATAGAGTCTCGCTCTATTGCCCAGGCTGGAGTGCAGTGGTGCAGTCTTGGCTCACTGCAACCTCCGCCTCCCAGGTTCAAGCGATACTCCCGAGTAGCTGGGACTACAGGCACAGACCACCATGCCTGGCTAATTTGTGCATTTTTGGTAGAGACGAGGTTTCACTATGTTGGCCAGGCTGGTCTCAAACTCCTGACCTCTTGATCTGCCTGCCTCGGCCCCCCAAAGTGCTGATATTACAGGCGTGAGCCACTGCGCCGAGCCTTAAATTTTTGGGTTTTTTGTAGAGACCCGGTGAGACCCCATCTCTTTTTAAAAAAAGAAAGCATGAGGCCGGGCGCGGTGGGTCAAGCCTGTAATCCCAGCACTTTGGGAAGCCGAGACGAGCGGATCACAGGGTCAGGAGATCGAGACCATCCTGGCTAACCCGGTGAAACCCCGTCTCTACTAAATACAAAAAACTAGCCAGGCGAGGTGGCGGGCGCCTGTAGTCCCAGCTACTCAGGAGGCTGAGGCAGGAGAATGGCGTGAACCTGGGAGGCGGAGCTTGCAGTGAGCTGAGATCCGGCCACTGCACTCCAGTTTGGGCGACAGAGTGAAACTCCGTCTCCAAAAAAAAAAAAAAGGCATGCAGAAATGGTTACCTAACTAACCCTAAGAGGTAAGGGGATCTTTTTTTTATTTCATTATTTTTATTTCTTCTACCTTAATCACATAAAGGGATTTTTTTTTTTTTTTAATAAGACAGAGTCTCACCCTGTCACCCAGGCTGGAGTGCGGTGGTGTGATCTCACACCACTACAGGCACCTGTCACCATGCCCAGCTAATTTTTGTATTTTTAGTAGAGACGGGCTTTCATCATCTTGGCTAGGCTGGTCTTGAACTCCTGACCTCGTGATCCACTCACCTTGGCCTCCCAAAGTGTTGGAATTAGGCGTGAGCCACCATGCCTGGTCAACGGGATCCTTTTAAGAGAGGTAGTGTACTGAAAAGAATCTTAAGGCCAGAGAATAAAAGTTTCAATGACATACATGCCAAGGAGTTTATATCTTAACCAGAAACTAATGGTGAGCCATTTTAGAAAGATTCTAAACTGGAAAGTGACATCAGATTTTCCTTTTATTTTTATTTTTTGAGACAGGGTCTTGCTCTGTCACCCAGGCTGGATTGCAGCGACATTAAACATTAACAAGGCTCACTGCAGCCTTGACCTCCTGGGTTCAAGCCATCCTCTGACTTCAGCGTCTTGTGTAGCTGGGACTACAGACCTGCACCATAGCACCTGACTATTTTTTATTGTTATTTTTTTAGTGGAGACAGTCTCATTTTGTTTCCCAGGCTGGTCTCAAAAACTACTGGAAGATTTTAATTTTTAGGACTGTCTTTGTAATAACAGTATGGAAATAGTGTAGAGGAAATGAGATTGGAAGTAAGAGATTAATAAGGAAGATACTAAAATCCAAGGAAGAATAACGACCTGGTTTGGACAAAGGTAATGCTAATGAGATTAGAGATTAGTAGGTAAAATTAGGAGCATCTCAGGACAGATATGATAGAGGGTGGACAAGGACATAGATTTGGCATGATTGCTGGTTTCTAGCTTCTGGGATAGGGATAGATAACTGGAGAAGGTAAACGAAGGGAGCAGATTATAGTTTGAGGGTGGGAAAAAGAATGTTTTAAACGTCTTGGAGGTGTTCAAGGAACATTCACGTATAAGATGTTTATTAAATATTTGAGTACTTATTTTGAAAATCATTATTAGGTTTGGGCATATAGGGAAGAACGAAACATGTCCCCTGCCGTCATGGATATTACAGATCATTGAGGGAAGAAACAAAGTAAACGGCACTTTTCATAGTCAGGATCGATGAAGGAAAAGAACAAGGTGGATGAGAAGATAGCAAGGGAACATGGAATTTGGGGGATGCTGCCAGGGAAGGAACCTTCCCTACAGGGAAGCTTGGCTATATGGAAGTAGCTAATGGTGAAGCTCATTCTGTAAGAAAACCATATGTGAAAGCACAGGTAATGAGGGGGAACAAGACTTGGCCTCCAAGTAAGAAATAATACTGGAAAATAATTACCAAGTATACATAGATGAGGGATGGAGTTGGAGAGGTAGGCAAGGATCAAACATTCATAGCACAACCTTAGAGGATCTTGTTTAAGATCCTATCTTGGTCACAGGTAGAATCTATTAAAGGATTTTGAAAAAGAGGTCTGATTTATTTTCTGGCTGTTGTGTAGGGAATGTTAGTGATGAGGACTAACAGGGCAAGTAGGGTAGTAAGTTAGGAGACCAATATGTTAGAGTAGGCTACTGTCTCAATCTCTTGGAGAAAATAATCATCCCAGGCCTAACAATAACTTGACCTGGTTTTTCAAATGAGTTTTTATTGGGTGTATTAATGTGCAAAATCAGTCGGGATAAGAGAACTGATCAGGCTCCCGGAAATTACTAATTAGTTCTGTGGTACCTTGTTGGGTCATATAATGGCTTTTTAATTTGGCAGGGAAAAGTAGCAGGACGTTGATTTCTCTCTTACGGAAGTATTCTAAACTGTTGACTATGTCCACCACTGTTAAAGTTCTGAGTTTGTGTTGACTGACTTAATTATCATCAAAACCTTGAGTAGGAGTAGATACTGTTAATCATTCATGTTTTAGAGGTGGGAATATTGGTCTACAGAGTGTAAATAACTTGCCTAAAGTTAAACTGCTTTAGTGGTTTAGCATGGATTCAACCCAGGGATTAAGGCTGCAGATTTCAACACTTAATGATAGTAGACTCTTTCCTTCACTTTGATATGTTGAGCTTTTTTTTTTTTCTAGACAGAATCTCGCTCTTTCGCCAGGCTGGAGTGCAGTGGCGTGATCTTTGACTCACTGCAACCTCGCCTCCTGGGTTCAAGCGATTATTGTGCCTCAGCCTTCTGAGTAGCTGGGATTACAGGCATGCACCACCAAACCCAGCTAATTTTTGTATTTTTAGTAGAGATGGGCTTTCACCATGTTGGCCAGGCTGGTCTAGAACTCATGACCTCGTGATCCGCCCACCTCGGTCTCCTAAAGTGCTGGGATTACAGGCGTGAGCCACTGTGTCCAACTGAGCATTCTAGAAAAACAAATTTTAGTTTGGTTAAAGTTTCAAAGAATAACCTTGCACTTTTATTTTAAAAATTTTAAAATTAAATATGTTTGTATTTTTGCCCTTGAATTCCCAACACCTTAAATGGCTTACAGATGTGTGTATATGTACAAGGTAGTAAATTGTTCAGGTAGATGTATCTTGGTAAAATGTTACCGTGGTTGTGATAGCATTGTTAGTAGGGAAGCAAGCACATTTTAAAAGTGAGCTTTAGGCCAGATGCAGCAGTTTATGCCTCTAATCCTAGCACTTCGGGAGGCTGTAGTTGGAGGATAGCTTAAGGCCAGGAAAGTCTGGCAACATAGCAAGACCCTGTCTACAAAAAGCTGGGCGTGGTGTCACACAGCTGTAGTGTAGCTCCCCGGGAGACTGAGGCAGTAGAATTACTTGAGCTCAGGAGTTTGAGGTCAGGGTGAGTTATGATGGTGCCTCTGTACGCCAGCCTGGGCGACAAGAGACCCTGTCTCTTAAAGTAAAAAAACAAAAGTGAACTTTCCTTTTTTTAAAACTATCATAAAACCGTAAGAAGTGAACTTTAGTTGAAAAAAAGTTATTTATGGTTAAAAAAAAAACCCACCCAGAGGGATGCGTTAACTAGGCCCAGGGGTCCTTTTTCAATCCTCATCTCACTTGACCTGTTGGTTCCATTTAACCAGATCTCTTCCTTGAAACATTTTTTTTTTTTTTTAAATTTTTTTTACTTTGCTTCCAGGTTTTTGTTAGATGTTTCTGACTGTTAAACCTCTTTCTGGTGGAGTGCCCCATGGTTCAGTCTTTACACTTCTCTTTTCTGTCCACAATCTGGGTCATTTCGGATTCATTCATGATTTAATATACCACCTATAAGCTGATATCCACACTCAAGATCAACAGCCTATACGTTCGAATGTCATACCAATCAAGTTACCTACATGACAACTCTGTTGAATATCCAATATGTCAACTTAAAAGTGCAAAACTGTGCTCCTGATGTTCATCCCTCAAACCAGTGTCTTGTGTACTGTTGCCTTTTTCAGTTAATGAAACAATTTTTGTGTCTCTTGAGCCAAAGATTTTGGCTAGCCATCCTTGACTTTTATTCATCTCTCACCTTTGGCCTATTAGAAAATCATGTTGGCTGGGTGTGGTCGTTCACGCCTGTAATCCCGGCACTTTGGGAGGCTGAGGGAGGTGCATCACTTGAGCTTAGAAGTTTGAGACCAGATTGGGCAACGTGGTGAAACCCCATCTCTTCAAAAATATACAAAAATTAGCCGAGAGTGGTGGCATGTGCCTGTAGTCCCAGCTACTTGAGAGACAGGCATGAGAATCGCTTGAGCCCAGGAGGCAGAGGTTGCAGTGAGCCGAGATCGCACCCGCACCATTGTACTCCAACCTGCGTTACAGAGCAAGACCCTGTCACAAAAAAAAGAAAATCATGCTGCATATTGTTGACACTTGGTCCAATTTCAAGCCACTATTGTATCTTGTGCATTATTATATAAAATAGGTTTGTATTTCTTTTGTCCCTCCACACTAGTTTTGTTCTTAAAGTGGTAGCTAGATTTATCCTAAAATGTAATGTTTGGAAAATGTTTCTTTTTTTTTTTTGAGATGGAGTTTCGCTCTTTTTGCCCTAGCTGGAGTACAATGGCACGATCTCGGCTCACTGCAACCTCCGCCTCCCGGGTTCAAGCGATTCTGCTGCCTCAGCTTCCCAAGTAGCCGGGATTACAGGCACCTGCCACCACCCCCGGCTAATTTTTTTTGTATTTTTAGTAGAGACAGGGTTTCACCATGTTGGCCAGGATGGTCTCAAATTCTTGACCTGGTGATCTGCCCACCTCCACCTCTCAGTGCTGGTGTGATCCAGTGCGCCTGGCTGTTGAAAAATGTTTTGCCTGAAAACAACCTAATGGCTGCCTTTTTCAGCATTGAAGTCAGAATTTTTCTGTGATTTACAGGGCATCCTATGTGATTTGTTGTGTCCCTTCCCTTACTGTTATACAGTGCTTCAGCCACACTGGCCTTCGTAACTGTCTTGAACACATTGGATATGTTTCCCCTTTAGAGCTTTTCCTTGGAATTTTCTCTGAGTCATACAGTTTGGTTCCTCAGTTCTGAGATTTTTACTCAGAAGCTACCCCCTTAGTGATGTGTCTTCCCTTATTTAGCTCCTTAAGCTCCCCTTCTCCTAAATTCGCTTTAGCACTTATCACCAACTGTAGAATTTGTTTTATGCTGTGTAAAGACATAAGAGGTGTGTCCAGAAATACACATGCCAAACAATTAACATTGATTGCCTCTGGGCAAGAAGTGGGATTTAGGAGATTTGAAACTTGTGCTCTATGTGCTTAAGACTGAGTGTTAAAATGACCAATACGTTAATATTTTCCTTCTAATTAAAAAGCTTAAAAATGTACATCAACTCTTGTGATTCTGTGTGGGTATAAATAGCATAGCTAGTCTGTGTAATAGGGGTTTAAGTAAGCAGTGTTAATAGTTGAAGAAAACTTCTTTAAAAGGTTTAGCTATGATGAAATGAATCGAGTTAGCATTTGAGCACATGGACTACCGTGATGTTGCCTGTATCAGCATTTGGGAGAACCATTTTAAAAATATGTATTCTCTAATGAGAAAGTATGGCTGTTTGTAAGAGGTAGCCATAGTGCATTAGAGAACATTTTTTTTTTTTTCCATTTCTACCTAATCTGATTCTGACTTTACCAGTCTGAAATATTCTTCCTGTTTTCTAATTATATTGACCTATGGCTCCTGAGTTGATTTTAAAACTGAAAAAACTCTGGGAGTTCATTGAACCAGATTTAGGCTTTTCTGGCTAGTCTTGAATAACGTTTAGGAGTAGGTTTTTTTTTTTTTTTTTTTTTTTTTTTTTTTTTTTTTTTTTTTTTTTTTTTTTTTTTTTTTTTTCTTGAGATGGAGTCTCGCTCTGTCGCCCAGGCTGGAGTGCAGTGGCGCGATCTCGGCTCACTGCAAGCTCTGCTGCCTCCCGGGTTCACGCCATTCTCCTGCCTCAGCCTCCCTAGAAGCTGGGACTACAGGCGCCCGCCACCACGCCTGGCTAATTTTTTTGTATTTTTAGTAGAGATGGGCTTTCACCGTATTCGCCAGGATGGTCTTGATCTCCTGACCTCATGATCCGCCCGCCTCGGCCTCCCAAAGTACTGGGATTACAGGCGTGAGCCACCGCACCTGGCCCTAGGAGTAGTTTAGTAGAGTACATTTTGAACAAAATTTTTCCTCTAGCCCTCTAACCAAAATAGGTATTCTGAAGAGGATAAACTATTTATAATGCATTGTCACTCCCTGTATTGATCCTTTAAATAAAATCATCATTCACATAAGTGGATTTTCTAACTTCAGAGATAGAAGAAAAGTTTTCTGTTGCTACTATCCTTAAAAGTTTGTGGAATTCATGCTAGAGTTATGGCTGTTTATGCTGTTTAAAATGGAGTTTTATTACTCCTTTAAAAAGGAATACTGGTCAAGTGACTGAAGATTGGTATGGATTTGTGAGAGGAGGTACCTCATCTTTATCTTACCTTTGATCCCAGTAAAGTAATACATGCTCATAGACAGTTTTAGAAAATATAACTATCCAAAGATAACATTTTGGTGTGTTCTTCCAGGCTTTTTGGGGCATGTATAATCTTCAAAAAGCCCTGTCATACTGCATATATATTTAAGTAATATTTTAAAATTTAAACTGAATAGCTCATGTTAGTAGATACAGATCTCTGAAAAATTTGTAGTAGCTACATAGTATATACTATTTAGTAGTACGTGGTACATTGCATACTTATACTGTATTTTAGCAATACACTGTTGTAACCTTCCCAATTTTTTTTTGTAAACAAAGCTTTGGACAGTCTTAAAACTACAGTTGTACGTATCTTTATTTTCTTATAATTAAGCCCCAGAAATATAATTGTTCAAGGGTATGCACACTTTACTTTTTTGCGGGGAGTGGAGGTCGTGGGGGAGCAGGGAGTATGCATTTGTTTTTGAGACGGAGTCTCACTCTCTTCGCCCAGGCTGGAGTGCTGTGGTGCGATCTCGGCTTACTGCAAGCTCTGCCTCCTGGGTTCACGCCATTCTCCTGCCTCAGCCTCCTGAGTAGCTGGGACTACAGGCGCCCGCCACCACTCCCAGCTAATTTTTTATATATTTTTTAGTAGAGACGGAATTTCACCATGTTAGGCAGGTTGGTCTCGATTTGCTGACCTCGTGATCTGCCTGCCCTCAGCGTCCCAAAGTGCTAGAATTACAGGTCTGAGCCACCGGGCTTGGCCGCACATTTTAAAAAGTTCTTAAAGTTTGCTCTCCAGAAGCTAATAAGTGTAGCAATTTATTGGCAGTGTTAGTGGCCACTAATACTCAATTTCTAGTTTTGTGAATTACTTTGGATCTTTTGCTTTTAAGATTTGACCCTCTATTCTGAAGGGTTTGGTAAGTTTTTAAGTTGAGTAGTAAAAATGTTGATAGAGGTATAGATTCTTAGTGAAACGTTGCTACAGTGTCAACTATATTTCTGTGTATAGTTTGAGATTCACATGTAATTTTTGTTTTCAGGAACATACACATCTTTGGTGTTATCTTTTTCTTTCTTTCTTTTTTTTTTTTTTTTTGATATGGAGTCTCGTACTGTAGCCCAGGCTGGAGTGCAGTGGCGCAATCTTGGCTCACTGCAACCTCCGCCCCCCAGGTCAAGGAGTCCTCCTCCTTCAGCCTCCCAAGTAGCTGGGATTACAGGCACCCACCACCACCACACTTGGCTAGATTTTGTATTTTTAGTAGAGACAGGGTTTCACCGTATTGGTCAGGCTGGTCTGGAACTCCTGACCTCAAGTTATCTGCCTGTCTCTGCCTCCTAAAGTGTTGGGAGTACAGGTGTGAGCCACCACACCCAGCCCCAAGCGTTGTAGACAAGAGACCAGAGTAGACTTAAAGTATAGTTTGTTACAACTCATGCTCAGTCTGAGGTCACTGATAAAATTGAAACTTTATGCAAGATAATAAGGAAATGAAGTCTTGTGAATGAATGTTGGCCCTTTCTGTTCAGAAAATAGCCTGTGCTCCAGCATAGCATCATCACCATCTGGGAGCTACCTAGGAATAGAGTCTCACCCTGCCCCAGTAGTACTGATATGCACATTGAAAAGAACTAATCTAGAACACTTTTCACTCCCTTTTTATTATTTGGCTTGGGAATTGCAAATTTTGGTGGACTTTTTGGCAAGAGTGGTTTTTGATGTTTGCTGAGAATGTTGAAGACCACAGTGTAGTCACGGTTAATGTACGCTGGAAATAGTACAATATCAAACATGACATTTTATTTGCAAAATTTGAAATAATGACTTCTAAATTACAAATACAATTAACAAGTAACTTCAAAGCTGGCAGGCTCGAAATAACATGCTATTCTGAGATACATGCTTTGAATTATCTGAACTCTTAATGCAGATCATATTACATCTTGGCATAATATAACCATTCTTTAATTCTTGGTTATAAATGTTAAGATTGACATTCCACATACCTTGCAAACAAGGTAGATCTGTCATAGTTATGACAGTTTTTTTCTTTCAGTGTTTTAAGGAAAATACGTAAACATACAGAACAGTATAATGAATTCTTAAGATTCCTTCTACCATGATGGCCGTGTTTCATTTTATTTTTTTGCTGAACCATTTGCAAGGAAATTGCTGACTGAAGACAAAAGATCCCTAAGTATTTAAATGTGGATTTCTTTTTCTTTTCTTTTCTTTTTTTTTTTTGAGATGGAGTCTTGCTCCGTTGCCCACGCTGGATCTTGGCTCACTGCAACCTCTGCCTCCCGGGTTACAGTGATTCACCTGCTTCAACCTCCCAAGTAGTTGGGACTATAGGTGTGCGCCACTACCCCCAGCTAATTTTTGTACTTTTTAGTGGATTTAGTATATAGGTAGTCACACTGACCATGCTGTTGTTTTCATTCACATAGATTATCAGTTATTTTAGAAATAGGACCTTCCTGTGTTTTATTATTTTTGCATATTGCATGTTCTCTTGATGTTTCAGTACTCACTCGGTCAAGATTTATTGACCTTACTGAAGTAATTTTGAAACATTAAATCTTAACCTAGGTAAAGCATTCTTTAAAGTATTCCTGATGTTTGTTGAATACTTACAGATTCTGGAACACTTTAAAAAGTGTTTTCAAAACAGAAGGTGCTCCACGTAAGAGTATGATGGACTTCTGTATCTTAACACCCCAAAATATTTTAATGATGGCACAGTTAAGTGTGAAGGTTGAGAATATAGGGAGAAAATTTTATGTATCTTGGGACTTCCAATGGCTTATAGACCCCAAAATATGTAACATAATGTTCAGTGAATCTAGAGGTGCCCAATTCCTTTATTCTTTTTTTTTTTTTTTTT
>NW_012101621.1:2180245-2182211 GCF_000951045.1 Mandrillus leucophaeus | reverse complement strand
TAGTAGAGATGGGGTTTCACCATGTTGGCCAGGATGGTCTCGATATCTTGACCTTGTGATCCGCCTGCCTTGGCCTCCCAAAGTGCTGGGGATTACAGGCGTGAGCAACAGCACCCGGCTGGTGCTATCTTTTAATTGTGAAAAAATTTCACATACACAAAAGAGAATAGTACAATGAACTCCCATGTACTTGTCCCACTTTAATAATCCTTGGCCAGTCTTTTTATTTATATCTACATCTCCCCATCCACCCCCTTCCCATGTTATTTTGAAGCAAATTCTTGATATATTTAATCTGTAGATATTTCAGTGTGTATTTTAAAGAGAATTAGGACTTAACCACAATTATCCCACCAAAAACATTTAATAAGTTAAATATTTTAATACTAAACATATTTAGAGGCCTGGTGTGGTGGCTTATGCTTGTAATGCCAGCTCTTTGGGAGGCCGAGGCAGGCACATCACTTCCGGCCAGGAGTTCGAGACCAGCCT
This sequence comes from Mandrillus leucophaeus, assembly GCF_000951045.1. NCBI lineage: Eukaryota > Metazoa > Chordata > Mammalia > Primates > Cercopithecidae > Mandrillus > Mandrillus leucophaeus. The sequence goes on along the minus strand of NW_012101621.1, from coordinate 2,181,719 downwards.
GGCCAACATGGTGAAATCCCGTCTCTACTAAGAATATAAAAAAATTACCCAGTTGGGTGGCACATGCCTGTAATCCCAGCTACTTGGGAGCCTGAGGCAGAAGGATCTCTTGAACTCAAGAGGCGGAGGTTGCAGTGAGCCAAGATCCTGCCACTGCACTCCAGCCTGGGTAACAGTGCGAGACTTAAAAACAACAAAAAAAGACCAACAAATCGATTTAGAATCAAAGTACTACCCTGAGAACTGAGTGAGGCATTCCCCAATGCTGCTTTATTTCTATGGGGATAGCATGGTTGGTCGTTTTATTTGTTCTTTTGCTAACATAGTAAGCAAATGGAATTTTGGAAGTGTTGTTTACTAAAGGTGGGTTTTGAAATTTTAAGAGTGGGGGTCTTATGGTTGTACTCATTGGTGATAAAATCAAACCTTTTGCTATTCTCAAATTTAGATACAATCTCCTGTTTTGACTGTTTAAGAGAATACTGTAGTAACTTTAAGTCAGATATCCTTGTTAAAAATTATTCTGGGCTGCTAGATTATTTTGTTACACCTGTCTAAAATCTTTTATCCATAATTTAGAAATTTTAAATTCTCTGACAAAATTTTGCATTTGACACCAAGACTCATTTGGCAAAAAAACTGATCTCAACTGATGTGAGATTATGTATGTTCTATGTGTGACATTTAGTGAAAATTTATATGTATTCCTGCAGAAATATTTGATGTCATAACTGTGCTCCCTCAGATGCTACTGGGGTATTGCATAGTATTTCTGAAATCTGAGACTATTTTTCCTAATACATATCTTTTTTTTTTTTGAGACGGAATCTCTGCTGCTCAGGCTGGAGTGCAGTGGCGCAATCTTGGCTCACTGCAACCTCCGCCCCCCAGGTCAAGGAGTCCTCCTCCTTCAGCCTCCCAAGTAGCTGGGATTACAGGCACCCACCACCACCACACTTGGCTAGATTTTGTATTTTTAGTAGAGACAGGGTTTCACCGTATTGGTCAGGCTGGTCTGGAACTCCTGACCTCAAGTTATCTGCCTGTCTCTGCCTCCTAAAGTGTTGGGAGTACAGGTGTGAGCCACCACACCCAGCCCCAAGCGTTGTAGACAAGAGACCAGAGTAGACTTAAAGTATAGTTTGTTACAACTCATGCTCAGTCTGAGGTCACTGATAAAATTGAAACTTTATGCAAGATAATAAGGAAATGAAGTCTTGTGAATGAATGTTGGCCCTTTCTGTTCAGAAAATAGCCTGTGCTCCAGCATAGCATCATCACCATCTGGGAGCTACCTAGGAATAGAGTCTCACCCTGCCCCAGTAGTACTGATATGCACATTGAAAAGAACTAATCTAGAACACTTTTCACTCCCTTTTTATTATTTGGCTTGGGAATTGCAAATTTTGGTGGACTTTTTGGCAAGAGTGGTTTTTGATGTTTGCTGAGAATGTTGAAGACCACAGTGTAGTCA
>NW_012101621.1:2176685-2177210 GCF_000951045.1 Mandrillus leucophaeus | reverse complement strand
TTTCACCATGTTAGGCAGGTTGGTCTCGATTTGCTGACCTCGTGATCTGCCTGCCCTCAGCGTCCCAAAGTGCTAGAATTACAGGTCTGAGCCACCGGGCTTGGCCGCACATTTTAAAAAGTTCTTAAAGTTTGCTCTCCAGAAGCTAATAAGTGTAGCAATTTATTGGCAGTGTTAGTGGCCACTAATACTCAATTTCTAGTTTTGTGAATTACTTTGGATCTTTTGCTTTTAAGATTTGACCCTCTATTCTGAAGGGTTTGGTAAGTTTTTAAGTTGAGTAGTAAAAATGTTGATAGAGGTATAGATTCTTAGTGAAACGTTGCTACAGTGTCAACTATATTTCTGTGTATAGTTTGAGATTCACATGTAATTTTTGTTTTCAGGAACATACACATCTTTGGTGTTATCTTTTTCTTTCTTTCTTTTTTTTTTTTTGATATGGAGTCTTGTACTGTAGCCCAGGCTGGAGTGCAGTGGCGCGATCTCGCTCACTGCAAGCCCCGCCTCCTAGGTTGACGCCAG
>NW_012101621.1:2169607-2176635 GCF_000951045.1 Mandrillus leucophaeus | reverse complement strand
TTTTTTTTTTTTTTTTTTTGAGATGCAGTTTCGCTCTTGTCCAGGCTGAAGTGCAGTGGCACAATCTAGGCTCACTGCAATCTGTGCTTCTCAGTTCAAGCAGTCCTCCAGCCTCAGCCTCCCAAGTAGTTTGGATTACAGGCACGTGCCTCCACACCAGGCTAATTTTTTTTTTTTTTTTTTGTATTTTTAGTAGAGGTGGTGTTTCACCGTGTTGGTCCGGCTGGTCTCAAACTCCTGACCTCTGTTGATCCACCTGCCTCGGCCTTCCAAAGTGCTGGAATTACAGGCTTGAGCCAGTGTGCCGGGCCCCAATTCCTTAATTCTGTTTAGTTCTGAATTGCGCTTGGTGAAGAGAAGGGCCCAATTTTTACTTAGAGTTTTGCAGAAAAGCTTTGCAGACTCTCAGTTATCTGTATATTGTGATGACTTTCAGGGTGGCATTTTGTTATCTTTGCAGAAGAAAAATTACAAAAGCATTATGATTATTAGTGAAAAATGGAGAAAAATTTAAAGAACTCCAAACCCCATCCCATCCTTAGATGTCACCTTGGTATGTAATCGTCTAGATAACTTGTGCATGTTTTGGTTATGCTTCTCCACGTCATTGTCACATGTCATTTAAATTGTATTCCATTTGATTGGTGCACTGAAGTAATTTGTACTCATTCATTGTCAGGCACTTGTTTTCTACTTTTTCACTGTTAATGTGTTCACACCATTGTTTCTTTCAGATGAATTCTCAAAGGTAAAATTACTGAGTAAAAAAATACGCAGTTTTAAAACTTTTGATGAAATAATCCTGTTGTTTTCTGGAAATGCAGTATGAGTTCATACGGACCATTTGTTTTGACCATTGCTTGCAGTAGATACTGTAATTAAAAATGTGTTAGCTTGTTTGGTAGGTGGAACATGGTACTTGGTTTAATTTATATTTCCTTGATAGTGTTAATCTTTTTAATCTTTATATACCTTTAGTATTGTTAATAACCTGTTTGTGTCCTTGAGCCATTTTTGTTGGTCTGTACCAATAATAGTAAATAATAACAGTAGTAGCAGCAGCACTTGATAGTGTCAGGCAACATCATTTCCAGTGTTTTGTGTACCTTGTTTCATTTATGCTTCATTCCTATGCTGTGAGACAAATACTATCAATTATACTCATTTTACAGTTAAGGAGCCTGAATTTCAAAGAGATTGACTTCCCAGAGAAAGTGCATGCCTCTAGCAAGTTGTTGATCTTGAAACACATGTGTCTAGGCTGGTTGCAGTGGCTCATGCCTGTAATCCCAGCCTTTTGGAAGGCTGAAGTGGGGAGATACTTGAATCCAGGCATTTGAGACCAGCTGGGCAACATGGCAAAACCCTGTCTGTACTAAAAGTATAACAAAGATAGCTGGGCGTTATTTTATTTTTAAATTTTGTGGAGATGAGGTCTTGCTGCGTTGTTGGCCAGGCTGGTCTCTAACTCCTGGGCTCAAGCGGTCTCCCACCTCAGCCTCCAAAAGTTTTTTATGTTTATACTCTAAATTTTAAATGAAATGTGACCTTGTGTTAAGGGTCAACTGTAAATAAAACAATCCTTATTTATCAGTGTAATCCTAACCTCTATGTTTTGACAACTCTTGTTGGACTTTTTACGTTAAGTACAAGGCTTAGAAGTTCATATTTCATCCTCTTCTACCTAGTTCATAATCACTAAAGATCACATTTTAAATCACTAAAGATCCTATTTTCACTAAAGATCATATTTTATTTTAAATAAAATGTGACCTCATGTTAAGGTTTGGTCATGGTGGACGTGGCTTGAATTTGTGAGGGTACTTTTTTTTGTTGGTTATTTTTTTGTTTTTTGAGATGCAGTATTAACTCCATCGCCCAGTGCAATGGCGTAATCTTGGCTCACTACAACCTCCGCCTCCCATGTTCTAGTGATTCTTTCTCATGCCTCAGCCTCTCAAGTAGCTGGCATTACTGGCACTTGCCACCATGCTTGGCTAATTGTGTTTTTGTATTTTTAGTAGAGATGGGGTTTCACCATGTTGGCCAACCTAGTCTTGAACTCCTGGCCTCAAGTGATCCACTGGCCTCAACCTCCCAAAGTGCTGGGATTACAGGTGTGAGCCACCACACCCGACCAAGGATAGGTCTCTTTTTATCTACTTTGTCAGTTTACTTTCTTTTGGAAATACGAGTTACCTAAAATTTTGACTTATTTTTTTGAACATACTTGGTTGTGTTAAAAACTAAACCAGAGTATAACTTTTCAGGGTACAAAAAAAGTTTGTGTTGAAGGAAAATTGGGTAATGATGAGACTTATGAGGTTATGTCCTATTAGTGAAGGATACATAATTGAGAGGGGTTGTTTATACTTTACAGCAAAATCAAAGGCTGAAATTTTCTTAATGCTGGAGCTATGTGTGATCTGTAGTGATTAAGAACTAGGTAGAAGAGGATGAAATAAGAACTGCTAAGCAAGCCGTGTACTTAATGTAAAAAGTCCAACAAACGAGTTGTCAAAACATAGAGGTTAGGATTACATTGATAAATAAGGATTGTTTTATTTACAGTTGACACTTAACACAAGGGGTGTTGAGGCACCAGCTGCCCGCACCCCCTCAAAAATAAAAAATCCACATATTACTTTGGACTCTCCAAAAACTAGTGATGAGCTACTGCTGCATAGAAGCCTTACTGATAAACAGTTAACACAGATTCTGTATATTATGCATTATATATTGTATTCTTACAAGAAAGTGAGCTAGTGAAAGAAAATAGGAGCAGAAGATATATTGACTTTGTTAAGTAGAAGTAAATCATCACAAATTCTTCCTCATTGTCTTCACATTGAGTAGGCTAAGGGGAAGGTAAAGGCTTGGTCTTGCTGTCTTGGATGGTTTAGGCAGAAGAAAATCCATGTATAAACCCATATTGTTCAAGGGTCAGTTGTAATTGATTCTGTATGCGTTGACAGTGCCATAAGCAAGCAGAAAAGTAGCATCTGGATAGCATCCAGACTATTCCATTCTTTTCCAAGGGAAGTGAAAATTTGGAGTACTGTGTTAAAGGGAAATTGGCAGACTAAGTTTTATTTGTTATAAGGCATCATTTCTTTATTATTATTATTATTATTATTATACATTTTTTTATTTGAGTTGGAGTCTTGCTCCATCTCCCAGGCTGGAGTGCAGTGGTGTGATCTCCGGCTCACTGCAAGCTCCGTCTCCCGGGTTCACGCCATTTTCCAGCCTCAGACTCCCAAGTAGCTGGGACTACAGGCACCCGCCAGCATGCCCGGGTCATTTTTTGTTTTTGTATTTTTAGTAGAGACGGGGTTTCACCGTGTTAGCCAGGATGGTCTTGATCTCCTGACCTCATGATCTGCCAACCTCGACCTCCCAGAGTGCTGGGGTTATAGGCGTGAATCACCGCGCCTGGCCTATAAGGCATTTATTTTCATAGATGGTTAGGATGGGGAAGAGTTGGAATGAAATGTTTTGTCAAAGAAAATTAAAGAGCCATGTGCTGCAGAGATGTTTTGGTGGATGACAGGCCACATATATTATGGCCCCTTAAGATTATAATGGAGCAGGCCAGGTGTGGTGGTTCACACCTGTAATCCCAGCACTTTGGGAGGCCGAGGCAAGCAGATCACCACAGGTCAGGAATTCAAGAGCAGCCAGGCCAACATGGTGAAACCCTGTAGCCAGGCGTGGTGACGTACATCTGTGTTCTCAGCTACTCAGAAGGCTGAGGCAGGAAAATCGCTTGAACCAAGGAAGTGGAGGTTGTAGTGAGCCGAGATTGCGCCACTGCACTCCAGTCTGGATGACAGAGGGAGACTCTGTCTCAAAAAAACAAAAAAGTAAAAGAGATTATAGTGGAGCTGAAAAATTCCTGTTGCCTAGTGACATCTTACTGATCCTGAACATCTATAGGCTTAGGCTAATGTTTATGTGTTAGTTTTTTCAAAATAAAAATGTTACAGTAAACTAAATAAGGGTAGTATATAAAAGAAAAATTTGTTTTATAAACGTTAGTGTAGCCTTAAGTGTACCATGTTTATAAAGTCTACAGTAGTGTATGGTAATGTCTTAGGGCTTCAAACCCACCACTCAGTACCAGTCACCCAGAGCAAAGTTCAGTCCTGAAAGCTCCATTCATGCTAAGTGCCTTATGTAGGTATACCATTTTTGAAACCTTTTCTCTTTTTTTTTTTTGTTTTTTTGAGACGGAGTCTTGCTCTGTCACCAGGCTGGAGTGTGGTGGTGTGATCTTGGCTCACTGCAACCTCCACCTGGGGGGTTCAGGTGATTCTCCTGTCTCAGCCTCCCGAGTAGCTGGGATTATGGGCATGCACCACCACACTTGGCTAATTTTTATGTTAGGTGAGATGGGGTTTTACCATGTTGGCCAGGCTGATCTTAAACTCCTGGCCTCAAGTGATCCACCCGCCTCGGCCTCCCAAAGTTCTGGGATTACAGGCGTGAGCCACCGTGCCCAGCCTGTTTTTGAAATCTTTTGTATTGTATTTTTACTGTACCTTTTCTTTTTTGAAGTGCACAAATACATTGTGTTAGAACTTAGACTCAGCCCTTGTTTATCTCTTTCGGTTTTTTTTTTTTTTTTTTGACGGAGTCTCACTCTGTCTCCCAGGCTGGAGTGCAGTGGCGTGATCTTGGCTCAGCTCAACGTTTGCCTCCAGGATTCAAGCGATTCTCCTGCCTCAGTCTCCTCAGTAGCTGGGACTACAGGCGCACGCCACCATGCCTGGCTAATTTTTGTTATTTTAGTAGAGACGGGATTTCACCATATTGGTCTGGCTGGTCTCAAACTCCATGTTGGGATCACGGGTGTGAGCCACCGTGCCCGGCCTGTGTCAGAACTTATTACAGTGTTCAGTACTGTGCATGCTATGTAAGTTTGTATTCTGGGAGCAAGTCTATATGATACAAGCTAGGTGTGTGGTAGGCTATACCATCTAGCTTGGTATTGGGTAAGTACACTCTTATGCCATTGCCACAGTGACAAAATTGCATGACAATACAGTTCTGATGCATATCACTGTCATTAAGCAATGTGTGATTAATTAATTGGCTTACTAATGAATGTAATTCAAAGAAGAGAGCTAAGGGAAGAATTAGGAGTCAACTATGATTTAGAATTGCATATCATTAAATTGTGAGTTCTCCGACGTTGATGGCAATTCAAAATCTCCACCATTGGTGAGAAAGGGGACGAGGTCAGCGGATCACCTGAGGTCAGGAGTTGGAGACTAGCCATGGTCAACATGGTGAAACCCCGTCTCTACTAAAAATACAAGAAATAATCCAGACGTGATGGCGGGCGCCCGTAATCCCAGCTACGCTGGAGGTGGGGATTGCAGTGAGCCGAGATCGCAACATTGCAATCCAGCCTGGGCAACAAGAGTTAAGCTGCAGGAAACATGCAGATAAAAATAGTATTTACTCATTTACTTATGTCATCAGCACTCAGAGGTAACCACCATCAACATTTTTATGTTTTGTTCTAGTCCTCTGTCATATAGCTACAGGTATGTGTGTGTGTGTGTGTGTGTGTGTGTGTGTGTGTGTGTATTTTACTAAGATGTAATTATTACGGTGTTTGAACCTCTACGTGGTAGATGTTTTCCAGACACTAAGTATTCCACCACGTTTTTGTTTAATGACTGTCAAGTATCTTTTGTCACAGATTTATAAAAGATTACGTTTTCTGTTCCAAGTAAACATGGGAGTACTTGAATATCCTCAGTTGCTTAATGAATACAGATAGAGGGACGTACCTTCTCATTGCTTGATAATTCTTATTGAGAATTTTCAAATGAACCTACAAAACATGTACTGGTTTACTTAGTTAAAACAATGGAAATACCAGTTTCTTTTCCTTCACCTCATTGTATGATCACTATTACATAAGCAGATTTGACAGAAAAAAAAGATGTAAAAAAAAAAAGATGTGCTTTTCTTTGGGAATTTGGTAAAGTGTGCAATCTGGTATGTATCATTTTTGAAAAGGCTATATATAGCATCTTAAGAAAACTTTTGAACAAATAATATATACGTACATAGAACAAGCCATTCCTGTTTAAACCCCACTCTTCGGATAGCAACTGCCATGTTTGCTCTCTACACTTACTGTTCTCCTGAATGATTTCAAAGTTTGCTGACATGATATTTCAGCAAACATGATACACACTGAAGTTATTAGCTTCTGTGTGTGGCTGCATCTCCTGAGAATAAAGGAAATATATGCCACCAAAATATTCTCAAAACAATAGTATCAATTCAGTAATTAAAAAATTCATAGTAAAATTATCTAGATAAAAATGTCTCTTTTCCCTAGTCTAAAATTCATCACACTGCCCATCTCCCACCTCCCCTTTTTTTGAGACAATGAGGTAGCTCAATCTCGACTCATTGCAGCCTCCACCTCTAGGGTTCAAGCAATTCTCCTGCCTCAGCCTCCCTAGTAGCTGGGACTACAGATATGTGCCACCGCAGTCAGCTTATCTTTGTATTGTTAGTAGAGATGGAGTTTCACCATGTTGGCCAGGCTGGCACTGCTTTTTTAATCTAGAAAAAGGCCCCTAGTTTTTATTTTTTGAGATGTCCAAACCAGTTGTATTGTGCTTTCTCACAAACTTGAAATTGTCTGATTGTTTCCCCCTTATACAGATTCTAGAATTCTTGCTGAGAATAATGTGTAGGTGATAATGCGTGTTTAAGTGTGTCACATCAGGAGGCATGCAATGTTAGGTTGTCCTACAACTTTCTAAGTTTGATCCTTTAGTTTAGGTTGTGACCTCCAGGTCTTCATTGTAAAGGTACGTTTACCCCCTATGTAATTATAGTGTAATCTGTTCTCAAATCCTGTACTCCACTCACCAAGTTTTACCTGGTGCTTTTAGCATACATTGACAGTAGACTCATCTGTTAAATTGGTGTAATCCTCACCAATGTGTGATAGATTTTAAATAATGAGTCTTAACATCTTTTTTTTTTTTTTT
>NW_012101621.1:2168157-2169557 GCF_000951045.1 Mandrillus leucophaeus | reverse complement strand
AGTGTGAGTAGAGACAAATTTCTGTATTCAGGAAATTCTTGTCCTTACCACTACTATTAAAATCTCAGATTGCTTATATATATGTGTGTGTGTGTGTGTATATATATGTGTGTGTGTGTGTGTGTATATATTTTTGAGACAGAGTCTCGCTCTGTCGCCCAGGCTGGAGTGCAGTGACCAGATCAGGATCTCAGCTCACTGCAAGCTCCGCCTCCCAGGTTTATGCCATTCTCCTGCCTCAGCCCCGCTACCTTGCTCGGCTAGTTTTTTGTATTTTTTTTAGTAGAGACGGGGTTTCACGTGTTAGCCCTGTCTCTTATACTTTTAAGACGGAGTCTTGCACCGTCAACCAGGCTGGAGTGCAATGACGTGATCTAGGCTCACTGCAGCCTCTACCTCCTGGGTTCAAGCAATTCTGCTGGCTCAGCCTCTAGAGTAGCTGGGATTACAGGCATCCGACACCACACCGAGCTAATTTTCTGTGTTTTTAATAGAGATTGGGTTTCACTATGTTGGCCAGTCTGGTCTCGAACTCCTGACCTCGTAATCTTCCAACCTTGGCCTCCCAAAGTGCTGGGATTACAGGCGTGAACGACCTTACCAGGTCCCACACCTTTTAAGTTATTATTATATACTATAATTATAATGTTTATGATCCATTTGTTCGGATTTCCTGCCATTTTAAAATTTTGTTACTCTTCCTTTTGAGAATTAAGTTTTATTTCATTTGGGTTTTGACCTTTGCATATACAGTTTTTTTGCATGATCCATTTGTATTTATATTAGGATTTAGAGTGAGGTTAGTTCCAATTTTTGAATAAGATGGCTACCTAGTAGTACCATGTATTGAATTACTCATTTCCCCCCCATGACTTACAAGGTCTTAGGTATTCTTAGTTCTAATAAACATAGCAGTTAGCATAATGTTATCTAAAAGTAGCCAACTTTGTTTCTTCATAGGCTGAAAATGTCTTAGTAATATCACCAGGTACTACTGTTTTCTCAGAGATTTCTCACAGTATATACCTTGAGATACTGTTTTTGATTAAATGAGCCAATGATTCTTGGCGGTGCAGCAAATTAAAATGCACAGATTTTTCCAGGCATTGTTGGCCTCTGAAGAGACCAGACCAAGGGGAAATAGTTGAAAGCAGTAAAGATCCATAGGAAGCAGGGTACAAAAATGGTGACAAGAGACAGAAAGTAATGTGGGATAGGGTAGCTGGACCTAAATAGGCCAAATAAGAGTTGAAGTGTGTTAAACAACTTAGATCAAATGATGATGATACAAGTATGCAGAGGAATTTATAGTATCCAAAGAGTATTCAGAAACTTAAGGAATTGTGAATGACTGAAAACTTTGGAATACAGAATATTTAGTAATCCTTTTAGAAAATTGA
>NW_012101621.1:2126600-2167837 GCF_000951045.1 Mandrillus leucophaeus | reverse complement strand
AAAAAAAGAATTGACAACTCATTGCTGCCATCTAGTGTCACTTTTGTCTTAGAAATTCTGCCAAGAAGGTAAATTCTACATATAGCATATTTAGTACATGGAATTGGCATTTAATTTGAATTGAATGCAGGGACTAGTTTAGGGGTTTTTTTTGTTTTTTTGTTTTGTTTTGTTTTTTAAAGGAGTCTTGTTGTGTTGCCCAGGTTGGTGTGCAGTGGTGCAGTCTCGGCTCACGGCTGCCTCTGCCTCCTGGTTTCAGGCAGTTCTCTCTGCCTCAGCCTCCTGAGTAGTTGAGATTACAGGCGCCTGCCACCACCACGTTTTGTCTTTTTAGTAGAGACAGGGTTTCACCACGTTGGCCAGGCTGGTTTTGAATTCCTGACTCATGATCTGCCTGCCTTAGCCTCCCAGAGTGCTGGGATTACAGGCGTGAGCCACTGCACCTGGCCTAGTTTAGGTTTTAAGATGTAGTAATAAAGGAAATTGTAAGGCAGGGTTCTGAATTTCCTAATCTGAGGTAATATATATTTTCTTTTGTCTCTAATATGAGATAATATCTGGTAAGTGAAAGTGACAGAATCTTTTTTTTTTCCTGGACCAATGGATAATGGGTTTTAAGTATAATGTGATTAACCTGTGTGGAGAGGTGGCCAGGGCTTGCTGAAATAAATGCCCAGTAGAAACATCTTGTACTTTAACTTTTGTACTTTTGCACTAAATAAGCGTACTTTAACTTTTGTACTTTTGCACTAAATAAGCCAAGGTATACTGAAAACAGTTGGATTGAGTGGCGCTGATCTCCTATGCCCCAAACTCTATCAAAGCTGGCATACAGTGCCCAGATAAAAAAGCAAGGTAGCTGAAGGCTTGACTGTGTATTTAAATTCGTTTTGGCTCAGCTCTCAGTGGATACCAGGGCTGTCATAACCTGTTTGTGGACCACTTGAACCTTATTTAATGTAAAAAATCTTCAGGTAATGCAAACTGCCGTACCTTTTCCAAGTAGAATTGAATTACTTGAGATTTAAAGTCAATGTAATGGAAATGGAGTATTTTTATAAATTTTTTTTTTCAAATTTTTTGCTAGATTGACAATCCAAGATTGGTTTGCCTCCATTAAAAGGGTGAAGAGGCATGATAGCACCTCACTGTTAGAATGAACAGTTGGAAATAAAATTGACTTTGGCTTATATCCCAACCTAGATAGAGTTTTTACTCAGTTTTTGCTTTTAAGCTGTGGCTGGGATGGTGAGAGTGTGAGTAGAGACAAATTTCTGTATTCAGGAAATTCTTGTCCTTACCACTACTATTAAAATCTCAGATTGCTTATATATATGTGTGTGTGTGTATATATGTATATTTTTTTGAGATGGAGTCTTTGCTCTGTCGCCCAGGCTGGAGTGCAGTGACCAGATCAGGATCTCAGCTCACTGCAAGCTCCGCCTCCCGGGTTTATGCCATTCTCCTGCCTCAGCCCCGCTACCTTGCTCGGCTAGTTTTTTGTATTTTTTTTAGTAGAGACGGGGTTTCACGTGTTAGCCAGGATGGTCTCGATCTCCTGACCTCGTGATCCGCCTGTCTTGGCCTCCCAAAGTGCTGGGATTACAGGCTTGAGCCACTGCGCCCGGCCAGATTGCTTATATTGCTTTAGGATAGAGCATGTGATAAAACAGACAAGCATATCAGACAAAAACACAGGTTTTTGGGCCGTAGAGATAACTTAGTATTCCTGGTTTTGACTTTTCTAAATAAAACAGGTCTTTGGTGATGCTTTGATTAAAAACAGTAATAAGAACGTGTAATGAAAGTATAGTATATAATACACAAACACATTTGTCCATGTGTATCATAGAAATTTGAGCACTACCACTATTTTTCCTCTTTTTTTAATCCTTTTGCTTTTTCTCTTTGAGACACGCAGTCTCACATGGTTGTCCAGGCTGGAGTGCAGTGGCATGATCTCGGCTCGCTGCAACCTCCACCTCCCGGGTTCAAGGGATTTTTCCTGTTTCAGCCTCCCAAGTAGCTGGGATCACAGGCACCCACCACCACACTCAACTAGTTTTTAGTTGAGACTGGGTTACACCATGTTGCCCAGACTGGTCTCAAACTCCTGGCCTCAGGTGATTTGCTCGCCTCAGCCTCCCAAAGTGCTGGGATTACAGGTGTGAGCCACCGTGGCTGTCCTAATTTAGGTTTCTAAAGTCTATCCTTTTCATGACAGAGCTCTTGTGTATTATTCAGTGTTGAGTTTAAGAAAGAAAAAGCACTTAAGGTTCTCATTTGTTGAGGAAGTTTTTTTTTTTGTTTTTTTTTTGAGACGGACTCTCGCTCTGTCACCCAGACTGGAGTGCAGTGGAGCTGTCTCTGCTGACTGCACCACCGCCTTCTGGGTTTAAGCAATTTTCCTGCCTCAGCCTCCCAGGCAGCTGGGACTACAGGTGTGTGCCACTATGCCCTGCTAATTTTCATATTTTTAGTAGAGACGGGGTTTCACCATGTTAGCCAGGATAGTGTCGTTCTGACCTCATGATCCGCCCCCCTCGGCCTCCCAAAGTGCCTGGCCGGAATGTGACTAGACTTCACTTTTGAAGTATTTAACCTTCTGATTTACAAATAATGGAAGCTGGAATATTTGAACTGTATGTTTGTTTGTTTTTGAGACAGAGTCTCCCTCTGTTGCCTAGGCTGGAGTGCACTAGCGCGATCTCGGCTCACTGCAACCTCTGCCTCCCGTGTTCAAGCAGTTCTCCTGTCTCAGCCTCCCAAGTAGCTGGGACTACAGGTGTAGGCCACGACGTGTAGCTGAATTTTGTATTTTTAGTTTCACCATGTTGGCCAGAGTGACCTTGAATTCCTGACCTCACATGAACTGCCTGTATCCCAAAGTGCTGGGATTACTGGTATGAGCCACCTCACCCGGCTTGGAATATGTGAACTGTAAATTCATGAATTGGACATGCTAGTCTCCATCAAGATTTCAGGTTTTTTGAGATGAAGTTTCCCTCTGTCGCCCAGGCTGGAGTACAGTGGTGCAATCTTGACTCAATGGTACCTCCACCTCCCGGGTTCAAGTGGTTTTCCTGCTTCAGCCTCCCGAGTAGCTTGGACTACAGGCATGTGCCACCACGCCTGGCTAATTTTTGTATTTTTAGTAGAGTCAGGATTTCACCACGTTGGCCAGGATGGTCTTGATCTCTTGACCTCATGAGCCACACGCCTTGCCCTCCCGAAGTGCTGGGATTACAGGCCTGAACCACTGAACCCAGGCCCAGATTTCTTTTTTTCTTTTTTTCTTTTTTCTTTTTCGAGACGGAGTCTCGCTCTGTCCCCCAGGCTGGAGTGCAGTGGCGCAATCCCGGCTCACTGCAAGCTCCGCCTCCCGCGTTCACGCCATTCTCCTGCCTCAGCCTCCTGAGTAGCTGGGACTACAGGCGCCCGCCACCACGCCCGGCTAATTTTTTTGTATTTTTAGTAGAGACGGGGTTTCATGGTGTTAGCCAGGATGGTCTCGATCTCCTGACCTCGTGATCCGCCCGCCTCGGCCTCCCAAAGTGCTGGGATTACAGGCGTGAGCCACCGCGCCTGGCCCCAGATTTCTTAATGTTAAATCTAGTTCATGTAAATTAATGTCACTTTATTATTTAACAGCATTATTCGACTGTTACACACGAGTAGATGGTGATAGAGAAGGATCCCTGGGTTAGCTTGCATTATAAAAAAAAAATTTTAGACCCCTTCAACTAGAAGAAGGGGGGAATAAGATAATAATGGGCATTGACCTCAAAATATTTCAGTATATACAGGTACATTCTACTATATTGTACTACTATAAAAGGATGCTGGCAACCTGTTACATGAAAGAACTGAGGGACTGTTCTTAGGATTTCTAACAGCAGTCTGCATAACATGTGGTGCTCGAGAAACCATACCACCTAGAGAGAAATGGTATTGTTTAAGCATCAATGACAACACAAAAAGGTATTGCCACTTATAGGGCAATGTAGTCTTGCCAGAATATTGCAGATGAGGCTGAATAAGCCTTCGGTCCCAGCTGCCACTTTCAGGAATTAAGAATATGTGGAATTGTACCAAGAGTATCAATTCTGGAAAATACAGACTGGGAAACAACAGGTCAATACCTTGGATTCTTAAACAGATAAATTTTAACCTAATGCAATAGAAGTGGGACTTAACTACAAAAATGCCTTAAATGCATCACATTTATTTTTTTGGGAAGACAAGAATGTCTGCAGTTACACATTTAGGCATTAGAATTATTTTACAAGTAAGAAAGTACTAGTAAAGTCAGAATGATTGTTACCTTTTGGTGAAAGGAAGAGGGATTGGCAGTGGAATTGGCCACGCAGGGTTTGTTTAGTTATGAGGCTTTACAGGGACGCAACTGCTCTTGCACCTTCACACATTTTTATTGAAGTTCCTTGTGCTCACCCACTATTGGAGCAGGTAAAACTTACAAGTTTTAACTGCTTTTCTAAAATTTCTTGCTTTTCAGTAAATACCTGCTGGTTATTTTGGTTTTGTATTTCTGAGTCTTTTATTCTCCAAGTTGCTTATTTTTTATTTCTCCCAGTCAGTGAAACCATATATGCTGGCTGTAGGATATTTTTTATTTCTCCCAGTCAGTGAAACCATAAATGCTGTCTGTAGGGTAGTGATTTTGCCATCTTGAGTCTTCTGTTGGGAGTCAGATTCAAAAACTGCTCTGCTCTGCTGCCCCTTTCCAAGAATCCCAGTTCTTTTCCAGTACTCCTACAATCAGTGAAACCATATAAGCTGGCTTGCCTTTACTGCCTTGAATTTTGGAATTTTGTTGTAAATGCTGTCTGTAGGATAGTGATTTTGCCATCTTGAGTCTTCTGTTGGGAGTCAGATTCAAAAACAGCTCTGCTCTTGCTGCCCCTTTCCAAGAATCCCAGTTCTTTTCCAATAGTTTCTTTGTGTTTCAGTATTGGCTATCCTCCTCCCTTTATGGAAATTTCACCTGTATGGTACCTTAAAATTTTGAGGTGGGATGAAGCGTGACTGGACATCATTTGGTTATTTCTAAAACTTCGGGAAATCTACCTCTTCCATAAAATTGGACATAGCGCTACCACTAAAATTTAAGGAAGCCCCCAGGACAGTCTTTGTTGTTATTTGTCGCCTGGATTTTCCCGGAATGTGGTACTCAGCACGTGGTTAGTAAATATTTGACCCCCAAAACAAATGAGCTTGTAGTGACTGTTCATTCCTTAGGAGGATATGTTACTAAGAGTGGAATTAATTGGTATTTGTGAGTACATCTGTCTTTACTGTTGCCTCCATCTTGAATTTAAATCCTCATAGTAAGTATGGGCATTAATTTTAGGCAACCTTTGAAAGTTGGGATTGTTATATTTTTAAAAATAAGTAGTTCATCATTTTTGTAGCAGATTGAATAACCAGACCATAAACAAAATGAGAAATCATATCCTTAAACTCAGAGATAACAAGCATTGCTAGAATCCTTTTACTTGTATGCCTGGATGCTTTTCTACCGAGCTTTTCCTGTGTGGATCTTTGAGAGAATTAAGCCCTGATACACGTGAAAAATGCCGTGGGGTATGAATTCCATACATCTTGATTAGTTCTAGGTATGTACTCAGATTTGTGAAAATTGAGAAAATGGTCATTTAGATCCATTTTTGTCTGTGGTGCCAGAGGGTACCCCTTTCAGTCACATCGATGTTTTTTTGCAAATGTCCATTTGGAACATTGGACTGTGGTGTGATGGGTTTTTTCCCTTATGTTCAGTGTTCTGTGGTGGCTTATGGAGCCCCTCACCCCTGGTAATTTCTTCTCATTAAAACTATGGAGATTATATTTCCTGTTGGTGTACCTATTGTTTGTGAAAAATAGTTGCTTAAAACCAGATTGTTTCTCCACTTGTAGTAATAGCAAATATTGTAAACCAGCAGTAGTATCTGAAACCAGTTAGGCCTTAATGCAGATTTTTGTTTTAATTCCTCTTTTTAGTGTCCTCAGATTTTCTGGCATACTTAAGAGCTGAAAGATTGTTGATGAATTTCAGTGGCTACTGTTTGTTAATTTTTATTGCTTAGTCTTAAAATATTAAGAACTTTTTGTAAACATATACTTTAGAAAGTAACATAAAGACAGACGAATTTCAGAAAGATTTGGAAGGAAGTGAAGTTTTGTTGGAGCTTTTAAATCAGTACCGCCTGTTAAATGACTGTATTAAGCGTCAGAATGGTAGGAGTTATGTATAAATGAAATGGTGTTATACTACCTGTTTTTATGTACATGTATGTATACATTAGACATTTTTACATCATCCATAAGAACTAGTTTGTCTGATTCACTTGAGGATTGGAAGGATAACAAATACTGGAATATTTTGAGATTCATCGGAACCTTTCAAAGGGATGAAGGGGAAATCTTAATGTTTTTAAGTCTTGTTCAAGATAGGGGGTTGGAGTGGGAAGAGGCAGGAAACAATGCTGAACGAATGAAATAAAACATTTTCACTTATACAGGACCTGAGATGGTATTGTGAATCTTCATATTGTTATGATAGTATTGAGCCTCCATCACATATGTAAAGACAGATAATTTTTGGTTTTAAATAATTTGTGGAAAGTTGTGTATTTTTCTTCAGTTCCCCGATCCTTAATTTGATTCATGCCATGTTCCACTGGCTAGTTTTATCATCATCACCATCCGATATTATTAAATGTCCTATATTTTAGGTTATATAAAAAGTAGCCTTGGAGTCATTACAGTCTGTAAAAAAATGGTATTGGTACTTACGTATCTAAAGCATCCTGCAATTAATTGAAGTATCTGGAAATAGGCGTTTCCAGTATAAATGAATTGATTCTGTTTATTGCCTTTTGAAGAAAATTATACTTAATGGGTAAGTGTAAGCTATCCATATTAATCTAGCTAATGAATGGCTTGGGACAGAAGTTGACATTTGCTATGCTGTGTGTATATATACAGAACCGGTAAAACTCAATAAAAGCAGCGTGAATCAAGATTATTGATGGCAGGGAATAGTTAGCATGACCTGTAATGTGAAAAACAGCAGAAACTGGTGTCAGAGAATTTAGGCAGTTCTAATTTGCTTGAGTTATTAGAGGAGGGCCACTTGGAATTATGTCCAAGGAAATTATATTGCCAATGACCTGCCAGGGAAAATTTTTTTTTTCCTGATAATTTAGAGTTTAGTGCCGCTGAAATAGAATGAAGAGGAAGAAGTTGAATTTCTAGAACATATTCAGAGGCTGGAGTCTCTGAATTTATTAGTAAATACATAATGCTGTGAGTCCCTTTAAGTTGCCTGATACTCTGGGCAGTTAACAGTGATTCAGAGTGAGAGTGGAGAATGTTTTATCAAGGCAAATTGTTTTTAGCATCTGTTCACCTGAATACTTTTTTTTGCTTTACAGTTTTCAGCTTTGTGAGAAACCTTATCATCAAACACAATGGCCAGCAACGTTACCAACAAGACAGATCCTCGCTCCATGAACTCCCGTGTGTTCATTGGGAATCTCAACACTCTTGTGGTCAAGAAATCTGATGTGGAGGCAATCTTTTCGAAGTATGGCAAAATTGTGGGCTGCTCTGTTCATAAGGGCTTTGCCTTCGTTCAATATGTTAATGAGAGAAATGCCCGGGCTGCTGTAGCAGGAGAGGATGGCAGAATGATTGCTGGCCAGGTTTTAGGTAAGGTCTCCATTAAGTTAATTTTTTCATTGATGATCAGGCCTGAGTTTTTCGATTCATGTTTTTTTGTTTTTGTTTTTGTTGTTTTTTATGTCTGTAAAACTGACAGCCTGAGATATTCTGGATATTGTGCCTATTCAGTCTAATAAAAATACATTAGGCTTATAGTTATAATTGGCTAAGTGAAAGATATTCTTCATTGTACCATTTTGTGTAGTAGAGACAGGACAACTCTCATTTGGCAATTGTGAGTAGGGCGACCTGGGAATAACACTTCACAGTGTTAAAATGTTGCCTAAATGGTTATATCCTCCTCACAGCAGACTGGTGGAGCCCTCTAGTGTTGTTGACTGCTTGTCTCCTCATTGGGGTTTCGCTCCATTGTTGGGCCAGTTGCAGTGTGGCTCAGTCTTAGATTTTCTTGTCTTTTCAAATGTATTGACACCTCAGAGTACTACTTACGATTTGGTTTATTCAAGCCAGAATGCAGCGTCCACATGTTTATTTGATTAGTTCTACTAGATGTCTGTTTTAACTTCCCATTTTATGTGTACTTTGTGCCTCAGTTTCAAAATAATCATACCTGTGTTTTTACAAAATTAAGATGATTATTTTCAATTTTATATTTGTGGTTTTATTCTTTGTATACATTCTACTATGTCTGTTGACTCATAGCATGATAGGTTAGAGTTACATGAAACAATTCTCTGATAATGTTATGTAACCAACCAGATACACAATTTGGGTCTATTTCATTGTTTTTACATCTTACTGGATTGCATTTTCAGAAATTCTATCTTTAGTTTTAAAACACTATATGGTTTCAAAGTCAGAATTGTAAATGAGGTTAACATACCAAAACCTGAAGGTTATTCATGTAATGGTGTTCAGCAAATAGACAGTATATTCAATTTTTTTTTTTTTTTTTTTTTTTTGAGACAGTCTAGTTCTGTCGCCTAGACTTGAGTGCAGTGGTGCAGTCTTGACTCATTGCAACCTCAGCCTCCCAGGTTGAAGCGATTGTCCTGTTTCAGCCTCCCGAGTAGCTGGTACTACAGGAGTGCACCACCACACCTGGCTAATTTTTGTATTTTTTGGTAGATACGAGGTTTAACCATGTTGGCCGGGCTGGTCTTCACCTCTTGACCTCAGGTGATTCTCCCGCCTCTGCCTCCCAAAGTGCTGGGATTACAGGCGTGAGCCCCTGTACCTGGCCTCAGGCGGTTTTCAGTTGTTCATTTGATGAGCTCCTTTTGTATAAAAAGGTAAGATATAAAGGATTAAGTTTAAGATATGCACGTTTGGCGAGGTGCAGTGGCTCATGCCTGTAATCCCAGCATCTTGGGAGGCGTAGTTGGGCTGGTCATGAGGTCAAGAGATGGAGACCATCCTGGCTAACACCGGGAAAAGCCGTCTCTACTAAGAATACAAAAAATTAGCAGGCCGTGGTGGCGGGCGCCGGTAGTCCAAGCCGTTGAGGCAGGAGAATTGTTTGAACCCGGGAGGCGTAGGTTACAGTGAGCCGTGATTGCACTCCAGCATGGGCAACAGGGCAAGACTCTGTCTAAAAATATATATATATGGAATTTGTATATTTTGGGGCATGTGTGTATTAAAATGAGACTAATTTTAAAGCAGTATATATGAAAATGGAGGTATTGTTGACTGAGTGCTTTAGCACGACTGGGAAGTTAAAAAACTGAATTGGCTTTTTCTGACATGGGGTTTTTAGAACAAGGAGAAGATGAATTCTTGTTTGGAAGGTCATGGGTGGCAGGGTAGGTAGCTGGGCTTACGTGTTACAAATTGTATTTGAAAACTAGGGTTGTTTCCCTTTGCTTTTATTTTTTTGATATATGTAAAGGTTATTTAAGCAACTTATGAATTATTCAGAAAGCAGTTGTTAACCCTAGATGTTTTACATGCAGTACAGCTAATCCTTACTTATAAGGGAAATCTGAAGTTGCCTTTGAGGATGATTTGAGGGTGTCACACTGCACTATATTGTTTTGTGGATTGGCGTATATTTTAATATATTTGTAATAATTCGGAATGAACTGAACCATTCTTGGAAAGGTAACCATTGATAGTTTTCTCTTGTAATAGTAACTGAGTGAACAGTCATTGCCTTGAATGGGAAGAGTTGAGTTAAAGTGGGATCTGAGGGTGGAGAGTACCAAAGACAGACTTAATGTTATGTCTCAGGAACACTTTAGTGGTACAGAACAGAGTACAAAGATATAGAAGATGAAGTCTTAGCCTTGTAAAAATTTATGAGCCTTTTTAATATTAAAAGGAGAGATGAAGCTCAGCATGGTAGCTCACACCTGTAATTCCAGCACTTTGGGAGGTCAAGGCAGATCACTTGACCCCAAGAGTTCGTCCCTATGAAAAACAGAAAAATTAGCCAGCCTTGGTGGTGCCTGCTACTTGGATGGGAGGATCACCCAAGCTTTGGAAGTCTAGGCTGTATTGAGCCATTATTGCATCACTGCACTCCAGCTTGTATGACAGTGAGATCCTCTCTTAAATAAAATTTAAAAAAAAAAAAGGAAAGATGAGTTGTTTTGTTTCATATTTTCTAATTTTTATGTCTGTGATTTTCTAAACTTTGTATTACCTGGGCATGGTGGTGCCCGCTTGTAGTCATAGTTACTCTTGAGGCTGAGGCAGGAGAATCCCTTGAACCAGGCAGTGGAGGTTTCCGTGAGCCTAGATGGCACCATTGCACTCCAGCCTGGGCGACAAAGCGAAATTATGTCTCAAAAATAAAAAAATTAACTTTGTAGTTTGTTTTACCTGGATACAAAGTTGTCACTAAAATTTTTGCTTTTGTTTTTCAGATATTAACCTGGCTGCAGAGCCAAAAGTGAACCGAGGAAAAGCAGGTGTGAAACGATCTGCAGCGGAGATGTACGGGTCAGTAACAGAACACCCTTCTCCGTCCCCTCTACTCAGGTCCGGAAACTTTATTATTTATAACTGCATTGTGTCCATCAGTGGGCATCTTCTCTATCTGTTTTCTGGATGTGGGGAGGGTTAAGTGTACTGTGTTTTATCTGTGTATAAATAAGGTTTTATTATTTTTGTGTTAATATGTCTCTCTTTTGCCCTAGAGAAAATTACTAGAGAATTAAAAATCCCTGAGGTTTTTGCTATTGATATTTAGGAGTAGTTTGATATTTATAGCATAGCCTGAAATACTTCTACAGAATCGTTGAGCTTCTAAGACACCAGAGAGTAAGAGAGGGAAGAAGTGTGGTATAAGAATGTTTAGTTTACCGTTCTGTTTTTCAGTGTTCAGTTTAACTATGTCGTATGTGGAAATCTTAGTGAATTTTAACCTGAATTACCAATTTGACCACTACATTTCCAGTGGTCTAAGGTGATTGGAATTGAGTGATTTATTGTATGAATGATTGGGGATCATTCAGTGCTAATCTTGTTGATCTATCTGTTGTGGTTTATTTGGCATGGTTCTCCCCTCACCTGATGTTGTGAATTAGTAGCAACGTTTCCAAATTAACCCTTTTCGGTATTTATTTTTCAGCTCCTCTTTTGACTTGGACTATGACTTTCAACGGGACTATTATGATAGGTATGTTAAAAGTGTTTTGTCTTTCTGCTAAACAGCTATTAATGAGAACCATTTTGTTTTTCTAGTTTGTGGTGATGAACATCAAAGATGTTTCCAAACATACTCCCTTTCCTCCAAAAGAAAAAAATAACCTTAAGTAGATTATTAGGTAGGGTGATAATGATTTTAATGCATTATTTCATAATGCCTGTTTCTACTAAAAATACAAAAGAATTCGCTGAGTGTGGTGACTAGGAACTGGGTTATGGGTGGCTTTGGGTAATAGATTTAGAACTGATGATAGCAAATACTAAACAGGAAATAGAATGATGTACTTAAGAGTGTTACCACATTGACAATCTGATATCAGTCTGTTAACATGAAGTAAATGTTAGACTTATTTGGCTTGTTGTGTTTAAACTCATGCAGTATGTGTAAGTATATGGAGCAAACTATTATATGCAATACACTTTAAAAATGCAATATATAAAGCGCATTACTTTATATGAAGCATAGTACTACTATTTGTCTTAGAATACCAGTGTTCCAATCATTAGTATTTTAATGTTATTGCTGTATATAACAATTCTGTCTCTGATTTTGGAGTAAAAATTACTGATTGACAAATGCTTAACGTTTGAACTGAGTTAATCAGTCATGCATGGGAGTTGTGTAAAGGAATCAAGTCAGCTGTTAAATACCATAGAGTATACACTGAAAATGTCAGACATGAAAGTATACAATTTCTGTTTGAGAAATAACGTCATAGAATGTGGCAGGTAGTCATTAAAAGGCCAGAAGAGTAAGGCCTGAAAAAGAATTTAAATCCAGATTGTAAAGGGCCTTGAATGCCCTGTTAAGATGGTGCGGTTGAGCATACTTAATGCATCATCAAAATGTTTTCTTTTTTTTATTTGACATTAGCGGTTTCCTCAGATTGTTGTTTTTTTTGTTGTTGTTGTTGTTGTTTTTTAGGATGGACTCTTGCTCTTGTCACCCAGGCTGGAGTGAAGTGGCGTGATTTTGGCTCACTGCAACGTCCGCCTCCTCGGTTCAAGCTCTTCTCCTGCCTCAGCCTCCCAAGTAGCTGGGATTACAGGCATGCACCACCACTCCCAGCTAATTTTTGTATTTTTAGTAGAGACTGGATTTTACCATGTTGACCAGGCTGGTCTCGATCTACTGAACTCAGGTGATTAACTCACCGTGGCCTCCCAAAGTGCTGGGATTACAAGTGTGAGCCACTGTGCCTGGCCATTTCCTCAGATTTTTACAGTTATGTGTGAACATTTTGAAAACTAAGGAGTTTTGTAATTCTTCATTTTTATTTTTGTTGAAATTTTTGAAATTCTTAAAAATTGGCCGGGCACGGTGGCTCACACCTGTAATCCCAGCACTTTGCGAGGCCAAGGCGGGTGGATCACGGCGTCAGGAGTTCAAGACCAGCCTGGCCAATATGGTGGAACCCTGTCTCTACTAAAAAATAAAAAATTAGCTGGGCGTGGTAGCGTGCACCTGTAGTCCCAGCTACTCGGGAGGATGATGCAGGAGAATCGCTTGATCCCGGGAGATGGAGCTTTCAGTGAGCTGAGATCGCGCCACTGCACTCCAGCCTAGGTGACAGAGTGAGACTCGGTCTCAAAAAATAAAATAAGAATCAATGCAGAACTTCCAGTTGAAAATAAATCAGGACTTTTCTTTACTAATGAACTAAACCCATTTATTCCTGAGATTGCAGTTTTTTGAATTTTTGCAATCAGACCTTGATAATGCAGACCTAACGCAGTAGGGTATAAATAACTCCAACAAGCTTAGCATTCCAGTAATGGAACACTAGGCATAAATGGGTTATTGGTCAGGTGTCTTGAAGGCACCGAAACTCAGTGAGTTTGTCTAAAGCATCTGCCCTTTATCCTTCCTGCACATGGTAATTGCTTGACCACATTTAAAACATACTCATGCCAACTTCTCCTGTAGGGATTCTTAAATAACTGGTCTTTTGCAGACTTTCTTAAGTACTGGAATATTTTTCAGTGCTTTCTGTGCATTCTTTTGTCCAGAGTTGAGAATCATTGTTGCAAAGAGTACGGAAGTGGTTGTATTTCTGTGTATTATTATCCTATTTCTTTGTCATAGCTCAATTCAGACCAATTTAATAAACTCACACTTTGTGGGTATAATTTCAGGGATGTCATGGACTCTCAGTTGATGTTTTAAATTATGAGTGTATCAAGTTTTAGCAGTATACGGTGGCAGTCTTCTCATTAAATAGTTCACGTTAAGAAGTCTTTTCTTGGCAAGGCACATTGTGAATAAGAATGTTTTTGAAAATTTGAGTGGGGACTTTGGAAAACATTAGTTGAGAAAATGAGATACATACTGCAGGGAATCTAAAGAAATCACATGTTTGCAGAAATGTCTTCACATTTCTTACCAATGCCATTGGGTCTTAAATTGGTGACCTCTTCAGTTTTTCAATAGACAAAAATATATTAGGTTGGAGCAAACGTAATTCCGGTTTTGACATTTCTTTGAACGGTAAAAAGCAAAACTGCAATTATTTTTGCCCCAGCTGATGCTAGTAGTTACTGTCTGATATATTGCTGCATATTGTGTGTCAGTGAAAAGTAATGTCTTCTTTTGCTCTATTGAGTTCTATTGAGTGTCAATGAAAAGTAATGTCTTATTTTGTTCTAATGTCAGCTTTTAACGTCTAACTTTTGTTCTAATGTCAGCTAGTAGATAATGATAACTGGTAACTAGTGGAGCAACTAGGTAATAGCTGGCAAAGAGCTGACTTTTATAGTACTGAGATCTTTGTTGGGAAAATGAATTTTAGGAGGTGTCCACATGAAGGGAACTTACTCAAGTTAGGTTGGAGAATTGAGTCCATGTCTTATAGGATAGATGTTAATGAAGGTGAAAGGAGGGAGGAGTGTTTGGTTAGTGGGGAGAGGGGCAGATACAGGAGTTATTTGCTGGTTTGGAAAACATTAGGTCAGTTTGGACCTGAGAAATAGGTTGGGTATAACCTGGTGGAATAACAACTTAGAAAAATGGTATTAATATCTTCTCAGAAGTCATTCTGAAGATTCATCTTCATAAGGTTTAGAGGTTTATTCTAAATGGTAACATAGTGATACTGCATTGACTATGTTGAATTGTTTAATAAAAGAAGGTGGGAAATTGGCTCAGAGGTGTTTGAAAGCTCTGGGTCTTCCTACTCAGATGGGAGTAAAAAATCAGTGTCCAGGAGGTTTTCTTTCTTTTTTTTTTTGAGACGGAGCCGTACTCTGGCACTTAGGCTGGAGTGCAGTGGGTTGATCTCGGCTTACTGCAACCTCTGCCTCCTCCTGGGTTCAAGTGATTCTCCTGCTTCAGTCTCCCAGGTAGCTGGGATTACAGGTGTGCACCTCTACACACAACTAATTTTTGTATTTTCAACTGATTTTTGTCTTTTCAGTGGAGACTGTTGCTCCACGTTGGCCAGGCTGGTCTTGACCTCTTGACCTCAGGTGGTTCCACCCGCCTGGGCTCAAGAGATCTTCCTGCCTTGGCCACGCAAAGTGCTGAGATGACACGTGTGAACCACTGCACCCCACCCTCTTTTAATATTACTCATTTGAAGGCACTGGTTTTGTTTTGTGAAAAGTGGTGTAATAAAAGTGAATTTGTTTTTTTTTTTTTTGAGACGGAGTCTCGCTCTGTCGCCCAGGCTGGATCTCAGCTCACTGCAAGCTCCGCCTCCTGGGTTTACGCCATTCTCCTGCCTCAGCCTCCCGAGTA
Organism: Mandrillus leucophaeus; assembly: GCF_000951045.1. Lineage (NCBI taxonomy): Eukaryota > Metazoa > Chordata > Mammalia > Primates > Cercopithecidae > Mandrillus > Mandrillus leucophaeus. The sequence continues at coordinate 2,152,743 of NW_012101621.1, read as the reverse complement.
GCTGGGACTAGAGGCGCCTGCCACCTAGACCGGCTAGGTTTTTATATTTTTTAGTAGAGACGGAGTTTCACTGTGTTAGCCAGGATGGTCTCGATCTCCTGACCTCGTGATCCGCCCGTCTCGGCCTCCCAAAGTGCTGGGATTACAGGCTTGAGCCACCGCGCCCGGCATAAAAGTGAATTTTTATCACGATGTTGGGAATGCACAAGTATTCAAAGCTATAGTTATTGAGGAGTCTTTTAAAAAGTAAGATTGGGAAGTACTCTAAAAATAGATCTTTTAAGCAAGATTGGGAAGTACTCTAAAAATATATCTAAAAATAGATCTGGCATGTACATGAAATTGACGTTCATCAACAGCTACCTTGGCACTATGCTTTTTTTTTGTTTCTGAAACGGAGTCTCATGCTGTCGCCTGGGCTAGAATGCAGTGGTGTGATCTCGGTTCACTGCAGCCTCCGCCTCCTGGTTTCTCACGATTCTACTGCCTCATCCTCCCGAGTAGCTGGGATTACAGGTGCACACCATCACACCTGGCTAATTTTTTGTATTATTAGTAGAGATGGGGTTTTACTATGTTGGCCAGACTGGTCTCGAACTCCTGACCTGTCTTCATGATCCACTCACCTTGGCCTCCCAAAGTGCTGGGATTACAGGCGTGAGCCACTGTGCCTGGCCAAACCTGGCACTATTCTTTAAAAAAATTCTCATAAAAGGCTTGATATATATGTGTTCCGATTTGTGCCACAAATACTACTGTATTTTCATACTAAAACTAGATAAAAACTAGATATATTTTCTTCAGATGTAGTAAATTGCAGCACCACTTTCCCTTATAATTGATCACCTATGAAATTGTTCTCAAATTAGATAGTGGTGATATTGCAGAACTAATAAAAACCACAGAGCAGCACCCTTTTAAATGTTGAATTTTATGGTATGTGAGTGACATTTCAATTGAAAACAGATGTGACATTTCAGTTGAAAAAGGATACATCACTGACTTATGGACAGTCATTCTTTTTTGTCATATCTCGTGGACCCTACACCAGGATACTTGCCAGTTAAAGACATAAATGAAACTCTGGTGCTACCAGCCTCAAAAGGTAACTCCTACGCCTGAGGATGGACACCTTTTAGAATTAAAAGAACTCTCATATTGTGGGACATCTTGCTAGCGTTCATAGAGACTGATTTACTGTCAGCTCTTTTCTTCTCATCTCTTTTTTTTTTCTGTTTTTTGAGACAGAGTCTTGCGCTATTGCCCAGGCCGGAGTACAGTGGCTCGATCTTGGCCCACTGCAGCCTCCACCTCCCAGTTTCAAGTGATTCTCCTGCATCAGCCTCCCAATTAGCTGGGGCTACAGGTGCCTGCCACCATGCCTGGCTAATTATTATTATTATTATTATTTTTTTTCTATTTTTAGTAGAGACGGGGTTTCACTATGTTGGCCAGACTGGTTTCGAACTCCTGACCTCCGGTGATCTGCCTTGGCCTCCCAAAGTGCTGGGATTACAGATGTGAGCCATTGCTCCTGGCGTCTTTCATTCTTATTTGGAGAACTTTGGGCTACATGAAATAGAAAATGCCAATAAATTGGCAGATTTGATAACAGGCTTTATTATGATAGCGGAGACATGGTGCACACCTGGTGAACAAGAAGCCTGGTTCAAAAAGACTGGTTTAGTTCAATGGTCTTTCTGAGGACTTTTTCAGCTTAACTCATTTTGTATATGGTGCATGACTAGTAATACAGTATATAAGTAACTGGAGTATGAAATTCTTTCATTACAGGTTTTCAGAGTGCTGTTATTATTCTATAGCTAAATATATTAATATGTCAGTGCAGTAGAAATAGACAAATCTTCAAGAACTCACAGGTCAAAGGTGACACGTGTAACAAAGATTTGTGAGGGGCCCTAATGCGTTTGGGGAGCAGCCAGCTGTAAAAACAAAATTGTAAAGAATGTTAGTTGTAAAGGCTTTGTATAGCATGTTCTGGGATTGTGTCCTATAGATGATATTTTAGAAACAGCCCTGTGGCTGGAGGAAAAAAGATGTGTTAACATTGTAAATGTTGGAATGGAGAAGAGGAGGTTGGGAGAATTTTTGAAGTAGTAGTAGACACAACAGTAGTATGACATAACATAGAATATGTCTTGATGTGGTTGGTTGGACTAAAGGTATGAAAGTAGATGCTTGTAGGAAAATAATAGTCAAAAGCTGATGTTTTTGAGTAACACCATACCTGAGAGATGGGTTTGTTTATATTTATATTTATGAAAGGAGAGAGTGCCAAAATACGTTATTTGAATTTTGAAAACTGGGGACTTTCTGCATTGAAAGGCGTGTGTTTCAGAGAGTAGGAGACTTCTAGGCTACTTTGAAAAGCTAACAGATGACTCTGAGACGTGTCATTTTAGGTGGAGAGGGCACCCTGGGCTTGGAAGTTTTGGATTTGCTCATAGCTACACTATTAGTTATATCTTTGTTTTGGGAACCTGTGTGTCATACATATAGGTGCCAGAAGGATTTTAGATGGTGACATAGATTAGTATACACTTTTGACATAAATCAGTTATTAGACTATTTTGTTTTTTGAGACATGATCTGGCTCTGTTGCCCAGGCTCAAGTGCGGTGGCACATCACAGCTCACTGCAACCTCTGCCTCCCGGGTTCAAACAATTCTCCTACCTCAGCCTCCTGAGTAGCTGGGACTACAGGCACATGCCACCATGGCTGGCTAATTTTTGTATTTTTAGTAGAGATTAGGTTTCGCTGTGTTGCCCAGGCTGATCTTGAACTCCTGAGCTCAAACGATGTGTCCACCTTGGCCTCCAAAAAGTGCTAGGATTATAGGCGTGAGCCCTGGCATCTGGCTGGACTTAAATTTTGATAAAATGTTTATTTCTTAGTATTCCTTTTAGATTAGTTTCTTATTGTGTCCTGGACTTGTTGAATAGGTGGGAGATACTTCTTTGTAGGAGAAGCATTTCGGTCTGAATCAATCTGCTGTATGACTGAGTTGAGTGGTGGTCTGATTAAATTTTTACCCAATACTGGTGTTTACAAATCTTCTTGAGGGCATTCTTCAGGTAGATTTTGTTAGCCTCCTTGGTGTTGCTTTTCTTTTTGAGATGGAGTCTCACCCTGTTGGCCCAGACTGGAGTGCAGTGGCGCGATCTCAGCTCACTGCAGCCTCTGCCTCCTGGGTTCAAGCAATTCTCCTGCCTCAGCTTCCTGAGTAGCTGGGATGACAGGCACACACCACCACTCCCGGCTCTTTAGTAGAGACGGGGTGTTTGGTTGGCTGGGCTGGTCTGGAACACCTGACCTAGAGATCCGGCTGCCTCAGCCTCCCAAAGTGCTGGGATTACAGGCGTGAGCCATCATGCCCAGCTGGTGTTGCTTTTTCTTTCCTTAATTAGCGTTACTGAGATTTAATTCATATACCAGAAGATTCATCCATTTAAAGTATACAGTTCACTTTAGTAAATTCAGAGTTGTGCAGTTAGGAACATGATCTAATTTTAGAACATTCTATCACACTACAAATTATTTCTGTACGGATTTGCCTATTTGGGGCATTCCTATAAGTGGAATTGTACAATATATGTCTTGTGACTGGCTTTGTCCTCTTAGAATATTTTCATGGTTCATCCATGTTGTACCATGTATCAGTACTTCCTTTCCTTTTATGGTTACTCCATTTTGTTATTCTTTAGTCAGTTGATGGACATTTGAGTTTTTTGGTACATCTTTGAAAATGCCGCTGTGGCCAGGCATAGTGGCTCCCGCCTGTAATCCCAGCACTTTGGGAGGCCCGGGACAGGACACATCACGAGGTCAGGAGGTCGAGACCATCCTGGCTAACACGGTGAAACCCCCTCTCTACTAAAAACACAAAAAATTAGCCAGGCCTTGTGGCAGGCGCCTGTAGTCCCAGCTACTGGTGAGGCTGAGGCAGGAGAATGGCGTGAACCTGGGAGGCGGAGCTTGCAGTGAGCTGAGATTATGCCACTGCACTCCAGCCTGGGCGATAGAGCGAGACTCCGTCTCCCAAAAAAAAAAAAAAAATCTGCTATGGAGATTGGTATGCAAATTTTTGTATGGTCATGTGTTTTCATTTCTTTTAAGTATGTATACCTAGGAGAAGTGCTGGTTTGTATGATGATTATATGGTCAGCCTGACCAACAGCCAAACTGTTTACTAAAAGTGGCTGTACGCTTTTATATTCTCACCAGTCATGTGGAAGGTTCCAGTTCCTCCGCTTACATTCATAGCTGTCTCTTGCTTTTATCCATTCTAGAGTGTAGTGGTATCTCAGTCAGAATTTAATTGCATTTTCTTCAAAAATATTGAATGTCTTTTCATGTGCTTTCCAGCTCCCCCCCTTGTTTTTTTGAAACCGAGTCTCCCTCTGTCACCCAAGCTGGAGTGCAGTGGCGTCATCTCAAGCTCTGTCTTCTGAGTTCACACCATTCTCCTGCCGCAGCCTCCTGAATAGCTGAGACTACAGGCACACGCCACCATGCCTGGCTAATTTTTTTGTATTTTTAAGTAGAGACGCGGTTTCACCGTGTTTGCCAGGATGGTCTCAATCTCCTGACCTCGTGATCTGCCTGCCTTGGCCTCCCAAAGTGCTCGGATTACAGGTGTGAGCCACTGCCCCTGGCCCAGCCATCTGTTTACTCTTCCACAAATGTATTCAGATGCTTTGCCGATTTTTGTATAGGATTTGTTATATATTCTGGAAACAAGACTTTGAATACAACATCTGACACTGCCCCCTTTACCTCCCAGTTTCAAAGGATCATCCTGAGTTCCTGGAATACAGGTGCCACCACCACACTTGACTTTTTTTTTTTTGTATTTTTAGTAGAGACGGGGTTTCACCATGTTGCCCAGGCTGGTCTCAAACTCCTGGTATTAGTCACTGGGCCTGGCCAACAGCTGATTTAAAAAAAAAAAAAACTTGAAAATATATTCAATTTTTTGGTAAAGTATGATATTCAACTTTTATCTGATTTTCGTTGGGAAATCCTCTCCCTTGGTCCTTATCAAGCTAGAAAATCAAAACAGCAATCCTCTGGCTTTTCAGCTATTACATAGATAGGGTTTGGTTTGTTACACATTGTTGATTGTGTGATTTATGGATTACTATTTCCTAGAAGCAGTTGGGAACTTCATTTATTTACTCAACAATTATTTGTTATGATCCTGCTGTGAGGCATTGTATATAGCAGGAATACTATAATAAGAAATAGAGGCCGGGAGCGAAAGCGGTGGCTCACGTCTGTAATCCTAGCATTTTGAGAGGCCGAGGCAGGTGGATCACCTGAGGGTCAGGAGTTCGAGACCAGCCTCGCTAACATGGTGAAACCGCATTTCTACCAAAAATACAAAAAATTAGCTGGGCGTGGTGGCATAAGGCATAATGTCTTTAGCTTTCACTTTGAATGAGATGGGAAGCTATTAGACGCTTTGTGAAGAGAATGGGATGGTCTTACTCATATTTTAACAAGATCACTCTTATTGAGAAAGATAATGGGTGGCTATTAGATTTATCCACCAGACAAGCAGTGATTTTTGGTGGGACCACAGAAACGGCAATGGGAGTGTTGAAAAGCAGATGGGGCCGGGCGCGGTGGCTCAAGCCTGTAATCCCAGCACTTTGGGAGGCCGAGACGGGCGGATCACGAGGTCAGGAGATCGAGACCATCCTGGCTAACTTGGTGAAACCCCGTCTCTACTAAAAAATACAAAAAACTAGCCGGGCGTGGTGGCGGGCACCTGTAGTCCCAGCTACTCGGGAGGCTGAGGCAGGAGAATGGCGTAAACCCGGAAGGCAGGGCTTCCTGTGAGCTGATATCCGGCCACTGCACTCCAGCCTGGGCAACAGAGCCAGACCAGACTCCGTCTCAAAAAAAAAAAAAAAAAAGAAAAAAAAAAAAGCAGATGGATTTTGAAGGTGATGCTGAGAAATTTGCTTGTGTTGTGAGGCCTGAGAGAGGAATCAGAGTTGTAGCCAATGTTTTTGTCTGGACAACTGGAATTATGGAATTTACAGTGATAGTGATTGGGAGGAGCTAAGGTGAGGAGCAAATATCATAGATCAGTTGTGGACATGTTAAAGTTGATCCATTTAGAGAGAGATTAAGCAGTTGTTTATATGGTTCTAAGGGAGTCATCTGCTTAGAGTTTATAAAACCACAATACTGGATGAGTGGAAACAGAAAAGAGATTCTGGGGGTACTGTGACCTTTAAAGAATGTGGTGATAAGGAAAAAATGAGCAAAGGAGATTGAAAATGCCAAAATGAAAAATAGGACAAAACATAGAAGCATGAAGTATCTTGGAAGCTGTATGAACATATGTCAAAAGAGTAGAAAGGCAAACGAGCTCTGTCACATGTCATTAATAGTTCAAGTAGTGGGAGAATTTAGAAAATGTCTTTTTGAATTAGCAGTGTCATTGGTGACCTTTGACAAAGGTAGGTACTGGTAAAGGCAGAAATCTCACACAGGTATTTCAGGTGAATGGAAAGGTAGAAATTGGAGTCAGCATAGAAAACATACAATAAAAATCACCCTTTTGGTGTATAATTCCTGCATCAGATTTGATTTACAAAATGCATAGTCATAAAACCATCACTATAACCAAGATAGAAATAGTTCCCAATTCTCTGAAATACACCTTTGTCTTCAACCACTTTTCCTTCACTCTGTTCCCTAGCAATCATATCTGTTCCTTGAAAACAATTTTATTGTAAGGATTTTTTTGTATTTTATTTTATTGTATTTTATTTTTGTAATTTATTTTATTGTATTTTACTCTTCTATCTTGATAAAATGAGAATAAAGGCATGAGAATAAAGGAATCATTGGGCTCATGTTCTTCAAAATACTGTTATGTAATTTCAGCTTTATTTTAAAAATACTTAATTTTTTTCTTTTTATTTTTTTTCTTTTTCTTTTCCTTCCTTCCTTCCTTCCCTCCCTCCCTCCTTCCTTCCTTCCTTCCTTTTCTTCCTTTTCTTCCCTCCCTCCCTTCCTCCCTTCCTCCCTTCCTTGTAAATGCTTCGCTCTGTCGCCAGGCTGGAGTGCAGTGGCGTGGTCTTGGCTCACTGCAGCCTCCGCCTCCTGGGTTCAAGTGATTCTCCTGCCTCCGCCTCCCAAGCAGCTGTGATTACAGGCACACGCCACCATACCCGGCTCTAATTTTTGTATTTTTGTAGAGATATGGGGTTTCACCATGTTGGCCAGGCTGGTCTTGAACTCCTGACCTCATGATTGGCCCACCTCGGCCTCCCAAAGTGCTGGGATTACAGGCATGAGCCAATGCAATTTTTTTTCTTTGTCTCACAGGCTGGTCTTGATCTCCTGGGCTCAAGCAGTCTGCCTGCCTTGGCCTTCCAAAGTGCTGGGATTACACAGAGCCACTGCATGCGACTCAATTTCAGTTTTTTTTTTTGGAGACAGAGTGTCGCTTTGTCTCCCAGGCTGGAATGCAATGGTGGGATCTCAGCTCACTGCAACCTCTGCCTCCCAGGTTCAAGCAGTTCTCGTGCCTCAGCCCCCTGAGTCCTGAGTAGCTGGGACTATAGGTGCGTGCCACACACCCTGCTGATTTTTTGTATTTTAGTAGAAACTGGGTTTCACCATGTTGACCAGGCTGGTCTCTTTAACTCCTGACCTCAGGCAATCCGTCTGCCTCTGCCTCCGAAAGTGCTAGGATTAAAGGCATGAACTACTACGCCTAGCCTCAATTTCAGTTGTTTAAAAAATAAAAATTGCACCACACTGTTGGTTTAAAATTTTATCTTTGGTGAACATCGATACTGACATATGGGAGTATGTGTATTGTTGAATATCATGACAAATGAATAATGTTAAAATTCTTTGGTACTGCGCACGGTGGCTCATGCCTGTAATTGCAGCACTTCGGGAGGTTGAGACTGGTGGAGTTCACGACCAGCATGGCTAATAACATGGTGAAACTCCATCTCTACAAAAATTACAAAACCTAGTTTGGCTTGTTTTGGTAATTTTCGTGTACCTGTAATCCAAGCTACTTGGGAGGCTGAGGCCATATACAGAAGAAAAGCCAGGGATTCTTTTTTTCCCCCTTTCTTAAAACAGTTTTCAATCCAGTCAAGTTTCTGAATTGAGGATTGATCTAGGACTCAAGCAACCTGCATGTTACAGACTAGATTCTTTTTGACTCAGAAAGTTTTCAGGTGCATTTTCAAATTGTCTGGTTTTGTGTTAAGATAGTTTCCTAATGAAATCACTTTTTCCCTCAATATACTATCTTGCATATTTTAAGATGTCAAATTTTATTCCTCTTAAAATAAGTATGTACATTTAATGTATTTTTTCTTCTCTGTTTCCAAGTTGTCAGTCAGTGGAGCCATTTTCAGTCAAATGACTTAGAATTTGCAAAAATATCCCTAAATACTAATATCTGTAATTCTTTCTGATAGAATATTACAGAACCAATTATTGATTGATGCTATTGGCTCAATATAGGAGCTATTGCTACCTATTCTTGGTAGTAGGGATGTATGTGGTGTTCCCCAACCCGTATCAGTGATCTTTGGACAAGGCTAACCCAACAATGTGGTAATAACCTGTTTCCATTTTTTCCCCCTTAATTACCAGAATTATATTTTCTTTAAAAATTATGTTAGTTTCCCCATGTGGTGAATACCTTGTATAGCTCCAGTGGTGAGCAAATGAGATACTGGTTTACAATTTAATCATTTTATATTTTAAATGAGTGGTGCTTGCAGTTGATAGTATCTGGGTAAACTGGTGCTAGACTAACCAAGACAGATGTTTGTGGTGAAGTACTTGCAAATAACATTAGAAATCATCTATTTCAGTTTAGAAATAAAACACAAGGTACAGAAATTTTGCTGGTTGATTTTATTTTTAAGCACAAAAGCAAGAATTCCAACTACATTATGAATAGATTTTATTCTTGGTCACAGTTTGACGTATTGTTATTTAAATTGTAATGTAAACCTATATTAAACTTTTATATCAGTTTTTCTTTTTATCCACACAGTTAAGAGTTTGAGGCAGATGTCTGTCATCAATTGGTAGTTCATAAAAACGGCTTCTTTGGTTCTCTTAATTTTTGTTTTGAGACAGAGTCTTACCCTGTGATCCATGCTGGAGTGCAGTGGTGCGATCTTGACATACGACCTCCACCTCTTAGGTTCAAGCGATTCTTGTCCCTCAGCCCCCTCAGTACCTGAGATTACAGGAGTGTGCCACCACACCTGGCTAAGTTTTTGTATTTTTAGTAGACACTGGGTTTCACCATGTTGGTCAGGCCTGTCTCCATCTCCTGGCCTCAAATGAGCAGCCCACCTTAGCCTCCCAAAGTGCTGGGATTACAGGTGTGAGCCACCCTGTCTGGCAAAATCTGTTGACATTTTTAAGATGAGAACCAGCTGTGGTCCATTAAGTAAGTCCATGCACCAAATGATAGCTTTATTAATAGATTAACTTCTAATTTTTTCTACTCTGGTATAGTGTTGACATGTCTTATTAGTCAGGTTTTTGAGGCTCAGGAAATGTCACTGTGTTGCAGCTAATGTCTTACGGTCAGAATTTCGATTTAAGAATCTTCCCTTTGAAAACCTTTTCTTAGTACGTGTCTTGTAATGCTTTTACATTTGGAGATTGGGGTAGACATTCTTTGTCTTTTTTTTTTGTGGTAGGGGAGATAAAAGCTTTTACTCTGTCTCCCAGGCTGGAGCACAGTGGCTCTCTGCAACCCCCGCTGCTTCCTTCCTCTGTTCAAGCCTCCTGAGTAGCTGAGATTACAGGTGTGCCACTGCATCCAGCTGGTGTGTTTTGTCTTTTTTTTTTCTTTTCTTTTTTTTAAAAGACGGAGTCTTGCTCTGTCACTGAGGCTGGAGTGCAATGACATGATCTCAGCTTACTGCAACCTCTGCCTTCTGGGTTCAAGCAGTTCTCCTGCCTGAGCCCTCCTGAGTAGCTGGAATTACAGGTGTGTGCCAGCATGCCCAGCTAATTTTGGTATTTTTAGTAGAGATGGGATTTCACCATGTTCTTCAGGCGTTTCTTGAACTCCTGGCCTCATGATCTGCCTGCCTCCACCTCCCAAAATGTTGGGGTTACAGGCATGAGTTTCCATGCCTGGCTGGTGTGTTTTGTCTTTTTTGTTTTGTTTTGTTTTTTGAGGTGGAGTTCGCTCTGTTGCTCAGGCTGGAGTGCATTGGCCAGATCTCAGCTCACTGGAAGCTCCGCCAGTCTCCCAAGTAGCTGGGACTACAGGCGCCCGCCACCTCGCCCGGCTAGTTTTTTTGTATTTTTTAGTGGAGACGGGGTTTCACAGTGTTAGCCAGGATGGTCTCGATCTCCTGACCTCGTGATCCGCCCATCTCGGCCTCCCAAAGTGCTGGGATTACAGGCTTGAGCCACCGCGCCCGGCTGTGTTTTGTCTTAATCTGTTCAGGTAATTAATGTCTCTAGAGTGTTTTAATTTCTTTCAAGAGGTAGTTAATTACTTTTAATCTGACTTGATTTTATGCCAACACTTAACCATCGAGTTTGATTATGGGTACAGTTATAATTCTCCTAGAGATAATTCTTTTTCCCCTGGTAAAAGATTTTAAACAGCCTAGGCTTAATCAGTAAATAATCAGCAGCTATTGTTGCCTATTGTATAGCTTTCTCAGTGAGAATTTCTAGTTAATTTTTAGCTGGTGCTTGAAGTAGTCATACTGAGCTTCTTAATATATATCCCTTTTAACTTAAAGGTTGTCACAACTATGTATGTTTTTTTTCTATTTTCACACTTATCCTCAACATTTTTCGAGGCAAGGACTACTTCCTCAAATGTGAATGAGAGTCCATTTCTGCCTGAGCAGCATTCTGTGTAACTAAAAGTCCTTTAAGCCCTACTGGCTGAAATAGTGTGAAATATTTTTCTTCAGAAAAGTAGAGAATTTGACTCCTGATTGTGTTCATGGGACTGTTACATAGATTCAAAACAAAATTGTATTACTTGCTTCATTTTGGTTATGGTCAGATGAAATAGTAGGTTTTAAAAGGAAATTCCAGTGACAGTAGGGAACTAGGTAGCTAGCTCGTTGGTTTAGATGCAGGTGCCGGTGAAGGTTAGTGGCTTAGGAGGTAGATTAGATATATCCATTGGACTGGGGCTTAAGCTCAGTTTAATGCTCATGGATACGGATAACTCATTTTGATTTACCTCCAGAAATTGTTATTACGCAATTTGTGCAAGTGTTATCTCACACAAAGGGTATCAGTTTCTGAACACTGATATTTTATAGTTTCTGTATCAAACTTTGAAATATTTTGGTCAAAAAGAGCAAAAGTTTGACAAAATGGGAAAGTAGTGATAATAAAAAGTTAGTTTTTTTTTTTTTTTTTGCGTTAATTCCCATGAATGGATTAAACTAACAGATTAACCATACTTAGGGGAAATGCCAACTTTTTTTTCTTTTTCTTTTGAGACAGTGTTGCTCTGTTCCCCAGGTTCAAGTGCCGTGGTGCAGTCATGGTATTCTCTCACCTCCTGGGCTCAACCAGTCTTCCCACCTCAGCTTTCCTTGCTCTTTTTTAATTTAGGAAAATGTTCCTGTCCATAGCCACTCTTGGGACAAGATTAAACATTACTTTGTTGATCTAGCGTGGAAAACACTTTAGGTTAACAGGGGAGAGAATTAGCAATGAGATCTTGTAAATGTTTTTACTACAGGAAGATTGGAGATACTACAACTCAGAATAACTTGCCACCATTGTATATGTATAAGAGGGAGTATCATGACAAAGATGATTCATAAAATTTTTAAAGTTCTTGATTACATCACATTTATTTTTTAAGAAATCTTTGGAGTTAGGCAGAGCAGTTGGTAGGTGTATTTTTATAGAGTACCTGGGCCTTTGCATTAAGTTAGTTGCATTTTTAAAAACCTTGTAGAATTAAAGGACTTTTTCATATGTTGCCACAATGGAAATGACAATGTGGAATGTATAAAGTTTAGAACTGATGTCCATGTAAGAAGTATTTGTTCTGTTTTGAATTTTCTCTTTACAAATGTAAGTGTACCAAGCTACTGCTTTGGAGTATCTTTATCAATCACTGGGATACTAAATTTATTATTATAAGACATTTGAAATTAAGATTTCTTTTTTTTTTTTTTTTTTCCCGAGACGTAGTCTCGCTCTGTTACCCAGGCTGGAGTGCAGTGGCCGGATCTCAGCTCACTGCAAGTTCCGCCCCCTGGGTTCACGCTATTCTCCTGCCTCAGCCTCCTGAGTAGCTGGGACTACAGGTGCCCGCCACCTCGCCCGGCTAGTTTTTTGTATTTTTTAGTAGAGATGGGGTTTCACTGTGTTAGCCAGGATGGTCTCGATCTCCTGACCTCGTGATCCGCCCATCTCGGCCTCCCAAAGTGCTGGGATTACAGGCTGGAGCCACCGCACCTGGCCTGGAATTAAGATTTCTAATAGAAACATCAGTTAGTTGAGCAACCAGTATTTATTTGAGTGCTAAGTGTGTACTGGCCAGTGAATTTAGACACAGGTAAATAGTGAACAAGATAGACAGTGGTCTCTGCCCTGTTGGAATTAAGTGTAAATTTAGTTAGAAATAATACTACCTGTTTTTATATGAGATATTTTATATCAGTAGTATTTATACCCAGCCAACACATTTTGCTATGATTCCCAGTTACATGAAATTGCCCTGATTTTATAGATCTGAAATTTTATGTGGTTCAACCTTTTATCACTAGTTGTAATAATTTTTGTGCTTCTGTGGGTGAAAAGAATCAGATTTCGCTAATGCTAAATACCACTGTTTACATACCCTTTTAATTGGAACCTTTTTAAGAGTATTTGAATTGTTTTTTGTAATGTATATATGAAAAGAATAAGATCCAAACAAAGGCTATTCATTATAATAAATGCCCTGTTAATACTTCCACTAGTACAGAGAAACCATTTATATCCAGTGCTAAAGGCCAGCCAACCATATAATTTGATATGTATGATTTTCGTAAGGAAAAGTTGCTGCAATATTAAAACTATTTTATATGCCTAGGTAAAGAAATAATAGGATAAGATTTCTAAACCCCACTATGGAGATTTTTGCTGGCCTTCTTAATGAAATTTAATAAAAAGAAATGACTGAGAGACAATATTCGTTTATTATTTATCATAAGGTATGTTGAATTGTGCTGAGATAATGTTAGGTTTGAATGAATTCCATTTTCCGTTTATCCAATAGGATGTACAGTTACCCAGCACGTGTACCTCCTCCTCCTCCTATTGCTCGGGCTGTAGTGCCCTCGAAACGTCAGCGTGTATCAGGAAACACCTCACGAAGGGGCAAAAGTGGCTTCAATTCTAAGAGTGGACAGCGGGGATCTTCCAAGTCTGGAAAGTGTATGTATTATTTCATTTTGTGATTTTGGTATCTCTTGTGTTTTGAAATAGAGAAGCTAATGCAGTTAAAATATTGTTGTGCCACATGACTTTGTGTATTCAAAATAATGGAAGAGGCCAGCTGTGTGGTGGCTCATGCCTGTAATCCCACCACTTTGGGAGGCCCAGCAGGCGGATCACCTGAGGTCGGGAGTTCGAGACCAGCCTGTCCAACATGGAGGAACCCCATCTCTACTGAAAATACAAAAAATTAGCCAGGGATGGAGGTGCATGCATATTATCCTAGCTAATTGGGAGGCTGAGGCAGGAGAATCGCTTTTACCCAGGAGGCAGAGGTTGCAGTGAGCCGAGATTGTGCCATTGCATTCCAGCCTGGGTGATAAGAGCGAACTCCATCTCAAGAAAAATAATTTTAAAAATCCAAAATAATGGAGGAGACGAGATTGTGACTGAGTGGCCAATTCTAGACTGCAACAGCTAGGTGATTTGAAAGATGTCATTTGACTTTATTTAGTTGAGGTGTGTGTTAAGTTTCTGAGGGTTTTTTTGTGGGTTATTTAAAAACTAAAATTCAGATAGTGTTCAATATATTGATTTTTAAACTTTTCTGTATTGAACTCCTGTAACTGGAAATATGGAAGGCAGTAAAACAACAGAAGGTCTGATGCAGTGACTTACGCCTGTAGCCCCAGATGCTTAGGGGGAGGCTAAGACCCTGGGGATCTAGGCTGTGGTGGGAGGATTGCATGAGGCCCGGAGTTCACTGTGATCATACCTGTGAATAGTCACTGCACTCAGAACTGGGCAATGTAGCGAAAACCCAAGTCTAAAAGATACTTTAAAAAAAAAAATTACAGTAAGTAATTATAAGCTTTATAGTAGAACCAAGGGCCTTTATTACAGGGAAATCTGTACTGGCTCTGTTTCTCCCTGGGTGCTCCTGATGTAGTCTAGTGCCAGTGTATTTGCTAACTCATATCTTCTGTACATTTGATTTTAATCCATTATTTTGTTTATGTTAAAGTGAAAGGAGACGACCTTCAGGCCATTAAGAAGGAGCTGACCCAGATAAAACAAAAAGTGGATTCTCTCCTGGAAAACCTGGAAAAAATTGAAAAGGAACAGAGCAAACAAGCAGGTAAATGGGTTTTCTGCTTGTTGGGTATATAGTTGGGTTAGTTACGTAAGGCACTTGAAAGTGTATGTTGGAATAGTGGAATATAAAGCAATGTAATATGAAACTTGGGGAGTGTGAATTGGGAAGGCTATTTGTGTGGGAGGATTTAGATTTGTGCTGCAGTTCTGTGATCCTTAGTGGGGATTGTCTACATCCTGTGGACATTACTGCCCCTAGACAGACTTGTCCTTCTCATCCCCAGTAGAGATGAAGAACGATAAGTCAGAAGAGGAGCAGAGCAGCAGCTCCGTGAAGAAAGATGAGACTAATGTGAAGATGGAGTCTGAGGGGGGTGCAGATGACTCTGCTGAGGAGGGGGACCTACTGGATGATGATGATAATGAAGATCGGGGGGATGACCAGGTGAAAACCACGGGAAAGGAAAGAAAAAGGTGGTGGAGGGGGGCTCAGGGACACATGGAGTGCCTCTAACTCCATCCTATTTGTGTCTGTTTCTCACAGCTGGAGTTGATCAAGGATGATGAAAAAGAGGCTGAGGAAGGAGAGGATGACAGAGACAGCGCCAATGGCGAGGATGACTCTTAAGCACATAGTGGGGTTTAGAAATCTTATCCCATTATTTCTTTACCTAGGCGCTTGTCTAAGATCAAATTTTTCACCAGATCCTCTCCCCTAGTATCTTCAGCACATGCTCACTGTTCTCCCCATCCTTGTCCTTCCCATGTTCATTAATTCATATTGCCCCGCGCCTAGTCCCATTTTCACTTCCTTTGACGCTCCTAGTAGTTTTGTTAAGTCTTACCCTGTAATTTTTGCTTTTAATTTTGATACCTCTTTATGACTTAACAATAAAAAGGATGTATGGTTTTTATCAACTGTCTCCAAAATAATCTCTTGTTATGCAGGGAGTACAGTTCTTTTCATTCATACATAAGTTCAGTAGTTGCTTCCCTAACTGCAAAGGCAATCTCATTTAGTTGAGTAGCTCCTGAAAGCAGCTTTGAGTTAGAAGTATGTGTGTTACACCCCCACATTAGTGTGCTGTGTGGGGCAGTTCAACACAAATGTAACAATGTATTTTTGTGAATGAGAGTTGGCATGTCAAATGCATCCTCTAGAAAAATAATTAGTGTTATAGTCTTAAGATTTGTTTTCTAAAGTTGATACTGTGGGTTATTTTTGTGAACAGCCTGATGTTTGGGACCTTTTTTCCTCAAAATAAACAAGTCCTTATTAAACCAGGAATTTGGAGAAAAAAAACCCTGGTTTTTTATTTTTGTATTTTATTATTGTTTACTTCAAACTTTGTTTTACAGCGTCCTCCACAAAACCTCTAGAATGTACTAGATACATTTTTCTTGGAGTCATAATCATGATACATACCAACACAACACTACTCAAATTATATTTCATTGAGTTGCATGTTGCATTGAGGAGTCAAATAACTTGACATACAGTGGCGATTGTTTTTCAAAATGGCTTTTACATCCTAATGAAAGTTCAGTGCTTTGTGGTCCAACTGGCACCCTTTTTGAGGTTTTTGTTGTGTGCTAAATTGTTTTGTCCTTAAATAGGAGAGACTCAAAAACAAGATTTCAGGAAAATTGCAACAGCTGGACAATGGAACTCCCCCTGCTTGCTTCTGTTTTGTTCTTTTAATTACTATTTATAGCCTCAGTTACCTTCTGAATTCTGAAGTGTATATCTCCATGTTACTGAAAACGAGAAAACTCTTATTTCCTGATACTCCACAGTCTTGCCTTCCCAGGTGATTGAGAACATAAAGAATGTTACATTTATTTTACCCTAAATGATCTTTTACCGCTATTAGCTGATTTTTGTGTTTTCCCTCAACTTTATTAATTACAGTTATTGTATTTTTAGCATCCAGTCTTACTTAAAATGAATATATTAAACAGCTACCAGTGTTGTGATACCTCATCCTTGAAAGGCTTAGTTGATTTGTGTTTTAAACTTCAGTTTTTCCAGCACAGCAGAAAATGGCGTTTATAATTTTTGTGCACACAAACCTTGGATTCCCCTATAAAGTTGCTGTTGTTTCATAGCATGCAGCACTGGCCTTTTTTCATCCTACTCATTACAGGCAAAACTCATGTCTTATTTATAAGGATTTTATAGATCATTTTCTATATCAGGTGACACAAGCAGAAAAGAATGAAGAGGCTGAACTATGAACTACCCTTGGAGCCCATATACATGATATAGGCAATTTCTTTTGTATGTTAATTCGGTCAAAAATACTACCCACTTGATGTTTTCTGATCTGATGTGAGCTCATGTTACATAGACTTTTAGTAAGTAACCCATGACTAGAAAATAAACTGGATGCTTAGGAGAGAGTGTCAGATGTATAAGATGCTAATAAAACATGTTTAATATTATGTTGTTAGCTGTAAGTTTTTGGGAAATACTGGAAAAATTAGTCCACAATCAAGTGTCTACTTTTCACTTCACTGTAGGGCCTCTTTCCCCGCACAGAGCAGTCTATTTAGCTGTGAATGCCACAATCTGCAGATGCTCAAGTCCCTTACATAAAATGGCATAGTATTTGTATGTAACCTATGCATATTCTCCTGTATACTTTAAATCATCTCTACATTAAAATACCTGATAAAATGTAAATGGTATGTAAATAGTTGTAACTACTTTTATTTGTATTGTTACTTTTTAAAGTTTTTTTCTTTACTAGTATTTTCGATCTATAGTTGGCTGAATCTGCATGTGTAAAACCCACGAACACAGAGGGCCAACTATACATTTAATTCTGTAGGAAAGCAGATATTGAATGAAGCTGTGGAAAGCACTTAATATTAGGTTGGTGCAAAAGTAATTGTGCCTTTTGCCATTACTTTTAATTAGCCGCAGTTACTTTTGCAGATAGCTGTAGAGCATGATCACACATTGAAAATCTACACATACATATGGTAGGGTTATTGTTGGAATACTAACATCTCTAGTTTGTGTTGATGAGGAAGTCGTTTCACATTCTTGGTTTTAGGCTACTGTGGATTAAATTTCCTCATGTGTTTAAGACAACAGTACTCTAGGTTTTCTATAATCAACAGGTGTGCTCATTTAATACTTTGACATTTAGGTTCCTAGGCCAAAACTGTAGCAAAGTAGAGACCGGGATTGAAATACCATATGGTAAAATGCTTTTTGAAATCTGATCCAATGCAGATAAGTACAGACTTTTTGGGAAAGGGGCTAGTGTTTTTAAAGACCATTTATCAGATGATATGCTTTTAGTCGGTGTGACATTACTTAACCCTGGGCCCTGCAAAGTAGGAATTGAGTTGACTCTAGAAATTGAGAATAGTAGGCATGGCGGTGCAGGTAAAGGGGTTAGATTTGACAGTCAGTTAATAATTGAGGGATTTCTGATTTAATAATTGAGGGATTTCAGATTGATAGTCTGATTACACTAGTTGGAAGTAAGATTTAAAAGTAAAAACATTTTAATTTGGGATAAAATTCAGAACACAAGTTTCTTAATATGCCATGAAATCTAAGAAAATGTCCTGCAATCATTCAGGAATGCAGTTTTCATTCAGGGTTAGAAAGCAGGAGAGGAGGTAGATGAATAAAACATCCATAATAACATTTTTTTCTGATGCTGCATAATGTATAATTGGGCAACTCTGGAGCCCTCTGCCTAGGGAACTTAATCATTTGCCATTGTCTCAGTGGGATGAGCTAACTGAAAGTGGTCGGGTGGGAATGGATTCTAAATTTGGGATTCTTAAAAAGAGGGTTCATCTTAGATTTCACTTCTGATGTTAATATTACCCGATCATGCGAGACCTGCAAAGACTGTGTGATGAGTACTTATTATGTGGTTTAAAGTCTCTTTTTCAGAGGGAACGGGGTGTAATAGAAAAGGAAAGTAATGTAAATGGGAACACAAAGGTGGTAAATTGGAAGGAAATGAATGGGTGTCAAATTAGGATTGGGAAGAATGTAATAGTACAATAGACGTAACCATCATTTACGCCATAAGAGAACCTTGAAGTGTCAACATACAAATCCACTATAACTTGGCAGTATGTTTTACTCAAATGTTACAGGAAGCAAAACCCAGTATATAATGTAGAAAATACAGAACAGATGATATACTATATGTAAGTATTAGTGTTTTGAGATAACCTTGATGAAACAATGTGCTTTTGGAAGTAGTTGCAGGATAGAGAAATGGTGTATATTTAATGAGATCAGCTCAGGAACATATGCCTGGCCTGTCAGCATTGACTGACCAATTTTATTTCAGGGGAAAACCAGAAAACACTCATTCCTACTGACAGCTGACCTTTTTATTTATTAGGAGAATTCAGCTACACTGATGTCAAATGGAGTTTCAGTTTCTGGACCCTAGTTCACATCACATTGACCAAGAAAATGCATTTCATAGGAATTTAGAAGCATCCAAGAAAAAGTACCTTGGCCAGAAAACCAGTCGACAGTAGTAAATGTATTATGTAGAAATGATTGACCAGTTTATTGTTACATATAACATGTGGATTATGGTCTGAGTACCTTTAGGAACCTCATTCACACTAGGAAGGGGCACTCTGTTGGAGAATTTTAGTGTTTGAAAAGAACTTGGTATAAAGCAAAAATGTAGCCAATTAAACTGCAGAGTAAAAGAACATAGACGTACCTGACCAGACAAAAGCTTTCCAAATGTTAGGAGACAGGAAGTAAAAGTAGAAAACTGCAGAATTTGTGTTTGCATTAGTGACTTTCAAGTTAAATCTCAATTTTGAAAAGCAGGGCTGCTTTAAAGAGTATTGGAGTTAACGCCCTTTGTCAGTAGAACTACAAAGCATAGAGGAAGAGGGGGAGAACAGTGTAATGGGGTGAATGCAAATGACCGATTAGTAGGAAGGAGTCGAATCCCAAGATAAATGCAGATAGGAAAAGGAAAGCATGTTGGATTGTGTTTTCAAGTGGCACTCAAGTAAAAGTTTGGAGAAACATGCCCCTGAAGCAAATGGTAGAGCCAACTATTTGATCTATAGTCTAACTTCATGGGTTTTGGACCTTGGAAGAGGAAATGGTGTCTTTGAACTATAGTCTGTAGTCATAGAAATTGGATAAACTATTTCCCAAATAGAGGTAACAGACTAAGATCCTAGCAACTTCTAAGTTAACGAAAGGGAAAAAATATCCCCATGCCATTTTTCTCTTCATTCTACTACTGAGGGCTAGAGTCATTCATAGACTGAACAGTTTCAAGAGCATATTGACAAGTTCCTGGCTAACAGCTGAAAGTGCCATTTCATGCAACTTTGTTGGGCTTTAGAAGTGAAGCAGGATATAGAGAAAATACAGTTTCTCCTACCCACAACATGTATCTTAAACCATTTCTTCTGGCCCAGAAGACAAACTTTTCTAAATATCTTGGAAAAACTACTCATGAGTTTCTACTTTTTTTTTTTTTTTTTTTTTGGAGTCTTGCTCTGACACCCAGGCTGGAGTGCAATGGCGCGATCTCAGCTCACTGCAACCCCTGCCTCTCAGGTTCAAGTGATTTTTCTGCCTCAGCCCCCTGAGTAGCACTCAACACCAAGCCTGGTTAGTTTTTTGTGTTTTTAGTAGAGATGGGGTTCCCCCGTGTTGGTCAATCTGGTCTCGAACTCCGCCCATCTCAGCCCCCCAAAGTGCTGGTATTACAGATAGCCACCGTGTCTAGCCAAAGTTTGTACTCAATGCCTACCATGGACTATTACAAGCACCTGGCAGTGACATTGCAGGAGTTCTAAAAAAAGACTTGGTCTTTCCTACAGGGACATTAATGTGAAAGAGGTCCAGTGACAAAGATTCACTTTTGCAGACCCTCACAAACCACAATAATGAAGTTGCAGTGAATTTGGGACATAGCCTTCCCTCCCCAAAATTCTCGATCCAGGAATCCACCTGTCAAGTTCAATGACTCAGACTCCATTTCTAGTGTGGTCGTTGGTTAACAACTTTACTAGTTTCCATCCAGGCTTAACCTTTCTATGGACCATAATGTCTTGGTCTGCTGCAATTATTGTCCTTCCCTGTTTTAAGGATACTAAGTTTTTAAAGAGGCATGAATACTTCAAAGTCCCCGTTGGCCCTCCTGGGGGAAATTACCTCAAACCACAGGGTAGTCTGCTAGAGCCAGCTGCCAGCCCAACTTTGCCCAGATCTACAATATTCTTCAAATTAGTTTCCTTATTCCCCCCAAACTTACCTTTTCCCCAGAACTTTATATCCACTCTCCAGAAAAGCTTCTGCAGCACCAGTTTGGTCAGTCCCAAGGTCCCAGGTGCCACTGGGGTCTAGTTGACAAAATTGTATGGTTTGGCTGTTTCTCCACCCAAATCTCTTTAATTGTAATCTTCATAATCCGCATCCCCATGTTGAGGGAGGGACAAGGTGGGACGTGATTGGATCATGGGGGCAGTTTCCCCCATGCTGTTCTTGTGAAAGTTCTCATGAGATCTTTATGAGGGGCTCTTCCCGCTTCGCGTCCTACACAAACCCTGTCTCGCCTGCTGCCACGTAAAACACTGCCTGCTTCACTCTGCCACGATTTTGTTTTCTGAGGCCTCCCCAGCCATGCAGAACTGTCGTAATTACAAGACTCCTTTATAAATTACCCAGTCGTGGGGAAGTTTTATACAGCAGTGTGAAAACAGCCTAATACAGTTGTTTTCAAACATGCTGGAAATGCTGTGATCCGCTCTGCCACTGCCCCCATCCGGGGCTGACCCTCAATATTTTTCCTTTTAGTGGTGACCCAGCTCTTTGCCTTGAGAAGCAGGAGTAGCCCTTGATAGAATCTAGTTCCCCAGGGGAAATCTAAGCAGCTTTACCTTCTCACTGTTAGCCCTCCACCTCTGGAGACAGCCTTAGTGTTCACTGTTTTATCCCCTCTCACCTGAAAATACAATTGTCCCTGTAACATAATGGCCCTGCTGTTGCCTCACCAACTGCCCCAGCATGGGGATCAGGAATATGGCAGCACTCCTCGGTGAAGTTTATGCTGCCTTGTTTTAAGCACTGACCTGAATGTGTAGAGACATCTTTCCTCAAGAGTTTCTCACTTCCTGAGGAGTCTGCAGTCTTCATTCAAATGTCTTGATGGCTCATTTTTCAGAAATCTCTGTAGGTCTTGGGAAGCGTTGTCCTAGCTTTGGTTTATCTGAATAGTCCTATTTAAACTTTTCCCACACAGATGGCAGCCTTTTGCCTGCCCTTCTGTTTGTACACTTGTCTATCTTCTCTTTCTTTAAATGCCTTTTGGGTGTTAATACTTTGTTGGTGGTTCTGTAGCCTTGTCCCCCCTTCTTTTGCAACTTGAAGGCAATGCTCAATTCTCTTTTTTTTCTTTCTTTTTTTTTTTTTTTGTGACGGAGTCTCGCTCTGTTGCCCAGGCTGGAGTGCAGTGGCTCGATCTTGGCTCACTGCAGGCTCTGCCTTCCGGGTTCATGCCATTCTCCTGCCTCAGCCTCCCGAGTAACTGGGTTTACAGGCACCTGCCACCTCGCCCGGCTGTTTTTTTGTATTTTTAGCAGAGATGGGGTTTCACCATGTTGGTCAGGCTGGTCTCGAACTCATGACCTTGTGATCTGCCCGCCTTGGCCTTCCAAAGTGCTGGGATTACAGGCATGAGCCACCATGCCCGGCTGTTCATCTGTCTTTCAATACCTTTAAGTTCAGTTTCCTTTACAAAGACCACTTTTTTCTTAGTGGGAATCTTTTGTACCACGTAACACCTGCATTCCTTAATTTTTAAAGTTAAAACATTTATATACTATAAAATGGACACATCTTAAGCATACAGCTTGATGAAGATTTACAAAGTAAACATGCCTGTTTAAACACCACTCTGATCAGGATGTGGAACATAACCAGCACTCCAGAAACTTCCCTCCCATCATTACCACCACTGGTTATCCTAGCCACTCTTCTGACTTGTATCACCATAGATAGGTTTTACTTGTTTTGAAGCCACGTATAAATGGAATCATGGAAGTTCGGGCTTCTCTGAGAGCAGGTCTTCAGAGAAAAAAAGCTGAGTACAGTAGTTTATTTGGGGTTTGGCTCCAGGATGCAGGAGTGGGAAAGATGGTAGAGAGAGACAGAAGAAAAATCAATAGAAGAGTGTTATGCAGGTTGGATATATAATGCTCCCAGAATAGTCTGACCGAACAGGAGGCTGAAATATTTCTCCACTAGCTGCTGTTTCCAATTGATTGGGGGATGCCCCCAAGGAGGTTAACTTCACTGCAATTCTGAGCTGTAATTGACCTTGATAAGCTCCAGCAGCACTGAAGGACATTTGGATTACTTTCAGTTTGGGATAATACTGCTATGAACATTCCGGTACATGTCTTTTGAGAACATGTATGTGTATATTTCTGATGGGTATATAATGGGGTGGAATTGCTGGTTCATAGAAAATGTGCATATTCACCTTTCATAGAGGTTGCCAACCATTTTTCTAAAGTGATGATACTAATTTATATTCTCACTATCTGTAAATGAACATTTTATTTGTTCCACATCCTTGCTGGCACTTGGTATTGATTGATATCCCTTTTAATTTTAGGCTTTTTAATGCATGTATAGTGGTATCTCACTTGGTGTTTGTTTGCTTTTTGGTAAATTTTTTATTGAAGTATAATTTACATACAGAAAATCACACAAATTGTTTACAGGTGTGACTTTTCACACAGTGAACACATACAAAAACCAGTACGAAATTAAGAGTTGGCACATCACCAGTACTCCAGAAGCCCTATGCATGTTCTCTTCCAGTTACTATACCACTATCCCAAGGATCGTCTATTAATTCAACAGCATAGGTATATTTTGCCTGTTTTTCAACTTCAAATAAATGAAACAATATGTACTCTTGTCTCTGGCTTCTTTGACTCAACAATATGTCTATACAACTCACTTGTTGCATGTTGTAGTTTGTTCATTCATACTGTTGTATACAGTATTGCATTGTATAAATATACTATATTCATTCTGTTACTATGCATTTGGGCTGTTTCCAGTTTTGGCTATTATGAATAAAGCTGCTATGAACATTCTAGAATTGTCTTGTTGAACATATGTATGCGTTTCTGCTGGGTATAAAGCTTAAAAAGGAAATTACTGGAAAATAGAGTATTGCTAATGTTACCTACCTGCTATTTTCACTGTAATTTCAGCCATTCTGGTTGATGTGTAATAGTGTCATATTAAAATTTTTTCTTTGCTTTTATAAAATAAATGTTTTTATGTTGGAATAATGTTAGATTTACAGAAAAGTTACAAAGACAGTACAGTTCCTTATATACCCTTCATCCAGTTTCCCCTTATGTTAATATCTTAATGTTAACATGGTACCTTTGTCAAAACTAAGAAACCAACACTGACTGGCACATTACTACTAACTACAGATCTTATTCAGATTTCACCAGTTTGTGTGTGTGTATGTGTGTGTGTGTGTAGTTGTGCACTTTAACCACCACCATAATATATAAAAGTGTTCCATTGCCACAAAGGAACCCTTGTACTACCCACTTATTGTCACACCTTATCACCCATCCTTTCACCACCCTCCCTGACCTCTGGAAACCACTAATCTTCACTGTAATTTTGTCATTTCAAGAAGTTATGAATGGCATAATATATATGTGATACAAACATAGCATATGTAAGTTTTTGAGAATGGGTTTCCTCTCCACAGTATGATGCTCTTGAATTCCATCCAAGTTTTACTATATGTACCGATAGTTTTTCGTTTTTTAAAAAATTGCTGTGGATGTACCAGTTTGTCTAACTGCTAACTCATCTATTGTAGGACATTGAGTTATTTCTAGTTTTGGGCTATTAAAAATAAAGCTGCTATGAACATTTGTGTATAAGTTTTTGTGCATATAAATTTTCATTTCTCTGGGATAATTTTCCTGGAGTGTGATGGTGGATAATATGGTAAGTATATGTTTAATTTTATAAGAAACTGCCAGACTATTTCCCAGAGTTGCTACCTCATTTTAAATTCTTTTTTTTTTTTTCTTTTTTGGAGACGGAGTCTCGCTCTGTTGCCCAGGCTGGAGTGCAGTGGCTCGATCTTGGCTCACTGCAGGCTCTGCCTTCCGGATTCATGCCATTCTCCTGCCTCAGCCTCCCGAGTAGCTGGGACTACAGGCGCCCGCCACCATGCCTGGCTAAGTTTTTGTATTTTTTAGTAGAGACGGGGTTTCACCGTGTTAGCCAAGGTGGTCTTGATCTCCTGACCTCGTGATCCGCCCGCCTCGGCCTCCCAAAGTGCTGGGATTACAGGCGTGAGCCACCATGCCCGGCTCAATTCTCGAGCACATTCGTCCTTAGCAGCTTCTGAATATCCCACACACAATTAAGGTACAATCTGGTGACATAACTTTTTCCCTAGGAAGAAATGTGCTACTCAAGACTAATAGCCAAGGTTGAGAAAATGCATTAGTGTATTTGTTCTGTTTAGAAATAAAGATGGAACGTCATATTTTATAGCTACTATTAGTGCCCATGTGCCTTCTAAGTATCTTTGGAATAGTTTTACTTCTCTCCATCTTGACAGCTACCATCCCAATCCAAGCTTCCATCACCTTGCTCCTGACTTACTGCAGTATCCTCCTGTCTACCCTTCATCCACTTTTATCTTTTTCCTATCACTTGTTCATAAAACAGCCATATTGTTTTTATTTCAAAACACACATATAATCAGGGCGCTTCTCGAATTAAAACCATTTCTGGCATTACTTGCCCTTAGGATAATAACAAAACTTTTTAACACAGTTCACAAGGCCAGAGATAGCCTGACCCTTGCTGATCTGTCCAGCCTCTACTATATGTCCTCTTACTTTCTCTGTTCCAACCACACTGGACTTTGTTCCTCTTACTACTCATGCTCTTCACCTATTTGGTTCCCTAGTTAACTTCTTTTCATCTTTCAGATTTCAACTTGTATCACTTCCTCCGGAAAGCCTACCCTTTCTTTCTTAACCAGGCCGATAGGCTGTCAAAACCGGGAATCTCTTCTTTGTAGTACTACAATCTTACTCATTGATTTGTATGGTTATTAATGTGGGTTTTTTTTTTTTTTTAAATTAGAAGGAAACTCAGAGCAGGGACCACATCTATTACTTGTGATTAATATATTCCTAGTGGTTAACACAGTGTCTAGAACAAATATATGTTGAATGAATAAATAGAAAAGGGAGAGGAAAAAGGGGAGGATTGGCTCTCTGTGAGGCAGTCTTGCAAACAGCAGAAATGCAAAGCAAAGCTGAAGAACTAACTATTCACCACACACCTAGAGGAGTGTTGTAATGTCTTGTGCCAGTCTCAAATGGGTGCATTCTTATGGGTAAGTTTTACTACTACAACTTTCACTATAATAGTTCACATTCCTCTCCTAATATCAGTCTCCAACAAATCCCTCAGTAATTCATAATCAGTACTCTCATGCCCAGGATGAGGAACATTATCCAAAAAAGTTGGGTGTGGCCATTGCAATGGCA
>NW_012101621.1:2119622-2120519 GCF_000951045.1 Mandrillus leucophaeus | reverse complement strand
CAGGATGGTCTCGATCTCCTGACCTCGTGATCCGCCCGTCTCGGCCTCCCAAAGTGCTGGGATTACAGGCTTGAGCCACCGCGCCCGGCCTCCTCATTTTAAATTCTTACCAACAATAAGAGATGCAGTTCCTCTGCATTTTTGCCAGGATATAGAATTGGCGCTAGTTTTTATTTTCACTGTTCTAATAGAGATATATCGATACTGGCTTTTGTTTGTTTGCATTTCCGTAATGGCTAATGATGTATAACATGTTTTCATGTGCTTATTTGCCACCCATATGTCATCTTTGGTAAAACGTATCTGCATGCCTCTTGCCCATTTTATAATTGGATTGTTTTTCTAACCATTGTGTTGAGAATTCTTTATATATTCTAGATTAAAGTCCTTTGCCAGGTGATTTGCAAATATTTTCTCCCAGTCTATAACTTATCTTTTCATCTTAACAGATTTTGCAGAGCAAAAGTTTTTAATTTTGATGAAGTCCAGTTTATCAGCTCCCCTTCCCCTTCCCCTTCCCCTCCTTCTTCAGATGAAATCTTGCTCTTGTACCCCAGGCTGGAGTGCAATGGTGCGATCTCAGCTCACTGCAACCTCTGCCTCCCGGGTTCAAGCAATTCTCCTGCCTCAGCCTCCCAAGTAGCTAGGATTACAGGCACGTGCCACCACTCCCGGCTAATTTTTGTATTTTAAGTGGAGACGGGGTTTCACCATATTGGCCAGGCTGGTCTTGAACTCCTGACCTCAGGTGATCCACTCACCTCAGCCTCCCAAAGTGCTGGGATTACAGGCATGAGCCACTGTGCCCGACCCATTTTTCTTTCTTTTATGGATCATGCTGTTAGTGCTATTTCTAAGAACTCTACTGTTGTATACAGTATTGCATTGTATAAATAT
>NW_012101621.1:2111558-2118887 GCF_000951045.1 Mandrillus leucophaeus | reverse complement strand
GAGTAGCTGGGACTACAGGCGCCTGCCACCACACCCAGCTAATTTTTTGTATTTTTAGTAGAAACGGGGTTTCACCGTGTTAGCCAGGGTGGTCTTGATCTCCTGACCTCGTGATCTGCCTGCCTCAGCCTCCCAAAGTGCTGAGATTACAGGCGTGATCCACCGTGCCTGGCCTCCATATTAATTTTGGAATAAGCTTGTCTATTTCTAAAAATATTGATTAGGTTGTAAACTAACAGTCCCACAGTTTCATCTTGCCCGCTGCCTAGATGGAGCCAATTTATCAAGATGGAAATTGCAATACAGAAAGAGTAATTCACACCAGAGCCAGCTGTGAGGGAGACTGGAGTTTTATTACTCATCAGTCTCCCTGGGAATTTGGGGATTGGAGTTTTTAAGGATAATTTGGTGGGTAGGGAGAAAGTGAGTCTGAGTTTAGACAGGGAGTTCTAATTGGCCAGAGATGAAATAATAGAGAGTCAAAGCTATCCATCCTCTTGTGCTGAGTCAGTTCCTGGGTAGGGGCCACAAAACCAAATGAGCCAGTTTATTGATCTGGGTGGTATCAGCCCATCCACTGAGTACAGGATTTGCAAAATATTTCAAGCACTTATCTTAGGTTTTATAATAGTGTTGTTATCCACTGGATCAATTTGGGAAGGGTCAGAATCTTGTAGCCTCTAGCTGCGTGAATCCTAAACCATAATTTCTCATCTTTTGGCTAATTTGTTGGTCCTACAAAGGCATTCTAGTCCCCAGGCAAGAAGGGGGTTTGTTTTGGGAAAGGGTTGTTATTATCTTTGTTTCAAACTATAGATTGTACATTAAGTTCCTCCCAAAGTTAGTTTCGCCTACTCTCAGGAATAAACAAGAGCAGCTTAGAGGTTAGAAGCAGAACAGAGGTTAGGTCAGATCTCTTTCACTGTCTCAGTTATAACTTTGCAATGATGGTTTCATTATAATACGAAATATGTTAGATCTGTATATTAATTTGGGAGAATTGACGTCTTTGCCATGCTTAGTCCTCCAATCCATGAACATGGTATGTCTTTCCATTTATTCTGATCTTTAATTTCTTATATCATTTGTTTGTAGTTTTGACCATACAGATCCTGTACAGGTTTTGTGAGATTTACACTTAAGTATTTAAGTATTTTTTTAATGATTGCAAATGATATTGTGTTTTAATTTCACCTTCTCCATGTTTATTGCTGGTCTATAGAAATATAATTCATTGAGACCAGCCTGGGCAACATCGTGAACCTCCATCTCTACAAAGAATACAAAAATTAGCCAGATGTGGTGGCACATGCCTGTAGTTCCATCCACTTGGGAGGCTGAGGTGAAAGTCTCCTTTGAGTTTGGGAGGCAGAAGTTGTAGTGAGCTGAGACCATACAACTGCACTTCAGCCTGGGCAACAGAGCAAGAACCTGTCTCAAAAAAAAAAAAAAAAAGAAAGAAATATAATTCATTTTTATATGTTGATCTTATATCCTGCAACCTTACTGAACTCTTTTACTGGTTTTACTGTTTTTTCTACTACTATTTTTACTGGAGTACAGTGGCGTGATCTTGGCTCACTGCAATCTCCAACTCCCAGGCTCAAGTGATTCACTGCCTTAGCCTCCTGAGTAGCTGGGATTACAGGCACCCGCCACCACGCCCAGCAAATTTTTGTATTTTTAGTAGAGATGGGGTTTCACCATGTTGGCCAGGCTGGTCTCGAACTCCTGACCTCAGGTGATCCACCCTCCTCAGCCTGCCAAAGTGCTGGGATTACAGGTATGAGCCATCATGCCCATCCTGTTTTCTTTTCTCTTTTTTAAGAGATGGGGTCTCACTACATTGCCCAGGCTTGTCTTGAACTCCTGACCTCAGGTGATCTGCCCACCTCGGCTTCCCAAAGTGCTAGGATTACAGGCATGAGCCACCATGCCTGGCCCTGTTTGTTTTATAATAGCACCCTAAGGATTGTGAAGTGGTATCTCAATGTGGCTTTGATTTGCATTTACCTAATTATTAATGATGATGAGCATCTTTTCATGTGCTTATTGACCAGATATATATCTTCTTTGGTGTAATGTTTGTTAATTCAAGTTCTTTGCCCATTTCAAAATCAGGTTGTTTGTTTTAATGTTGAATTGTAGCAGTTATTTATATAGTCTATATAGCAATTCCTTATAAGATATATGACTTGCAAATATTTTTTTCCCATTTTGTGATTGCATTTTCACTCTGTGGGTAGTATTTTGCAGTGTTTTTGAGGGTATCTCTTTTTATAGTTGTTTTGAGTGGTTGCTCTACATATTACCTTATACATGCAAAATGGATTACAGTATACTACTATTGTTTTACCATGTCAAGTGAAATGTAGAAAATTTGCCTTATTTACATACCTTACCCTCCCCATTCATAATACAATGTATTAAATATTTCCTGTACTTATTAGAGAACCTCATTAAATAATTTTATGATTTTTGCTTCTACTGTTAGCAATGGCAGAGATCTGAGTTACCCTAAGGTACCAGCAGCCTATGTGTATGGGTCTGTAGTAACTTCAGTCCTTGCCTCCTCCTCAGAAGAAATTCAACTGAGGGGCATAAAGCAGAAAAAGAGATGAAGGCAAGTTCCAGAGCAGGAATGGAAGTTTATTTAAAAAGGCCTTAGAATAGGAAAGAAAGGAAGGTGCGTTTGGAAAAAAAAAAAAGCCGGCACGTGAAGTTTAATAGAGAAGGTTAAATGCCCTGTTTAACCATTATCCTAGGACTTTTGTAAGTTTGCCTGTTTCCCATGATTCTTCCCTTAGGGTGGGCTTTCCACATGCCCAGTGCTTTCCTTACCCTTTGGAATCAAGCCTGCTCAGTGTTCAGGGAGTTACATGCATGCCCAAATCTGAGGCTTTCTTCCTTTTTCTGGTGGAGTGTACCCAGAAAATCATACTTCACCATTTTTGTCTCTTAACATCCATGCCCAGGAAGTTACTTCTCCCTGCAACCTGCGTTCAGTTAACAGGTATGGACCATCAGGAAATGGCCTTTCCCTGGCCCTGCCACATTATCATTTTTAGAGGGGTAATGTGATACTTGCCGAACTATCACCGGACATTTCTAATGGGTGCAGGGACAGCCCTCTCCTGTGCCACTCATGCCTGACTACCTGTAACACTCCTATCAAATGTAATCTTTTTAAAAATCAAGAAGAGAATTTTGTTGTTGTTTTTGTTTTGTTAACCATGTTTTTACCCTTTCCATTGTCCTTTTCTCATTACTGCTATGTAAAGATTTCTTCTTTTATCATTTCCCATCTCTTTCAAAAACTTCCTTTGGCCATTTTAAAGGATAGACTGGCTGGCAAAATTTCTTAATTTTCCTTTATTTGCAAATGTCTTTGCCAGTTGCAGTGGCTCATACTTGTAATCCCAGCACTTTGGGAAGCCGAGGTGAACAGATCACTTGAGCCCAGGAGTTAAAGACCAGCCTGGGCAACATGGTGAGACCCTGTATGAAATTAGCTGGATATGATGGCACACGCCTGTAGTACCAGGTACTCGTGAGGCTGAAGTGGGAGGATCAATTAAGCCTGGGAGGACAAGGCTGCAGGGAAAAAAAAGAAAAGGAGAAGAGAAGAGAAGAGGAGAGAAGAAGGAAGGAGAAAGAAAAAGAAAGAAAGGAAAGCAGAAAGCCAGGAAGGAAGGAGAAAGAAAAAGAAAGGAAGAAAAGAAAAGAAAGAAACAAAGGAACAAAGAAAAGAAAGAAAGAGAGAGAAAACGTATGTAACTGAATTTCCATCCTGAAGGATATTTTATGCATATAAAATGTTGGGTTGACTGTTCTCTCAGCACTTGAAAAATGTGCCACTTCCTTCTGGCCTCTGTGATTTCTCATGACATTTGAATTGTTGTTCTCTTCTGGTTTGAGTTGGTATTTGAATTTAAAAAATAAAATAAAATAAAAATAAAAATAAACAGAGTGTTGTCCCCTTCTAGGTAATGCACCTTTTGCTGATTTCAAGATGTTTTCTTTGTCCTTAGTTTTCAAAAGTTTGAATATGATGTCCTTGTTGTGGATTTCTTTGGGTTCATCTGTCAGGAGTTTCCTCAACTTCTTGAATCTTTAGGTTTATGTCTGTTGCCAAATTTGGGGAAAATCCAGCCATTATTTTTATGAAATTTGTTCATCCCCATTCTGTTTCTCTTTTCTAAGACTCTGATCACACAAATGCTAGATCACTTTTCTTTGCGTATATTTTCTATTCGTTCATTTGTTGTATGCATATTTATAATTGCTTATTGAAGCATTTTTATTAAGTCTACATTCAAATCTTTGTCAGATAATTTCAGTATTTGTGTCATCTTAGTGTTGGCATCTGTTACTGTTACGGGATCCTTGGGGTGTCACTTTTCTGGCCTGAAACCTCTGGCCAGTGGTGCCTTTGCCTGAGTTTTGCTCAGGCCTGTGGGCTCATTCTGCCCACTTGGATTTGCAGGCTGCACTCAGCTCACACTACCGGCATGGATCCCACATCTGCCAAGGATGAGTCAGGCATGGAGTGGTGAGGGGTGTGTGAGCAAGTCACTGCTGCAGTCAGACATGCTAGCTGCTGCAGTGGAGCGGGCAGCTCCAGGTGCTGGCAAGGGCCCTGGCTCTCTGCCAGGCTGTGGCTGGACCAGGCACACTGCAAGCAGCTTCCCTGGCTAGCACCAGGAAATGCAGTGGTGCCTGGAAGCTTGGAGACGCCAGGCACTGCAGGACCCCAAAGAGGGAGTCACAGTCCTGGCTTGGGGAGCTCCCAGGTCTGGGCTCCCTGAGGAGTCACAGCTCTTCTCTCCTTCTATTCACCTGCAACGTGGCAAACAGGGGGCATGTTTCAGCCCTGTTTGTATTATAGCTCTTCTAGCTCCACCATTTGGTGGGTCCTGAGTTCTTGTCCTGTGACCAGGAAGAATGAGGTATGCAGACAAGTGGAGGGTGAGCAAGATGAAGAGGAGCTTTACTGAGCAATAGACAACTTACAGGAGACCCACAGCAGGGTCTGCAGCCAGGGTGTCCCAAGAGTGTTCAGCTCCTAGTAGAGAGGAGGCACTAAAGTGGGCTTCTCCTCTCTGCAAGCAGGTCTTCCAGTCATCTTCCCAGCTCTCAACAGAGAGAAGGCCTTAGAGTGGGTAGCTCCTCTCTACAGCTTGTTGTCCTGTCCTCTGCTCAGCTCTGGCTGAACCCAGGGCTTTTATGGGCCTCAGAGGGGAGGAAGTGTGCACAGTTGGTCCATGCGCAGCCATGGGTGACTGGGAAAAGGCACCACAAGTTCCCACTCCATGGGACTGGCAGCCCAGCCCCCAGCCCTCCTTGGCCTGAAGGTGGGGTCTCACCAGGGACCCACCGCCTTCCAGGAATCTATCTGCCTCCTGCTGTCATTTATGGTATCCTCCCAGACTTTACTCTGAGATGGGAAGGGGGAACAGCAGGGAGAAGCCAGGCAGTGGGAGCAGGTGCTTCCGACCCTGTGAGGGCAGGGGGGCATTCCCGGGTCCCCAAGAGTGCAGGGATGTCTGCGTCTCCAGTCAGGGTTTGGGTGGCTGAGCTGCGTGTGGGGGTGGCGAGGGGGGACAGCACTCTTGCCTGCTCTTCTGAGTGGGAGGCCCAGGTCTGCAGTTGCAGTTTTGGTGGCTGCAGCTGTGCCCTGGAGTACAGGGATCCTGCCTGCTCCCAGCCCCCAAAGAGCGCAGGGAGGCTCGGATCTGCAGCCACAATTTGTGCAGCTGCAGCTCCACCCAAGAGGGCGGCCCGATCTGCAGCCACAGTTTGGGTAGCTGCAGCAACATCCAGGGACTTCCTGCCCCAACTCAGAAGCGGCGGGTCTCTGGCTTGTTCCCTCCAGCTCCACTAAGCATGCAGCCCCGGGTGCCTCCCTGCTGCAGCTGGTGTGATGGTAGTGGCAGGCCATCTGGAGCAGCCGCTGCCATCATTGCCTCGTTCAAATTGAGGTTCTTCTGGGTTCTTGGTATGACAAGTGATTTTTTTTTTTTATTGTATCTTGGACGTACTGGTATTATTTTATGATTTTCTGGATCTTATTGAAATTTTATATTTTAGCAGGCCTCCACTGACACCTTGCTAGTGGAGGAAGGGACACCATCTTGGTTTTTGTTTTGTTTTGTTTTGTTTTTTTGAGACAGAGTCTTGCTCTGTTGCACAGGCCAGAGTGCAGTGGCACGATCTTGCTTCACTACAACCTCCGCCTCCCGAGTTCAAGAGATTCTCCTGCCTCAGTCTTGCGAGCAGCTGGGATTACAGATGCCCACCACCACACCTGGCTAATTTTTGAAGTTTTAGTAGAGATGGGGTTTCACCATGTTGACCAGACTGGTCTTGAACTCCTGACCTCAGGTGATTCACCTGCCTCAGCCTCCCAAAGTGCTGGGATTACAGGAATGAGCCACCATGCGGGGCCTGGATACCATCTTGTTACTACTGGGTGGAGGTGCAAGTCCATGCTCCTCCCTGAGCCTCTGCTGACATGAGGAAAGGTGCCTCATTGTTGCTGGGTAGGGGTAGACATTTAGACACCCGATTCAGCCTCCACTGCTATCACAGGTATAGGGAGGGGGGCACTGTTGCTGGCAGGCAGGGGTGGAAATCTGGACGCCCAGCTCAGCTTCTGTGGACACTGCAGGAAGGGAGAATGGTGCTTCATTATTGCTAGGTGAGGTGGAAATATAGGTTCCTTATTCAGCTCTGTCTGCAGTTTTTGCCATGATGTTTGGCTGGAGTAGTGTAAATGTTGTCAAAAGATTTTCTCTCCAACTAGGCCACCCATTTTCCAGTTCTTTGGCTGGAGAAAGAATTGGGGTTTGGGGGACAGTTTTATCTGCCATGTAATAATCAGCTGGCAATTTTAAAAACCAGCTGCTGGGATTTTAACTGGGATTGTATGAGCAAAATGGAATAAATCTTTAGAATTCTGAGTCTTCCAACATATGAAAATGTTATAACCCTCCATTTGTTTAGGTCTTTAATTGTTTTAATATTATTTACTCGCTTTTAGCATACAGATCTTGCACATCTTTCATTAGAATTAATTTATTTTGGATACTGATGTAAATGCTATAATTTAAGGTAACTTATTTTCCAATTATTTATTTTTTAACAATAATTTATTTTTATGTGTTGGTTTTGTATTCAGGTCCTGCTAAATTTATTTGTTAATTCTGTAGATTCATTTTGAGTTTTTTGTTTGTTTGCTTTGTTTTGTTTTGAGACGAAGTCTCCCTCTGTCTCCCAGGCTGGAGTGCAGTGGCATGATACCGTTTCACCACAACCTCTGCCTCCCCG
>NW_012101621.1:2107833-2109688 GCF_000951045.1 Mandrillus leucophaeus | reverse complement strand
TAAAAATATATATATATTTCATTCGTTTACTTTCAGTCTTTTCCCTTATATTTTAGATGCAGTTTACAAAAGAAATGCAGGATACATGTTTAATCCTTTCCTTTTTTTTTTTCTTTTGCTAGTTTTCAAGATATTAAATGCATTTCCTATTATCCTCCACATCTGACCGTTGT
The DNA here is from genome assembly GCF_000951045.1 of Mandrillus leucophaeus. NCBI lineage: Eukaryota > Metazoa > Chordata > Mammalia > Primates > Cercopithecidae > Mandrillus > Mandrillus leucophaeus. Next base: position 2,109,515 of record NW_012101621.1, on the reverse strand, counting down.
AGCGAGCACCTCTTGACCCTGACCAACCCTGAATAGGGTTGACCTGAGAACCAATAGGATATTGGGAAAATAACTATGTGTGCCTTCTGAGACTCCCAAGGTCATAAAATACACTGTTACTTTCTATGTGGGGAGGCAGTTGTCATGTCATGAGAATACTCAGCTCTATGGAGAAAAGCTGAGGCCTCCTGCTGACAGTCAGCACTGACACCAGCCATATAAGTAAGTTATCTTCTAAGCATGTCCTTCCTGTTTTCAATTGGCTGCAGCCCCAGTTGACAACTTAACTGCAACCCCATGAGACAGCCAAGCCACAATTTCCTAACTATATGCTCCCAAATTTCTGATCCATAGAAAACTGTGAAATTGTAACTGTTTATTGGTTTTATTGTTTTTTGTTGTTGTTTTTGAGATGGAGTCTTGCTCTGTTGCCCAGGCTGGAGTGCAGTGGCACGAACTCAGCTCACTGCAACCTCTGACTCCTGGGTTCAAGCGAATCTCCTGCCTCAGCCTCCTGAGTAGCTGGGATTACAGGCATGGGCCACTATACCCAGTTAATTTTTGTATTTTTAGTAGAGACGGAGTTTCGCTATATTGGCTGGACTGGTCTGAAACTCCTGACCTCAGGGTGACCTGCCCTCCTCAGCCTCTCAAAGTTCCAGGATTACAGGCATGAGTCACCACACCCGGCCAATATTTTATTGTTTTTTAAAAGCTGCTAACTTCTAGGGCAATTTATTACATGGTAGTAAGTAACTAATATAGATTTTGGTACATGGATATGAGATGCTGCCATAGTAAAAATCTAAAAAGTTGGAGTGGCATTCACAGTGGAAGGAAGCTGCAAGAACTTTGAGGAAAGTGTCACTGAAAGCCTAAAATTTCTTGAGGAGACTGTTAGTAAATTCTGATAGCCTTTGAGAAGGCTACAAGTGTGCACTTAAAGAAACTTGAGGAAAGTGTTACTGAAAACTGGAGACCAGTTTAAAGCTCATAGGAATGTGCTTGCCTCTTTTAGTGAGTATTTTGGTGTTACCTACAGAAGCACTTCTGAGAATAAAGTCTTTTTGATCAGAATCAGGTGAAGGCTGATAAATTTCAGAAACAGCTGGAGTTTACATACATAGAAACATTAAATCTTGACAGAGATATTTAGCATTACTGGAAACATTGAATTGAACCAACAGACTTGTCTTCTTACTCTATTGTAAGATTGTAATGATTGGGAGAAATCAAAAGTATCTACAAATTTAGTTCAGGCAAATCCTGAACAAGAGGTTTTGGCAAAGAAGTCACCTCAAACTAAAAAGAAAACGAAGTCTTTCAACTCCCAGAAGACAGAATAGAATAAAGCAGTGTAATATCTCAGTGACATTTTAGAGAATGCATCTATTGAATTATTCCTAGATGCAAATAAATTGTCCACACCCAGAGCAGAACAAGTTGCACAAAGAAATAATTCAGAACTTGAGCTGACATAAGCTGTGGAAAATTATTTTCTAGCACAAGATGTGCAAACTGTTACAGTGAAACAAAAATGTGGAAAATTACAGCCAAGCTGTGTTCTGAAAGAACACTCTTGTCTAACATAGCCAGTGTACAAGATTATAGTAACCAAAACAACATGGTATAAAAATAGACACATAGATCAATGGAACAGAAGAGAGAACCCAGTAATAAAG
>NW_012101621.1:2106931-2107453 GCF_000951045.1 Mandrillus leucophaeus | reverse complement strand
TCAGCCATAAAAAAGAATGTAATCATGTTTTTGCAGCAACATGAATGGAACTGGGGGCCATTATCTTAAGCGAAATAACTCAGTACCAGAAAGTCAAATACTGCATGTTCTCACTTATAAGTGGGAGCTAAATAATGTGTACACATGGACATAGTGAAATAATAGACATTGAAGACCAGAAAGGTGGGGAGGGTACCAGGGAGTGAGGGATGAGAAATTAACTAATGGGTGCAATGTACACTATTCAAGTGACGGCTACACCAAAAGTCCAGACATCAGGGCTATGTAACGTATCCATGAAACAATATTGCACTTGTACCCCTTAAACTATAAAAATAAACTGAAAAAACTAGAAAAACATGGATTCTTATCACCTAGTGGCAAAAAGTTTAGCACCACTATCATCTGCAGTAAAATGGAAGGTAGAAAAGGTACCTAGTGAAATGGGTGATCTAAGGAGGCTTTCAGGATGGATGTTAAAAGCATTTCCTGATTCTTCTCACTTTTTTTTTTTTTTTTTTT
>NW_012101621.1:2104976-2106709 GCF_000951045.1 Mandrillus leucophaeus | reverse complement strand
ACTTCTTAAAGTAAAATATGAGAGAAGAGAGATAAGTTATAGAAAAAACCCTTATATAAAGCAGTCTTTTTTTTAAAACAAAAAGGAGCAATAATTCATGGGTCAGAAAATGTCTAGCATCTACAGATGGCAAGTAAAGCTAACACTAACAAATGACAACTGGGATTCCATCCAACAGCAGCAGAACACACATTCTTCTCAACCACATATGGAACATTCTCTAGGATAGATCATATGTTACACCACAAAATGAGTTTTAACAGATTTAAGAAGACTGAAATTATATCAAGTATCTTTTTTGACCATAATGATATGAAAGCGACAGTCAGCAGAGTAAACACACAGCCCACAGAGTGGGAGAAAATCTTCACAATCTATACATCTGACAGAGGACTAATATCCAAAATCTACAAGGAGCTCGAATTAGCAAGAAAAAACAAACAATCTCGTCAAAAAGTGGGCCAAGGACATGAATAGACAATTCTCAAAAGAAGATATACAAATGGCCAACAAACCTATGAAAAAATGCTCAGTATCACTAAGGATCAGGGAAATGCAAATCAAAACCACATTGTGATACCACCTTACTCCTGCAGTGATGGCCATAATTAAAAAATCAAAAACTAATAGATGTAAGTGTGGATGCAGTGAAAAGGGAACACTTTTACACTGCTGGTAGGAATGTAAACTAGTGCAACCACTATGGAAAACAGTGTGGAGATTCCTTAAAGAACTAAAAGTGGAATTATCATTTGATCCAGGAATCTCACTTCTAGGTATCTACCCAGAGGAAAAGAAGTCATTATACAAGACAGATACTTGCACACACATATTTATAGCAGTAAAATTCACAATTGCAAAAATAAGGAACCAGCCCAGATGCCCGTCAATCAAAGAGTGGATAAATAAATTGTGGTATATATATACAAGATGGAATACTACTCAGCCATAAAAAGGAATGAATTAATGGCATTCAAATCAACCTAGACGGAACTGGAGACTATCATTCTAAGTGAAGTAACTTAGGGGTGGAAAACCAAACATCAGATGTTCTCACTCATAAGCGAGAACTAAACTATAAGGATGCAAAGGCATAAGAATGATACAATGGACTTTGGGGACTCAAGTGAAAGGGTGGGATGGGGGTGAGGGATAAAACACTGCAAATTGGATTCAGTGTATACTGCTCGGGTGATGGATGCACCAAAATCTCACAAATCACCACTAAAGAACTTACTCATGTAACCAAATATACCTGTTCCCCCAAAATCTATGAAAATAATTTTTTTTTAAAAAAAGAAACTAGAAATCAATAACAAGGAATTTCAGAAAATTCACAACTACGTGGAAATTCAACAACATGCTCATGAGCAACCAATGGGTCGAAGAAGAAATTAAAAGGGAAATTTAGAAATATCCTTCCTTTTTGAAATCCAGTCTGTGAAAATCTTGACACAAATGGAAATGGACGCACAACATACCAGCCCTTATAGGATGCAGCAGAAGCAACTCTAAGAGGGAAATTTGTAGCGATAAATGCCTACACTAAAAAAGAAGAAAGATCCCAAATAAACAACCTAACATTGCACTTCAAGGAACTAGAAAAAGAAAAACAAATTAAGCCCAAAGTTAGTAGAAGGAATGAAAAAATAAAGATTAGAGCAAAATAAATTAAATAGAGACTAGAAAAATGGTAAGAAGTATCAACAATATTGAGTTGGATTTGGGTTTTT
>NW_012101621.1:2097643-2100321 GCF_000951045.1 Mandrillus leucophaeus | reverse complement strand
TGAGCCACCGCGCCCGGCCACCAGCTCTTTTAATAAAGCCTCAGAACATTTCTGAATGTTTACTGTGAGGCGAGTTACATCTGAAGTAAATGTTTCTTTATCCTAGAAGAAGCAGATTTCAGGTCTACTTGGGGAAATTCCGCAAACATAATGGCACAGGAAAGCCGAACACGAAGGAAGAGGAAAAGACGTGTCATTCAAATACTAACCAAAATAGGCCGGGTGCGGTGGCTCACATCTGTAATCCCAACACTTTGGGAGGCAGAGGTGGGCGGATCACCTGAGGTCAGGAATTCAAGACCAGCCTGGCCAACATGGCAAACCCCGTCTCTACTAAAAATACAAAAATTAGTCAGGCATGATGGTACAAGCCTGTAATCCCAGCTATTCGGGACGCTGAGACAAGAGAATCACTTGAACCCAGGAGGCCGAGGTTGCAGTGAGCTGAGATCGCGCCACTGCACTCCAGCCTGGAGACAGAGCAAGACTCCCTCTAAAAACAAAAACAAACAAACAAACAAACAAATCTAACCAAAATAAAGCTAGTGTAGCAGTATTAACATAAGACAAAATATAACTTATCATGAAAATCATTAATAAGAAATCAGTAAGAGATAGACCTCTGGCATGACAGCATAAGGCGCTCTGCTGACCTTGTCTTCATTGAAACTGACAAAAAATATTTAAATGGCTGGGCACAGTGGCTCACGCCTGTAATCCCGGCACTTTGGGAGGCTGTGGGCGGATTGCTTGAGGCCAGGAGTTCGAGACCAGCCTGGCCAACATGGCGAAACCCCATCTCTACTAAAAATACAAAAATTAGCAGGGCGTGGTGGCACACACCTGTAATCCCAGATACTCCAGAGGCTGAGGCAGGAGAATCACCTGAACCTGGGAGGCAGAGGTTGCAGTGAGCAAAGATAGTGCCAGCCTGGGAGACAGAGTGAGAATTCACCTCATAAATAAAAATTTAAAAAAAAAGAAAATTATTAAACACACACACACACGAGTCACATGAAGCCTCTGGAAATGGTCCTAAGAGTAAGCAGGAAGTGAACAAATATCTACTTGAGAAAATGTACACAAGTTTGGTTAGAAAGGTGAGAGTTTGTGGTATTTGAAATAAGACTGCTCTAGTGAGGAATATTTGATTCCTGACTACTGCAGCCAAGAACACATGCCTCTCTCTCCTCTTCATTTCCAGCCAGTGCTGAACCGTGACTTCTCATCAAAAATTAACTCAGAATAGACCAAAGACTTACATGTAAGAACAAAAAGTATAAAACTCTAGAAGAAAACATTTAGAAGGTAAATATTCATGACCTTGAATTTGGCAAAGAATTCTCAGATATGATACCAGGAGCATGAGCAACAAATGAAAATACAGGTAAATTGGACTTCATCAAAATGAAAACCTTTGTGCTTCAAAAGACACTATCAAGAAAGTGAAAGACAACTCATGTAATGGGAGAAATATTTGTAAATCATCTATATCTGATGAGTGACTTGTATCTAGAATATATAAGAAACTCTTATAAGTCAATAACAGAAAAACATATAACCCAATTTTAAATGGGCAAAGGATCTGAATAGATATTCCTTCAAATAAGACACACAAATAGCAAACAAAACAAAACAAAACCACATGAAAAGATGCTTGACATCACTAGTCATTAGGAACAAGAGTGAAATACCGCTTCATAGCAACTAGGACGGCCAGAATAAAAGAGTCAGAAAAGAATAAGTGTTGGTGAGGATGTGGAGAAATTGGAACCCTCTTACACTGGCAGTGGGAATGTAAAATTATGCAGCTGCTTTGAAAAACAGTCTGGCAGTATCTCGAATGATTAAACAGAGTTAGGATATGACCCAGCAATTCCACTCCTAGGTATATACCCAAGAGAAATGAAAACACACACATGGAAACTTGGGCATAAACATTTATGGCAGCGTTATTCATATTAGCCAGAAGGATAAAACATCCCAAAGGTCCATCAGCTGAAGAATGGATAAACAAGATGTAGTATATCCATACAACAGAAAGCTATCTGGCCATTAAAAAGAATGCAACACTGATCCATGCTACAACATGGATGAACCTTGAAAACAGTATGCAAAGGGAAAGAAAGCAGCCACAAAAGACCACAGACTTTGTGATTTCATTCAAATGAATGTCCAGAACAGGGAAATCTATACAGACAGAAAGTAGATTAGTGTTTCTTTAAGGCTGAGGTGGAAGTAGGGGCAGAGGGATAGGAAAGTTACAGCTAAAGGGTATGGCGTTTCTCTTTCATGTGATAAAAACGTTCTAAAACTGGCTGTGGTGATGGTTGCACATATATGTAAATATATTTTTAAAATCATTTCTTAAAAAATTTTTTCTTTCCATCCACTTTGAGTTAATCTAAAAACCATTGTTTTGTACATTTCAAACATGTGAATTGCATGGTATATGAATTATACCTCAAAGCTGTTTTTACTTTTCTTAAAATTTTTATTTTAGGTTCAGGGATACACGAGTTTGTTATACTGGTAAACTCGTGTCATGGGGGTTCTTTTCTACAGATTATTTAGTAACCTAGGTACTAAGCCTAGTACCCAATAGTTATTTTTTCTGATCCTCTTCCTATTCCCATCCTCCACCCTCAAGTAGGCACCAGTGTCTGTTGTTCTTCTCT
>NW_012101621.1:2094254-2096528 GCF_000951045.1 Mandrillus leucophaeus | reverse complement strand
CACCTGGCTAATTTGTTTGTATTTTTAGTAGAGACGGGGTTTCACCATGTTGGCCAGGCTGGCCTCAAACTCCTGACCTCAGGTGATCTGCCCACCTTGGCCTCCCAAAGTGCTGGGATTACAGGCATGAGCCACCACACCTGTCCTGCCGTTACCTTTAATTAGATCCGTTTGTCAGTTTTTTCAATTTTTTTTTTAAGAGATAGGGTCTTGCTATGTTGGCCAGGTTGGTCTTGAACTCCTGGCCTCAAGTTATCCTCCTAATTTGGCCTCCGAAAGTGCTGGGACTACAGGCATGCGCCAGCAGGCCCAGCCTCTGTCAGTTTTTGCTGTGATTGCTATTGGTATCTTTGTCATGAAATCTTTGTCCATTCCTATGTCCACAATGGTATTGCCTAGTTGTCTTCTAGTGTTTTTATAGTTTTGGGTTTTACATTTAAGTCTTTAATCCATCTTGAGTTAATTTTTGTATATGCTGTAAGGAAGGGGTCCAGTTTCAGTCTTTAGCATATGACTAGTCAGTCAGTCAGTTATCCCAGCACCATTTATTAAATAGGGAATCCTTTCCCCATTGCTTGTTTTTATCAGGTTTGTTGAAGATCAGATGCTTCTAGGTGTGTGGCCTTATTTCTGAGCTCTCTATTCTGTTCCATTGGTCTGTGTGTCTGTTTTTATATCAGTACCATGCTGTTTTGGTTACCATAGCCCTGTAAGTATACTTTGAAATTGGGGAACATAGTGCTTCCAGCTTTGTTTTTTTTTTGTTCGTTTGTTTTGTTTTTTGCTTAGAATTACCTTGGATACTTGGGCTCTTTTTTGGTTCCATATGAATTTTAAAATAATTTTTTCTTGTTCTGTGAAAAATGTCATTGTCAGTTTTATAGGAATAGCATTGAATCTGTAAATTGCTTTGGGCAGTATGGCCATTTTGATGATATTGATTCTTCCTGTACATGGGCATGGAATGCTTTTGCATTGTTTATGTCATCTCTGATTTCCTTGAACAGTGTTTTGTAATTGTCATTGTAGAGATCTTTCACCTTCCTGGTTAGCTGTATTACTAGGTATTTTATTCTTTTCGTGGCAATTGTGAATGGGATTGCATTCCTGATTTGGCTCTTGGTTTTGCTGTTGTTGATGTATAGGAGTGTAGTAATTTTTACATATTGAGTTTGTATCCTGAGACTTTGCTGAAGTTGTTTATTAGCTGAAGGAGCTTTTGGGCCAAGACTGTGGGGTTTTCTAGATATAGAATAATGTCATCTACAAACAAAGATACTTTGACTTCCTCCCTTCTTATTTGAATGCCCTTTATTTCTTTCACTTATCTGATTGCTCTGGCCAGGACTTCCAATACTGTGTTGAATAGGAGTGGTGAGAGAGGGTATTCTTGTCTTATGCTGGTTTCCAAGGAGAATGCTTCCTGCTTTTGCCAATTCAGCAAGATACTGGCTGAGGGTTTGTCATATGTGGCTCTTATTATTTTGAGTTGTGTTTCTTCAATATCTAGTTCATTGAGAGTTTTTAGCATGAAGGGACGTTGAATTTTATCAAAAGCCTTTTCTGCATCTATTGAGATAATCATGTGATTTTTGTCTTTAGTTCTGTTTATGTGATTATTCACATTTATTCATTTATATCAATAAATGTGTATGTCGACCCAATCTTGCATCCCAGGGATAAAGCCTACTTCATTGTGATGGATTATCTTTCTGGTGTGCTGCTGGATTCAATTTGCAAGTATTTTGTTGAGGATTTTTGCATCAATGTTCATCAAGGATATTGGCCTGAAGTTTTCTTTTATTGTTGTGTCTCTGCCAGGTTTTGGTATCAGGATGATGCTGGTCTTATAAAATGAGTTGGAGAGGAGTCTCCCCTCAATTTTTTGGGATAGTTTCAGTAGGAGTGATACTAGTTCTTCTTTGTATATCTAGTAGAATTTGGCTGTGAATGCATCTAGTTCGGTGCCTTTTTTGTTTGGTAGACTATTTATTACTCACTCAATTTTGGAGATTGTTATTGGTTTGTTCAGGGAATCAATTTCTTCTTGGCTCAGTCTTGCAAGGGTATATGTATCCAGGAATTTATCCACGTCTTCTAGGTTTTCTAGTTTGTGTGCATAGAGGTGTTCACAGTAGTCTCTGATGGTTATTTGTATTTCTGTGGGATCAGTGATAGCATCTCTTGTTGTTTCTGATTTTGTTTATTTGGATCTTCTCTCTTTATTGTCTAGCTAGTGGCCTATTTATGTTATTATTATTATTATTTTTAAAA
>NW_012101621.1:2086694-2093365 GCF_000951045.1 Mandrillus leucophaeus | reverse complement strand
TGGAGAGTTCTGTAGCAGTCAATCAGATCCATTTGGTCCAATGTTGTGTTCAGGTACTGAATATCTTTGTTAACTTTCTGCCTCGAAATTGGTCTAATACTGTCAGTGGCATGTTGAAGTCTCCCACTACTATTGTGTGGGAGTCTAAGCCGCTTTGTAGGTCTCTAAGACCTTGCTTTATGAATCTGTGTGCTCCTGTGTTGGGTGGATATATATTTAGGATAGTTAGGTCTTCTTGTTGGAAGTGAACCCTTTATTGATTGATATGGTTTGGTTCTGAGTCCCCACCCAAATCTCATCTTGAATTGTAGTTCCCAGAATCCCCACGTTTCACGGGAGGAACCTGGTGGGAGGTAATGGAATCTTGGGAGTGGTTTCCCCCATGCTGTTCTCATGATAGTGAGTTCTCATTAGATCTGATAGTTTTATAAGTGTCTGGCATTTCCCCTGCTGGGACTCATTCTGTCCCCTGCCACTTTGTGAAGAGGTGTCTTCTGCCATGATTGTAAGTTTCCTGAGGCCTCCCCAGCAATGCTGCAGAACTGTGAGTCAATTAAACCTCTTTTCTTTATAAATTACCCAGTCTCAGGTATTTCTTCATAGCAGCATGAGAATGGACTAATACACTGATGTAATGCCCCTTCTTTGTCTTGTTTTTTGATCTTTATTGGTTTAAAGTCTGTTTTGTCTGAAATTAGGATTGCAACCCCTGCTTTTTTCTTATTTCCATTTGCTTGGTAGATTTTTCTTCATTCCTTTATTTTGAGCCTATGGGTGTCACTGTGTGTGATATGGGTCTCTTGAAGAGAGCCTACCATTGGGTCTTGCTATTTTGTCCAGCTTGTCACTCTGCCTTTTTAAATGGGACATTTAGCTCATTTGCATTCAAGGTTAGTATTGATATGTGTGGATTTGATCCTGTCATTGTGTTGTAAGCTGGTTATTATGCCAGCTTGTTTGTGTGGTTGCATTATAGTGTCACTGGTCTGTGTATCTGGGTGTATTTTTGGATTGGCTGGTAGTGGTTTTTCCTTCTCATATTTAGTGCTCTTTTCAAGATCTCTTGTAAGGCAGGCCTGGTGGTAATAAACTCCCTTAGCATTTGCTTATCTGAAAAGGATCTTATTTCTCCTTCACTGACGAGGCTTAGTTTGATTGGATATGAAATTCTTGGTTTTAAGATTTTTTTTTAAGGGTGTTGTATATAGGTCCCCAATCTCTTCTGGCTTATAGAGGTCTGCTGTTAGCCTAATGGGGTTCCCTTTGTAGATGACCTGTCCTTTCTTTCTAGCTGCCTTTAACATCCTTTCTTTCATTTGGATCTTAGAAAATCTGACAATTATGTGTCTTGGGGACAGTATTTTTGTGTAGCATCTTGCAAGGATTCTCTGTATTTCCTGAATTTGACTGTTGGCCTCTCTACCAAGGTTGGAAAAGTTTTCATGGACAGTATCTTGAAATATGTTTTCCAAGTTGTTTGCTTTATTCCTGCCCTTTTCAAGGGTGCCCGTGAGTCATACATTTGGTCTGTTTGCATAATCCTATATTTCTCAGAGGTTTTGTTCATTCATTTTCATTCTTTTTTCTTGATTTTTGTCTGACTGTCTTATTTCAGAAAGCCAGTCTTCAAGTTCTGAGATTCTTTCCTCAGCATGATCTGCTGTTAATACTTGTGATTGCATTGTGAAATTCTTTTAGTGTGTTTTTCAGCTCTATCAGTTCAGTTAAGTTCTTTTTTATACTGGCTATTTTGTCTGTCAGCTCCCGTATTGTTTTATTGTGATTCTTAGTTTCTTGGATTGGGTTTTGCTGTTTTCCTGAATCTTGATGATCTTCATTCCTATCCACATACTGAATTCTATTTCTTGTCATTTCAGCCAACTCAGCCTGGTTAAAAACCCTTGTTCAAGAACTAGTGCGATCATTTGGAGGACATAAGACACTCTGACCATTTGCGTTGCCAGAGTTCTTGCGTTGGTCATTTTTTATCTCTGCATTTGGGTGTTCCTTTAGCTGTGGTGTAGAACGAGTAAAGAAAATTGACTTCTTTTCTGGATATTTTCACGGGTCTGAGGCTTTGTGCGGGGTTATTATTTGTAGCTGACTTATCTTTGGTTTCACAGAGGGGTAGGTTAGTGAGGTATTTTTGGTGTTGAAGCTTTGGGGTGTGATCCGGTAGGTGGCACTCAGACATAGTGGTCAGTTGGTAGGCTCTTGCTCAGTCCTGTGGCTCCCCTATATTTCCTCACAGTTTGCAGCCATGCTCCCTCTCAATGCTCTGAAAATGTGCCCTCCTCTCCCACTTGAGTGCTGCCTGTAGATTGCGGCTTGACACTCCCAGACTTCCCACTGCAGCTCTAGGGTATTCTTAGGGTTTATGTTTCCTCCCTAACTTGGAGACGTCAGAGGAATGAACTTTAGCAGTGGTTGTGGCTGAAAGTCTTTCCCTTATCTCCTGGGAGCCCTACCCCAGAGAGACACAGGTCAGCAATCACTTAGTGCAATCAGCCCTGAATGGGGCTATGGGCCCAAGCTGAGGGTTCCCTGCTGGGTGATAAGTGGAGAGGGGGAGGTGAGGGGTAGGTGGGACCCATGGGAGACAGACTGGCCTCCTCTCCTTGGGTAGACTGCTGCTTGTTGGAAGTGTGGATAAGGTACTTAAGGTCTTTGCTCCTTCATTAGTCTCAGGGTAGCAAGGGCAGTTCCACTGCAGAGACAGTGGTTGAGGGGCTTTCATTTGCCCCTGAGGGCTTCACCTCTGAGGAATGTGGAGCCACTGTTACTGGGAGTGTTCAGCCAGTGGGGTGGGGCAGCTGAACTGCTGGCATAAGCTTGGAGCTCTGCTTGGGGATCGGGGGTCAAGGGCTTGCTTGGAAGAGAGACTGGTCTCCTCTTCATATGGTTACTGTGGTGTGTAGCTCAGGTATAGCCTTCAGGCTCTTTGTTTCTTCCCCAGACCAAGGGCAGCAGGGATGGAACTGCTGCTGTGGTAGTGGCAGAGCGGCAGTTGGATGCCTCTGGGGAAAACCCTGCGCCACTTCCGATGGGTATAATCAACTGTGGGTGGGACAACTGTTCTGCAGTCATGAGCTGGGGGCCCTGCCTAGTGAAGAGTAGGGGCCAGGGGTTCCCAGGGAAGAGGGGCTGGACTCCTCTCTGTACTGTGGCTGTGGCGTGCTGGAGGTGCCAGTGTAGTGACTAGGCCCCTTGTTCCTTCCCCAGCCCAAGGGCTGTTAGGGTTGTACCACTTCAACTGCAGTAGTGGAGGGGTTGTGGGTTGACTCTGGGATTTCCTCCTTGGAGAAATGTTGGGCTGCCTCTGTGATTGAAGTGGTCAGGCGCGAGTAGGTTGGTTGTGCTGGAGTTCCAGGTTGGGTGGCCCTGCTCAGTGAGAAGAAGTAAGGACTGGGACCTGGGTGGAGAACAGTCCAGTCACTTTTCTGCAAGGTGGGTGCTCTGTGCTGGGGATTTGGACCAGCCTCTGGTCCCCACAGACTCTCCTGGGCCTGGAGACAGTAAGGATAAAGGCTGCAAGACAGTGAAGATGGCAACCCGCCCTTCCCACTGCGAGCTCTGTCTCAGGAAGTTTCAGAGCTGCTACTGGCCTGATAGCCCCAGTGAGGGGGTGGCTGGAAACCCCGGCCAGGAGGACCCACCCAGTGAGGAGTTATGGGATTGAGACTCACATTGCAAACAGTCTAGCCACTTTTCTGTTGGGCTGCTGTAATATGCTCGGGGTCTGTCCCAGTCCCTAGTTACCTCATAGTTTTTAGTATCTGAACAACAAAGATGGTGGCCCACGCCTCCCTCTGGGAGCTCTGTCCCATGGGGGTTTGGAATTGCTGCCAGCTGGCAAACACCTGAGGAGGTGGATGGAGACCTCGGTCAGGAGGTTCTGCCAGTGAAGACAAATGGGATCCAGGACCCGCATGAAAAAGCAGCCTGGCCATCTCTCCGTAGAGCTGCTGTGCTGTGCCAGGGTACTGCTCCAGTTCCTACTCATCTTGGACTTCCCAGAGTCAGATGGCAACAACAGCTAAGGCTGTGAGACAGCAAATATGGTGGCCTGCCACTTCCTCTGGGAGCTCCATCTCAGGAAGATGTAATGCTGCTACTGTGGCTGGTTGGAGTTCCAAGTCAGTGGGTCTTCTCCTGTGACGTGCCATGGAAGTAGGGCCTGCACACCATTGTTGCTCAGTCCCCTAGATTCAGCCCCTTTCCTAGAGATATGTACAGGGGTCTAGCCTTCTTTATTTTTTTTAGACGAAGTCTCACTCTTGTCCCCCAAGCTGGAGTGCAATGGCACAATCTTGGCTCACTGAAACCTCTGCCTCCCGGGTTCAAGCGATTCTCCTGCCTCAGCCTCCTGAGTAGCTGGGATTATAGGCACCTGCTACCACGCCCGGCTAATTTTTGTATTTTTAGTAGAGATGGGGTTTTACCATATTCGCCAGGCTGGCCTCGAACTCCTGACCTCAGGTGGTCTGCCTGCCTTGGCCTCCCAAAGTGCTGGGATTACAGACGTGAGGCACTGTATCCGGCTGGGTCTAGCCTTCTTGGACAGAGTTGCAGCTGCTTTTGTTTGGGAAGCCCAGATATCTGAAGCTCCTGGGGCTCCATGTGTGCCTGAGTGGCTGCTGTGCTGGGACTCCACATAGCTCTGAGTGTCAGACCACAGGCCCTGGTGGAGTGAGTTCACAAGAGGATCTCCTGACCTGAGGTTTGCCAAGATCTTTGAGAGAAGCATGAGTCCCCAGGATTGCTCACTCACTTACTCACCACTTCCCTGGGTGGGGGCAGCTCCCCTGGCTCCATGTTGCTCCCAGGTGGACAGTTGTCCTGCCTTCCTTTTCTCCATCCTCCCTGGGTCGAGTTGTTTTCTTGACGAGTCCTAACGCATGTACCTGGATGTTTCAGTTGAAGATGCTGTATTTACTTGCCCCTTCTTTTCTCCCAGTGGGAGCGACATGAACTAGCTGCTTATAGTCAGCCGTCTTGGCTAGCCCCGCTTCAAAGCTATTTTTAAAAAAATAAATCAGAAATAACATCACTTATTTATCCAAATTAATGATATACCAAAATGATACAATCACGAATGTTTTGCACCTAGCAACATAGCCTCTAAATACAAAAAGCAAAAATGAACAGAACTTGAGGGAGAAATTTATAATCCAAAGTCATTGGAAGATTTTAATATTTTTCTATCTGAAATGGACTTGTTAAAAATTTGGTAGGGTAGAACATTTCATCTTTCAATTAAGAAGATATACCTTTACCTATTTTATATGTATAACTGCATATACCTATATCAGAACTGAGTAGAGAGACCATGTATTAAACCACAAATTTCAGAATTAATATCACAAGACCCTCTTCTCATGTTGCTATTCTGTCAGAGGCAAGTGTACTGTTTGCTTACTCTTTTTAGTAAATCCAAGTGTTTTTTTTTTTCAAGTTTGGCTGCTCTGCTAGAATCTCCTCTCCCTTTTGCAATAGGGTAGGTCCCAAGGCCATGGTGTTTCTATCCAGGAGCACCTGCAGCTATTTTCTCCTAAGGTCCTACAGAAGGGGTCCCCAACCCCTGGGCCACAGACTGGTACTGTAGAACCAGGCTACACAGCAGGAGGTGAGTGGTGGGTAAGCAAGTGAAGCTTCATCTGTATTTACGGCCATTCCACATCACCTCCATTACTGCCTGAGTTCTGCCTTCTGTCAGATCAGTGGCGACATTAGATTATCCCAGGAGCTGGAACACTATTGCGAACTGTGCAGGCAAGGGATCTAGGTTGCATGCACCTTGCGAGAATCGAATTAATGCCTGATGATCTGAGGTGGAACAGTTTCATCCTGAAACTATCCCGCCACTTCCCTCCCTTTACCCCAGTCTGTGGAAAAATTGTCTTCCACGAAACCAGTCCCTGGTACCAAAAACATTGGAGGCTGCTGTCCTACAGCTCCCTGGACTTTCTAGTCTTCACAACTCCTCTCCTACTCAATTACTTACTAGTGATAAGGGTAAATTTTTATTCCTTCCAGAGAAGTCTACTGCAGCAGATATAAATTAAATTTTTTTCAATAGGTCATCATTGATTACTAATGGATTATCCTGTTATTATTTCCCTACAGAGAATTTTTGGCTAGTAAAATTTTATCTTCAGGTTTCACTTTGTTCTTTTTTCTCTCTCTTCCAGTCTCAGAAATTCCCCATCCTCACTTTGGGAGAGGGGTTAATTTGATCTGTCGGTAATATTTTAATTCAAACTCATCTTCTTGATCTTTCTCACTTTTCTATAGCTATTATTTTTGTTCCCTGCTGGTCATTCCCCTCCGATAAGAAACAGTAAACTTTTTAGAGCAGTTATTCAAACTATTTTGAGGGGTGCTTGTGAGTTACACAGGGACTTTTTCATGTCCCACCTATGAGGAAGAAAAAAAATGGAAAGAGGCTCCTATTTCTGTTATTTTGCATAGACGGACGCCCTTTCCTTTTATCTGAGGAAAGACATTGTTTCTCAAAAATCTGAAAAATGCTGCCTTTTTAAAAAACCATAACCCTCACAACATTTTAGGATTTCATAATTAATCATGTAGAAAATTACCAGCAAATAACTCTTACATTTACATAGAAGTTAAAATCTAAAGAATGGTGTATATTTGGTTCCAAAAAACCA
>NW_012101621.1:2081979-2084729 GCF_000951045.1 Mandrillus leucophaeus | reverse complement strand
TCATGTTTTCCTGTCTCTTTACAAATCTAAATAATCTTTTTTCAGATGCTAGAGATTGTGAATATTATCTTGTTGAGTGGTGGATATTTTTATAATCCTATAAGTGTCTTTGGTTCTGGGACGCAGTTAAAATTATTTGGCAACAGTCTGAGCCTTTTGGTCTTGCTTTCACGATTTGTTAGGCAGGTCCACAGCAGGGTCAGTCTAGGGCTAATTATTCCGCAATACTGAGGAAATAACTTCTGGAACACCCAAACCCCCATGAGTTATGAGCTTTTCCTGTCCAGCTGGTAGAACCGGCACTGTAATTGGCCCTCTGTAAGCACTGGGCAATGTTGCCTCTGGTATTTTCAGGTTGTTCCTTCCCTGTCCTTGGGTAGTTTCTCCATATGATGTAATCACCACTACTCTTTTTTTTTTTTTAAAACCAAAAAACATTTTTTTTTTTCATTTAAAAAAGTATTTAGAACACATAAAACAAGGCAACATTTATTCTTTTTTCTCATCTTCTGGTATGGGATCTGTTGGTGACTCCTCCACTGTTGCGCTGTTGCTCTCCGAGCCAGTGTTACTATCACTGGTTCCTTCCTCTGTCATACTGTCGATCCCCTCCTGCCCACTCTCCTTGTCTTAAGGAGTAGATGTGCCTTCTTCACTGTTCTGTTGGCTCTCTGTCATTTCTTCAAGGTATGTCTCCTCTGTCTCCATTGGAATGTTGGAGAAACATGCCCCTGTTTCTCCACCTTGTTGGAATGGAATCATTCCTGCTGACAGTTGACCTTTTTATTTATTAGGAGAATTCAGCTAAACGTATTATGTAGAAATGATTGACCAGTTAATTGTTACATATAACATGTGGATTATGGTCTGAGTACCTTTAGGAACCTCATTCACACTAGGAAGGGGCACTCTGTTGGAGAATTTTAGTGTTTGAAGAGAACTTGGTATAAAGTAAAAATGTAGCCAGTTAAACTGTGGAGTAAAAGAACATAGAGGTACCTGACCAGACAAAAGCTTTCCAAATGTTAGGAGACAGGAAGTAAATGAAGTAGAAAACTTAGAGGTGCTTAGCTTGGTCTGCCGCCTCCTCCCTTTCCTCCTGCCTTTTCCGGGCCTGTTCCTCTGCCTGTGCAATCTCAGCTGCAATTTTCTCCATATCCACTTCTACCTTCAGGTCGCACAACCTTTTAAGTTATTGCTAAATGAATCTGTGCGTTCCAGGAATTTCCTCCTCTTCCCCTGGTATTGTTCCTCTATTAGAAGAAGTTCAGCTTCTAGTTTTCACTGATGAACCATTAAGGACTGGATCTGTCGTTTGAGGACCTGCATTCTAGCAGTTGTGACAACTGACCAAATGTCTAGCACCACACTGTCACTAAGGATTTCATTGACGAGGCTGTGGTTTCTCTGGAAACAGGCAGTGGCTGTATGCTTCACTGAAAAGCCATCATTCATAATCACCTGGATCTTCAGCAGCCTGAATGCTCATGTAAGGTTCTCCTTTCTCTATGCGAGACCATCTCTGTTGACTTTCTTCCTCTAAAGCAGCTTCTGCACAACTTTTTGCATTTATGTAAGCAAGGTACACGGGGGAATTATGACAGGCCTTCATAGATTCATTGTACTCTATCTTTTCTGCTTTGTATTCGTTTAAATATTCTTATTTTTCTTCATCAGTGAGATCTCGCCACGTGCCACCAATCATCTTGCCAATCTCCCACAACTTGAGGTCAGGGTTGGAAGCCGTGACTTGGTCCCAGACCTTTCTGCTGTACCTCATGTAGGATGTCGGCAGCTACTCTGGTGGCTTTGGTGGTTTTGGACTCATAATACCAGAGGATGCCTGACCCGGCTGTTGGCACCCGGGTTCGCTCCCAGCCTGTAGTTGTTGTGGGCGAGATGACTGTATGGACTGTATCGCACAAACGCTGGTGTGCTGGGCATTTGTTTTGCAGGAGCTGGGGTGGGAGGTGGGGCATAAGGTGGTCTTTTTGACATTTTAGAAGATTAAATTCTCAGTTCCTAACAATGAATCTGAGACACTGCAGGCAGAAAAAGCGCCCGCAGCTCCGGCTTCGCTTCCCTTTGTCCTCTCATCACTACTCTTATGAATACTTGAGAGACGGCCCTCTGGGGTTCTCCCTTTATGGAAATTTCTCTGTCTAGTACTCTGTCATAGGAACATTGGCCCCATAGATCTTTCCAAAGTACCAGCTCCTTCTCAAGTCAGAGTGTCCTCCAGGATCCATCTCAGTCCACCCTCTCTGCCCTGTGGTCTGGAAACTCTCCAAAGGCAGTAAGCTGGGGCAACTGTTGTGTTCACCTCATTTGTTTCCCACCTTTTGGGGTCATTGTCTTTCATTGTGTCATGCCTGATATCTCAAAAACTGTTTTATGTATTTTTAAGTTATTTTCTTTTTAATTTTTGATGTGGTTTTGGTAGGGGGGTAAATTTGGTCCCCATGGCTCCGTCTTGGCCGGAAGTTAAAGTCTCCCGTGGGTAAATTCGATTATAAGATTTCTCTTTTCTTCTCTTTCTCTTTATCATTTTTCTCCCTTCACTCCTCTTTTTCTGTTTTCTCCTCCAGGCCTTCTTAAGAAACCCAAACAGAGGCCGGGCGCAGTGGCTCATGCCTGTAATCCCAGCACTTTGGGAGGCCAAGGTGGGCGGATCACCTGAGGTCAGGAGTTCAAGACCAGCCTGGCCAACATGGTGAAACCCTGTCTCTACTAAAAATACAAAAATTAGC
>NW_012101621.1:2077681-2079779 GCF_000951045.1 Mandrillus leucophaeus | reverse complement strand
GTAATTCTAGCAAAGCGCCTGGCTTGATGTCAGAGCTGCTGCTGTGGGGGTCAGAACACAAGTCTTCCATAGAAATACAACGAAGACAAAGCCAGACTCATTGTGTTCATAGACTGAGTCTGGGGATCAGAGCCTGCCACTGGCTTTCGTCTCTCACGTTGTCAGAGGTGCGGGGCAGCCCCACTCCCTGCGAGCTCCTCACACAGATCTTGTGCTGGCGGGAGCCACCCCAGAGCCACCTTTTCCCCTGGCAGCCCAGCAGCTCACCACTGGGGAGGAGGATGCATTCACTGATTAAAGTTTAAAAGGCAGGTGAGGAAGTGGGACTAATTAGCCCCATGAAGGCCCATTAAAGTGTTTGAAAAGTTACTAGCATCTCTGAGAGTCTACCCATGAGGACACAAGGCGCTGGGAAACTGGGAATGAGGGGAATAGATCCACACAGATCCCTGCAAATATGCTGAGCACTCGCCCCAAAACACTACTCCACCTTCACCCTAAATTTAACTCTTACGTGATTATCTGTATTTCCTCGACACTGGAAAACCAGGTTTTTCTTTTTTCTGTGCCAGTTACCCAATGTACATTTGTGCCGTAGATGAGAGCTGAGGACCTTCCTGCCCTTCAAGATTATAGTAAAGTTAGAGGCATGTTATGTGGTTCCCAAATATTTGGGAACTTTCTAGGTATCTTTCTGTTATTGATTTCCAATTTAAACGCATGTGGTCAGAGGATACATTGTGTATGACTTGATACTTTTGAATTTATTGAGATTTACTTTAAGGCCCAGAATAGGACCTATCTTGGTGAATGTTCTATGTTCACTTGGAAGGAATATATCTTCTGTTTTGTTGAGTGGAGTGTTCCATCTGTAACTGCCAATTAGGTCAAGTTGGTTGGTATTGTTGTCCAAGTCTTTCTAATCTGCTGTTAATCTCATCCAGAGTATGTTTTCATATCAGACATTGTAGGTTTCATCTACAGAAGTTTGTTTTCAATCTCTTTTTATGTCTTCTTGTCTTTACTTATTTTTTGTACATATGGAATACAATTATAATAACTTTTAATGTGCTTCTGTACTAACTTAACGTCTGTGTCATTTCTGTGTCAGTTTTAGTTAGTCGATTATTTTTCTTTTCATGGGTCATGTTTTCCTGTCTCTTTACAAATCTAAATAATCTTTTTTCAGATGCTAGAGATTGTGAATATTATCTTGTTGAGTGGTGGATATTTTTATAATCCTATAAGTGTCTTTGGTTCTGGGACGCAGTTAAAATTATTTGGCAACAGTCTGAGCCTTTTGGTCTTGCTTTCACGATTTGTTAGGCAGGTCCACAGCAGGGTCAGTCTAGGGCTAATTATTCCGCAATACTGAGGAAATAACTTCTGGAACACCCAAACCCCCATGAGTTATGAGCTTTTCCTGTCCAGCTGGTAGAACCGGCACTGTAATTGGCCCTCTGTAAGCACTGGGCAATGTTGCCTCTGGTATTTTCAGGTTGTTCCTTCCCTGTCCTTGGGTAGTTTCTCCATATGATGTAATCACCACTACTCTTTTTTTTTTTTTAAAACCAAAAAACATTTTTTTTTTTCATTTAAAAAAGTATTTAGAACACATAAAACAAGGCAACATTTATTCTTTTTTCTCATCTTCTGGTATGGGATCTGTTGGTGACTCCTCCACTGTTGCGCTGTTGCTCTCCGAGCCAGTGTTACTATCACTGGTTCCTTCCTCTGTCATACTGTCGATCCCCTCCTGCCCACTCTCCTTGTCTTAAGGAGTAGATGTGCCTTCTTCACTGTTCTGTTGGCTCTCTGTCATTTCTTCAAGGTATGTCTCCTCTGTCTCCATTGGAATGTTGGAGAAACATGCCCCTGTTTCTCCACCTTGTTGGAATGGAATCATTCCTGCTGACAGTTGACCTTTTTATTTATTAGGAGAATTCAGCTAAACGTATTATGTAGAAATGATTGACCAGTTTATTGTTACATATAACATGTGGATTATGGTCTGAGTACCTTTAGGAACCTCATTCACACTAGGAAGGGGCACTCTGTTGGAGAATTTTAGTGTTTGAAGAGAACTTGGTATAAAGTA
>NW_012101621.1:2060463-2072156 GCF_000951045.1 Mandrillus leucophaeus | reverse complement strand
TTCAACTCCAGGTTTATATAAACTCAAGAATAATGATAGCTAATATTTACTATGATCAACTGTGATCTATTATGCTAAATCTTTCGCAAACATGGCGATTCTTCTGACTGACACTCTTGTGGCTAACAGTTCTTCACAATCCTATGCGTACATGCCATTGCCACCATCAAGAGATAGAGTCTATTTTCTTTCCCCCTTGCATCTGTGCTGCCCATTTGACTTTCTTTGACCAGTAGAATGCAGCGCAAGTGACACTGGTGACTTCTGTAGATGAAAATTACAATGTCTGATGTGAAAACGCACACTGGATGAGATTAACAGCAGATTTAGAAAGGATGTAGTAGACTTCAACAACAATATCCACCAATCTGACCTAATTGGTTGTTATAGAGCTAATTGGAAAGTTATAGATAAAACATTCCACTCAACATTTCAAGTTGAAATAGAACATTCAAGTGGACATAGAACATTCACCAAGACAGATCATATTCTGGGCCTTAAAATAAGTCTCAATAAATTTGAAAGTATCAAGTCATACAAAGTGTATTCTCTGACCACATGCTATTAAATTAAAAATGAATAACAGAAAATCCCTAGAAAATTCCAAATATTTGGAAACTACATAAGATGCCTCTGATTTTATTATAATCTTGAAGAGTTCCAGAGTCCAGCCTTAAGATGCCTGGAAGCTTCTATATCTCTCTTTGAGCCCTGAGCCACCATGTGATGAAAAGTCTGATAATTCTGCTGAAGATACTATGAAGGGAAAGGTCTAGCTTGCCTCCAGCTATTCCAGCCCCTCACGCTGAAGCATGTGAGTGAAGCCATACTGAACCATCCAGCCCTAATTGAGGCTCTAGATGACTGTGACCGCATGAATAAATTCAGGTGACATCAGCAGTCTAACCACTCAGCTGAGCCCAGCCAAGATTACAGATATTTGAGCAAATATGTGATTGGTTTAAAACGTTAAGTTTTAGGGTACTTTGTTAAGCAGTAATAAGAAATATTTATTGTGGGGATCATTACATATGTTGTCTTATTAAATTCAGTCTTAGCAGGTATGTGAGGCAGGTACTATTATCATCCACATTTTACAGGTGAGAAAACTGAGTATTAGCAAAGTTAATAAACTTTCTAGATGTTATCTAGCTAACAAATTGTTAAGCAGGGGTTTGACAACAAGTTGTCCGATTTCAAAACTGTACTGTACATTAAAGTTATAATGGTATTCCATATGTACAAAAAATGTAAAGACAGGAAGATATAAAAAGAGACTGAAAACAAACTTCTGTAGATGAAACCTACAATGTCTGATATGAAAACATATTCTGGATGAGATTAACAGCAGATTAGAAAGACTTGGACAACAATATCAACCAACTTGACCTAATTGGCAGTTACAGATGGAACACTCCACTCGACAAAACAGAAGATATATTCCTTCCAAGTGGACATAGAACATTCACCAAGATAGGTCCTATTCTGGGCCTTAAAGTAAATCTCAATAAATTCAAAAGTATCAAGTCATACACAATGTATTTTCTGACTATATACTTTTACATTAGAAATCAATAACAGAAAGATACCTAGAAAGTTCCCAAATATTTGGGAACCACATAACATGCCTCTAACTTTACTATAATCTTGAAGGGCAGGAAGGTCCTCAGCTCTCATCTATGGCACAAATGTACATTGGGTAACTGGCACAGAAAAAAGAAAAATCTGGTTTTCCAGTGTCGAGGAAATACAGATAATCACGTAAGAGTTAAGTTTAGGGTGAAGGTGGAGTAGTGTTTTGGGGCGAGTGCTCAGCATATTTGCAGGGATCTGTGTGGATCTATTCCCCTCATTCCCAGTTTCCCAGCGCCTTGTTTCCTCATGGGTAGACTCTCAGAGATGCTAGTAACTTTTCAAACACTTTAATGGGCCTTCATGGGGCTAATTAGTCCCACTTCCTCACCTGCCTTTTAAACTTTAATCAGTGAATGCATCCTCCTCCCCAGTGGTGAGCTGCTGGGCTGCCAGGGGAAAAGGTGGCTCTGGGGTGGCTCCCGCCAGCACAAGATCAGTGTGAGGAGCTCGCAGGGAGTGGGGCTGCCCCGCACCTCTGACAACGTGAGAGATGAAAGCCAGTGGCAGGCTCTGATCCCCAGACTCAGTCTATGAACACAACGAGTCTGGCTTTGTCTTCGTTGTGTTTCTATGGAAGACTTGTGTTCTGACCCCCACAGCAGCAGCTCTGACATCAAGCCAGGCGCTTTGCTAGAATTACATGGTTTGCTGAAGGCCATCTGAAGCAACTTTGAAGGAGGAAATGCTCTGGTGTTAGACTATCATCAGGTAGTAACCCAGATTCCTGGAAATTGTTAACCACAGATATGTCTTCTGGAGGGAAGAGCATGTCCAGGATGACCATCCTACCCACAGGCTGATTTCCCAGGACACAGACAAGTCTAGCAAGCCGGGAAAAGACATGTATATGTGGCTCAGGAAGATCCGTGTGCTCCCGCAAGTACCCCATGGTTTAGTGTTGCTCAGAGTGAGGTTCAGAGACCTCCTGTCTCATTCAGAATCACCAGGCTTTGGGGCCAAGCTATAGACCTATTGGATCAAATTTTCTGTGGGTTGGGACCTGGAATCTGCACGTATAACAAGCTTCTCCTGTGAACCTTGGGCAAGGCAGCCTACTGTTTAAGAACAATTATTTGGGATCACTGTTGCTCAAGGAATCTCACTGGCTGCTTTCCTTGGCTGCCTGCCCTTCATATCCAAGTGTGCTCTCACTGTGCTATCCCAGGGAGGAGGGTATACATAGAGCTTCTTCCCTATGCCTCCCTCATCCACGGGCCCCCGGCATTTGCTCTCACTCTTATGCACTCCACTCCATAATCCATTCCGATATGATAAGATCACCTTCAAGTTTTCCTCCTACATTTCATTCACAGGTACAAACTACAGCCAGTAGAAATAGTGGTAATTGCAGCATCCTTTGAACAACTGTCATAGATGCCCATTTCTCCATAATCCTTTCCCTGAGTCACTCTAAATTATGAAGAATTTTGAATTTAGTGCAGATTGGAGAAGAGAGATGAAAGAGGAAAGGAGAGCAGAAGAGGGAGAGAGTGGGTTTAAAGCAAGTGATAAATCTGGAGGCTCTGACCAGCTATCCACTGTATTACCCACCACCCTACCCCATCCCATCCCACCACTCCATCCCAGTGTACACTTCCTGCCTCATCCACACTGTCCTGAGCGTTGCACACATTCCTGTTTTTCTCTTCTTTTGTTCTTTTAATCAGAGAGATACTTGCAGACCTGTTACCTAAATTGAAACAGCCCACCAAAGAAAGAAGATGGGAAGCTGGGTCTCAAAATTCTACTCCACTCTTAATGACCACCTTTCTATTTTCTTAAAGTGCCGCAAATTATTTCCACTCTGGGAATTTTACAGTCATTTATCTGAATTCCTCTAATTTGCCTTGAAGTCGAATTGGCCTTTGTCACCAATGGCGCCAAAGACATTTGCAACCCAAATCTAGGGCTGCCCACATTCTACAATAGTGGGATTTATTATACAATGGCAGCTGTTAGATTAAGGATAGCTGAATGTTACATCTAAGTGACTTGAAATGAGTCACATAATTGCATTCCACGTGCTCTAAAAGCAATTGCTAACGTTCTGTGTTCAAATTTGCACTTATATTTTGTGTCTCAATTTTATTAGGGCATGTTACCTCTTTGGGCATTTCTAAAAACTTTTTTTTTGTCACTAGTCACAGTATTCTATCAACACAAATAGTGCCTCATTCCCTGCCTGACAACTAAATTTAGTTATACATATGTCCAGAATCTTCTCCTGCCCAGGTAGTTTGATGATTCTGGAAATTATGCCATTGGAATTAGTCAGAATCTTTGCCTGCTCAATCCAGCTCTTTCCTCTCCCAAATTCTTCCAACACTTTTCACAAGTGTGTTATTCACTTACTCTCCTCAGGGCAGGAGGAGGCAGCTCACTTTTGACCTTTTTTGTCTTACTCAGCCACATCCGTTGGCTTCAAAGTCTTTGTAACTGAGAGTCTTCACCCAAGAGCACGGCTCAGCTTAACTGGCTCAGCACCCAGAGGTAACTTGGGAAGACATGTGGTAGAGGAGCCAATGGGGCAGAGGAGAGCGTGGTGTTTAGGTGATGCATTCACAGCCTTATGCACTCTCTAAATAGAAAAGACATTTTCACAAAGCCTCACTCACTTCGTTCCTTCCCTGCTGGCCGCAACATCCCCTGAGTCCAGGGTAATTTTGTTCTCTGGAAATGATGGGCAGCTTTGTGGATGATGAGGAGACTCTCCCGTTGATGGAGGATCCCACATGCAGTCTTATACCACCTTCACCCCTCCACACTCTCAGCCCTTGTTACCTTAAGTACTCACGTTATTGCCTGGCTAGTGCTGATTTCACAGAGCCAATTTTATAGCTGACCCAATGAGCCATCTACAGCCTCTCTGAAGGCCTGTTTAGTAACGCTTGCATAGCACGTATGTCTCTGTCGATACTGTTAGGTGGTAGGTTGCTTGCTAAGCTTTGTTGTGGGTTCATCTTATTTATCATGTTTATTTAGGTTTTGGTTCTATTTTCTTAGTGAGAATGCTCATAGCTAACCTTCTTTGAACTTCCTCAAAGTGCTGGAATTTGTTCAAGTTCTCTGCATGAAATAACTCATTGAATTTTTATAATAATCTTTAGAGACAGGTGCTATTATCCTTATTTCACAGATGGAAAAATGGAAACTCAGAAAGGTAAAGTAACATTCCCGAGATTACACAGCTAGTTAATGGCAAAGTCCCAACTTTGAACCTTGGCAGTCTGACACTGCAGTATGTGTGGCTTAAACACAAAATATACTGTCTATAGAATATAAGCTTCCCGAGGTCAGGCACTCTTGAAATCCTGATAGGGAGAACACAGAGCTTAGCATATGGAAAACTATGAATATATACTTGGTAAGTGACTGTTTCATTACTTAGAATTTTTAAGATCCTCGAGACCAATTGTGGATATTTCTCTTATATTTTCCATTGCTGCTCAAGTAATGCTTACCAACTAGCCAACCAACCAAGGAGAGAAGACCCTTTCTATGACAGAGTTTCATCTACAAAACCAAATGCCCTCAATAAGACTCATCTTCAGAAGGCTGTCCTTACGCAGAATTAAACTCAGTGAGAGCCCCAGGTGTTCAATCTAATTTATGGTGGTGCCTTCTTTCTCCACCACAGAGCACTGGAGAAGCATGAAAGGTGCAAACCTGAGCCAAGGAATTGAGTTTGAGCTCTTGGGCCTCACCACTGACCCCTGGCTCCAGAGGCTGCTCTTCGTGGTGTTCCTGGGCATGTACACCGCCACTCTGCTGGGCAACCTGGTCATGTTCCTCCTGATCCATGTGAGTGCCACCCTGCACACACCCATGTACTCCCTCCTGAAGAGCCTCTCCTTCTTGGATTTCTGCTACTCCTCCACAGTTGTGCCCCAGACCCTGGTGAACTTCTTAGCCAAGAGGAAAGTGATCTCCTATTTTGGCTGCATGACTCAGATGTTCTTCTATGCGGGTTTTGCCACTAGTGAGTGCTATCTCATCGCTGCCATGGCCTATGACCGCTATGCTGCTATTTGTAAGCCCCTGCTCTATCCAACTGTCGTGTCTCCTGAGGTCTGTGCCTTGCTGATTGTGGGCTCCTACAGTGCAGGATTCCTCAATTCTCTTATCCACACTAGCTGTATCTTTAGTCTGAAATTCTGTGGTGCTTATGTGGTCACTCACTTCTTCTGTGATGGACCACCCATCCTGTCCCTGTCTTGTGTAGACACCTCACTGTGTGAGATCCTGCTCTTCATTTTTGCTGGTTTCAACCTTTTGAGCTGCACCCTCACAATCTTGATCTCCTACTTCTTAATTCTGAACACCATCCTGAGAATGAGCTCAGCCCAGGGCAGGTTTAAGGCATTTTCCACCTGTGCATCCCACCTCACTGCTGTCTGCCTCTTCTTTGGCACAACACTTTTTATGTACCTGCGCCCCAGGTCCAGCTACTCGCTGACCCAGGACTGCACAGTTGCTGTGATCTACACAGTGGTTATCCCAATGCTGAACCCCCTCATCTACTCTTTGAGAAACAAGGACGTGAAGGAAGCTTTAATAAAGGTTTGGGGTAGGAAAACAATGGAATGATTTCTCAATGCATTACCACACATCTTTAGGAAGCCGAGGGAACTTTTACCTTAGGTGGTGTCACCCTGAGCACATTCCCATGCCTGCCCCTGTGAATATTGGGCATGCCTTCTGGTCTGCAGGTGCTTCTGCATCTACCTGCCACAGAAGAACTGATGGTGTCCTAGAGACTAAGAAGCGAGAAGGGTGTGTCTGCTTGTTGCATAATTCAACCTGTTGGCAAGATTTATTTATCCATGTTGAGACACTTCATTCATTTTTCCCAGTTTGTGTATTTCCTTTCATTTCCCTCCTTCCCTTCCTCCCCCCCTCCCTCCCTCTCTTCCTTCCTTCCTTCCTTCTTTCTTTCTTTCCTTCCTTCCTTTCTCTCTCTCTCTCTTTCTCTCTCTCTCTCTCTCTCCCTGCCCCCCAGACTGGAGCACAGTGGTATGAACATTGCTCAGTGCAGCCTCAACCTCCTGGCCTCAAGTGATCCTCCTGCCTCAGCCTCCTGAGTAGCTGGGACTACAGGTGCATGCCACCATACCTGGCTAAATTCCTGTTAGGGAGAACACAGAGCTGAGCATATGGAAAATTATGAATATATACTTGGTGAGTGACTGTTTCATTACTTAGAATTTTTAAGATCCCCAAGACCAAATTGTGGATATTGCTCTTATATTTTCCGTTGCTGCTCAAGTAATGCTTATCAACTAACCAACCAGTCAACCAAGGAGATAAGACCCTCTCTATGACAGAATTTCATCTACAAAGCCAAATGCCCTCAATAAGACTCATCTTCAGAAGGCTGTTTTTAATTTTTGTAGAGATGGGGTCTCCCTGTGTTGCCCAGGCTGGTCTTGCACTCGTGAGCTCAAGTGATCCTCCTACCTTGGCCTCATCTGGGGCATTTATGAAAAATCTACACCCAGCATTATGTTTACTAGTGAAATACTGCTTTCCCCTTAAGATCTGAAGCAAGGCAAGATGTATTCTATTGCCATCTCTGTTTAACGTTGTTCTGAAGGTTATAGCAAGTACATTAAAACAAACAAACAAAGCATCTGGATTGGAAAGGGAGAAGAAAAATTGTGTTTATTTGTAGATAGCACGATCCTGAATATAGAAAGTTCCAAGTAATCTATTAAAAAACTCCACTAGAACTAATAACCAAGTTCAGTAAAATTATAGGATACAAAAAATATAGAAAAATTAATTATATTTTTATATAGTGTTAAGAAACAATCCAAAAATGAAATTAACAAAACAATTCTTTCACAATAGTGTCCCCCCAAAATTAAATATTTAGGAAAAGCTCGACAAAATAAATTCAAGACTCATATACTGGAAATTATAAAACATTACTGAGAAAAGTTAGAGAAGACCTAAATAAATGGAGAGAACTTCAATGTTCATGGATTGGAATAATCAATATCATTAACATGGCAATACATCCCAAACTGTTGTGTAGATTCAATATAATCCTTAGGAAAATCTCAGAGGCTGTATCTTAAAAATTTGACTAGTTGGTCCTAAGATGTATATGCAAATACAAATAAACCAGAATACCTAAACCATTTTAAAAAGAAGGACAGGTTGGGCTTGGTGGCTCACACTTGTAATCCTAGAACTTTGGGAGGCCAAGACAGGCAGATTGCTTGAGGCTAGGAGCTCAAGACAAACCTGGGCAAGATGGGAAAAAAACCCGTCTCTACTGAAAATACAAAAATTAGCTGGTAGTGGTGGTGCACGCCTTTAATCCCAGCTACTTGGGAGGCTCAGGTGGGAGGATCGCTTGAGCCTGGGAAGTCGAGGCCTCAGTGAGCAGTGATTGTGCCGTTGGACTCCAGCCTGGACAACAGGGCAAGACCCTGTCTTAAAAATAAAAATTTAAGAAAAGGGACAAAGTTGGAGGAATACAGACCAAATTTTAAAACTTTCCATAAAGCTATAATTATCAAAATAATGGGGGTAGTGGCATAAGGATGAGTATTTAGGTTAATGGAATATAATTGAGAATCAAGAAATAATCCCTTGGATTATGCTCAATTGACTTTTATCTGAAAAAAAATCTGACAAAAAATATAAAAGAGCTGTATATTTAAAACAACAAAATACTGTTTAAAGATATGGAACACCTAAATAAATGAAGATATATACCAAGTTTGTTGGTTACAAAATTTAATATTGTTAAGATGTAAATATTCCCCAAATTGGTCTTGAGATTCAATTCTATCCCAATGAAAATCCCACCAGGCTTTCTATAGATACTGACAAATCGATTCTAAAATTTATATGGAAATGCAAAGACTTAGAGTAACCAAAGCAACTTTGAAAAAGAACAAAGTTGAAAGTCTGACTACCTGATTTCAAGAATTATATGGCTATAGTAATCAAGACAGTGTGGTATTGCTGTAAAAATAGATCAGTGGAACAGAATAGAGAGACCACAATTAGACCACAAACGAATATGTGGACAGCTGATTTTCAACAAAGGTGCCAAGGCAATTTAACGGGGAAAGAATAGTCTTATCGACAAGTGGCGTAGGAATATTTAGTTATCCATATGTATAAAAATCAACTTTTATTCATACATCACACCAAATAAGAACAATTATGAATGGATCATAGACCTAACTGTAAGACCTAAAACTGTACAACTTCTAAAAAAGAAAACACAGGAGAAACCCTTTGTGACCTTGAGGTAGCCAAATATTTCTGAGATATGACACAAAAAGCATGATATATAAAAGAACAAATTAATAAATTGAACCTCATTCAAACTAAAATACATCAAAAGAGACTTACACTAGTAAAAAGGCCAAGTGCAGTGGTGTATTTGTACTCCTCACTATGAGAGGTTTAGGCAAGAGGATCACTTGGGCCCAGGATTTCGAGGAGGCTGCAGTATGATGATCTCACGTGTGGATAGACACTGCACTTCAGCCCGGGCAACGTAATGAGACCCCGTCTCTGAAAATATATATGTACACACATACACACACACACACAAAAAAAAAACAAGCCACAGGTTATAAGAAAATATTTTCAATTGTATATGTGATAAAGCACTTTCATCCTGAATACATAGAAAACTCCCTAAGCTCTATAAAAACATCTCAGTAAGAAAAGAGGCAAAAGATTTGAACAGCCACTTCACCAAAGAAGATACACAGAAGGCAAAAAAGCACATGAAAAGATGTTTAACATCATAAGGAGATGCAGATTAAAATGCAAGTTAAATTAACATGCAACGAGATAACAAAACACCTAAAAATAGGTAAAATGAACAAGATTGACTATAGCAAGTGTTGGTGAGGATGTGAAGCAACTGGAACTCTAATACACTGCTGATGGGAATGTGAAATGGTAAAACCACATTGGAAAACAGTTCGGTGGTTTCACAAAATGTTCGATAGATACCTACCATATTAAACAACTATTCCATTCATTATATTCTACCAAGAGAAATAAAAGCATATGATATATATGCTTTATGATATATGCTTTTATTTCTCTTGGTGGAATATAATAAATGGAATAGTTGTTGTATATGGTAGACTATACAAAAGATTTGTGTTCAAACTTTCTTAGTAGCTCTGTTTGGGATACTCTAAAATCAGAGATAACCCAAATGTCCATTAACAGGGAAATGAGGGGAAAAACCCCCAGTCCCTACAAGGCAATACTACTCAGCAATAAAATGAATGAATTATTATTTACATGTTATAACACAGAAGAATCTCAAAATATGCCAAATAAAAGAAAACAGACAAAATGTATGTATTGTACATTTCCATCTGTATACAATTCTAGAAGATGCAAAATAATCTGTAATGACAGAAGAACAACAGGTCAGGAGATGGTGATGGAAGCTGAAGAGACATGAGGGAAAGCAGGGAAGATTACAAAGGGACACAAGAAACTGTAGGAGATGACGAATGTGTTTATTATCATGATAGTGGTGACGGTTTCGTGGATATATATGTGTCAAAACTTAACCAAATTTTACACTATAAATATTTGTGTTTATTGTATGGCAATTATACATCAATCTAGATGTCAAAATAGGGCCACAAACTCTCTTCTGTTTCTTTCAGTAAGAGATGGATTTTAATTCTCTTTCCCCTGAGTCTAGGTTCGCCTTACTGTCTGGTCTGACCATTAGAATGTAGCAGATATTAGGACTTCTGAGCTTATGTCATAAGAGGCCTTGCACCTTTGGCACAGCTGTCTGGGAACACTCTCTGGGATCCCTGAGCTGCCACATAAGAAGTTTGGCTACCTTGAGGCTGTGATGCTAGAGAGGCCACGTGTAGACACTCCAGTTGAAGCTCCCAGCTGAGCCCAGCCTTCTTCATCAAAGTGCCAGATGTATGAGTGACCAGCTCAGACCAGCCCAGATGCCAGCTGAATACCACAGAGTAACTTTGTTACTGTCATGTGGAAAAAAATATCACCCCAGTTGAGCCCTGTTTGAATTCCTGACTTCTGAAATTGTGAGATGTATTGTAATAAAATACCTGTTGTTGAAAGTCATTGGAAAGTTTTGGAGCAGTTTATTACGCAGCAGTAGATAACAAAAAATGAATTCGTCACTTGGAAGTCAGGAGTGCTTTTGTAACAAAAACATGTGACATTGACATTGGTACTGGGCAGTGGGCAGAAACTGGAAGGGCCAAGAAGAGACTGATAGTGAAAGCTTGAAGGACAATGAGGAGAATGTTATTGGAGCTGGAGAAGATATGACACATTGTGTGGTGATAAGAAGTTTTGTGAAACTGTTGATTTTGGCAACATCAAAAATAGAATGTACCTAATGTATCTAATGAACTGGTAGATCTGACAAAGGAGATTTTCAAGCAGAGCGTTTAAGGTGCCAAATGGTTTATTTGGCTGCTTATACTAAGAAATACAGCTACATCAGATTCACACTCGAGATATGGCTACACTAGAAATATGGCTAACAAAAGATGAAATAAAAAAGAAACTGTTCAGTATGCAAAATTTAAAGGGAATATAAAGTAACCAGGGCTTGCTAGGATTAAAACTAAAACTGGGCCAGGTTTGAAAGCTCATGCCTATAATCTCAACACTTTGGGAGGCCAAGGTCAGAGGATTGCTTGAGGCC
This sequence comes from Mandrillus leucophaeus, assembly GCF_000951045.1. Lineage (NCBI taxonomy): Eukaryota > Metazoa > Chordata > Mammalia > Primates > Cercopithecidae > Mandrillus > Mandrillus leucophaeus. The sequence goes on along the minus strand of NW_012101621.1, from coordinate 2,060,824 downwards.
AGGATTTCAAGACCAGCCTGAGCAACATAGTGAGACCCCATTTCTACCAAAAAAATTTTTAATTGAAAAAAATCCAAAAGTAGTTTCTCTTTCCCATCTTATTCAGATGGCAAAATGTTCTCAAACGAAAAACAAAAACAAGCAAAAATAAAGACCTCAGAGTAAAGATCATCTTAAGGGTGTTGCTGAGAGGCCCTTTATTAAGACTTTCATGGCCGGGCGCGGTGGCTCAAGCCTGTAATCCCAGCACTTTGGGAGGCCAAGACGGGTGGATCACGAGGTCAGGAGATCGAGACCATCCTGGCTAACACGGTGAAACCCCGTCTCTACTACAAAATACAAAAAAACTAGCCGGGCGAGG
>NW_012101621.1:2058629-2059258 GCF_000951045.1 Mandrillus leucophaeus | reverse complement strand
AGACGGGGTTTCACCGTGGTCTCGATCTCCTGACCTTGTGATCCGCCTGCCTCGGCCTCCCAAAGTGCTGGGATTATAGGCGTGAGCCACCACGCCCGGCCTGCTATTTTGAAATGGATTGTGTTGAATCTGTAGATCAATTTGGGGAATATTGCCATCTTAACAATATTAAGTCTTCTGATCCATAAACGTGGATTTTTTTCTGTTTATTTAGATATTTAAGTTTTGTCAACAATGTTTTATAGCCTTTAGAGTATAAGTTTTGCACTTCTTTTGTCAAATTTATTACTATACTTTTTGATGCATTGTAATAAATAAAATTTCATTTTATTTTATTTTATTTTTGATACAGTGTTTCACTCTGTCACCCAGGTTGGAGTGCAGTAGTGTAATCATAGCTCACTTCAGCCTTGACTTCTTGAGCTCAGGTGATCCTCCCTCCTCAGCCTCCTGAGTAACTGAGATTAGTAGGCATGCACCACCATGCATGCCTGACTAATTTTTTTTTTTTTTTAGGGACGGGGTTTCACCATGTTGCCCAGGCTGGTTCCAAAGTCCTGGACTCCAGTGATCTGCCTGCCTCCACCTTCCAAAGTGCTGGGACTACAGGCACGAACCATTGCACCTGG
>NW_012101621.1:2053754-2058414 GCF_000951045.1 Mandrillus leucophaeus | reverse complement strand
CCAGCTAGTTTTTTGTATTTTTTAGTAGAGACGGGGTTTCACCTTGTTAGCCAGGATGGCCTCAATCTCCTGACCTCGTGATCCGCCCGTCTTGGCCTCCCAAAGTGCTGGGATTACGGGCTTGAGGCAGCACACCCGGCCCAATAACTTATTTATTTTTCTTGCCTGATGCCCTAGTTAGAACCTCCAATACAATGTTGAATGGAACTGGTAAGAGTGGACATTTTTGTCTTGTTCCTGATCTTAGGGGAAAAGCATCTGGCCTTTCACCATTAAATAAAATGTTAGCTCTGCGGTTTTATCAGGTTGAAGAAGTCCCTATCTAGTCATAGTTTATAGAATGTTTTTAAAATGTATTTTATTTTATTTTTAGAGATAGGGTTTCACTGTTGCCCAAGCTGGAGTTCAGTGGCATGATCATAGCTCACTGCAGCCTCAAACTCCTGGGCTCAAGCAATCCTCCTGCCTTAACCTCCTGAGTAGCTGTGTAGCTGTGACCACAGGCATACACCACCATGCCTGGTTAATATTTTATTTTTGTAGAGATGGGGGTCTCACTATGTCATCCAGGCTGCAGATATTTTTTTAACAAGCTTAATATATTTTATTTATTATTATTTTTTATTACCGTAAGTTCTGGGGTACATGTGCAGAACGTGCAGGTTTGTTACATAGGTTTACACATGCCATGGTGCTTTCCTGCACCCATCAATTCATCATCCACATTAGGTATTTCTCCTAATGCTATCCCAGTTATTTTTGTATATGAGTTGTAAATATTACAATAGAATAATGTATCAAACACTGATAAATTATAAAATATGGGTGAGACCTCTTATTTTTAAAATATAAAACATTATTGAGAGAAAGTAAAGAAGATCTTATATGTAGAAAAATATACAGTGTTCAGGAACTGGAAAAGTAAATTCTTATAAAAAGATATCAATTCTCTCTAAATTGATAAATTACATACAGATTTAGTGCAATCCCAATCACAATCACAATAAGTTTTTTTATAGAACCTTACAATCTGAGTTTACAATTCATATAGAAATGCAAATGGCAAAAAATAACCTAAATGCTTTGAAAAATAAGGTGGGAGAACATAGTCTACTAGATTGGATTTATGATAAAGCTGGAGTAATTAAAACAATGTGGTTTTGGCGCAAGGATGGATAAGGAGACCAATAAAACTGGAAATTCACACAACACACCCAACACAAAACTTTCATCAAAACATATACAAAATTTCAATATAGGTGCACACTAGATCTAGGTGAGAAAGGCAAACAATACAACTATCAGAAAATAATACACAAAAATAACTTCATGTCTTTGAGATAGGAAAACATTTCTAAAACAGTTCATAAATATTATAAATCATAAGGCAGAGACTAAATTTGACTGTATCAGCATTTAAACCTCAGTTTATTAAAAGACATTTTAAAAGCAAAGAAAGACAAGCCAAAAGTTGGGAGAAAACATTTGCACACATATAACCAACAAATGACAAGCATCCAGAATATGTGAACCAAACAGATAGATAAATAACCTAGTGAAAAAAATAGATGAGAGGAACAGGCACTTCACAAAAGAATTCAAATTGTCATTAAATCCAAAAAAAGATTTATTAGTAATCAAGAAAACACTCATAACTCACACACCCACCAATAGGATCCAACTATACGTTCAGACTCAGACCGAATTATACTACCCACTCACCAATAGGATCCAACCATATATTCACCTGAGTGTCTATAGCAAGGATTTGAATCAACTGCAAGTTTCAAACCTGTATCATGTAGGTTTGTATAAGCACTTTGGAGCAGCTTGGCATTAGCTGCTTAAGTTGAAAATAGGCATGTATTATGATCTAACAGCTTTCCTTGTGATATTCACCCAACAGCTATATGTGACCATGTACATGAGGGGACATGTAGAAGAATGTTCAGCTAAGCCTATTTTTTAAAAAATTTATTTTATTTTATTTTAGTTTTTATTTTTTGAGACAGAGTTTCACTCTTGTTGCCCAGGCTGGAGTGCAGTGGTGCGATCTTGGCTCACTGCAACCTCTACCTCCTGGATTCAAGCGATTCTCCTATCTCAGCCTCCCGAGTAGCTGCGACTACAGGCACGTGCCACCACGCCCAGCTAAATTTTGTATTTTTTTACTAGAGGCGGGGGTTTCATCATGTTGACCAGGATGGTCTCACTGTCTTGACCTTGCGATCCGCCTGCCTTGGCCTCCCAAAGTGCTGGGATTACAGGTGTGAGCCACCTCGCCCGGCTAAGCCTATTTATTATAACCAAACAATGGAAACAGACTAAATGTCTATTTACAACAGGATGGATAATTAATTATGATACATTCATACAATAGAATACCATATAGCAATGAAAATGAACAAATTATAGCTAACGTCAATAAATGTCTTATGTGAACAAAGCCAGATGCTAAAAGATACATATGATTCCATATATACAAAATTCTCAGATTGGGTGGAAAAAGGATTCGAAAAGTAAGGAATTGATTACCATAAAACTCAAGAAAATGACTACTTTTGGGGAGAGACAGGTGACTTCAACTGGTAAAGGGCACAAGAGGAACTAATGGGATGCTGAGAATGTTCCATTTCTGGAACTGGGTACTCATTGCATGCAAGAGTGTTCACTAAAGTAAACGTTTATCTTTTATGCATTTTTTTTCTAAATGGGTGCTTTATTTGGCAATGAAAAAAATTTAAAAACACTTCTTGCAAACCTGAGTTTATGAATTGAGATTCATGTGAAATGCTAAGTATCTGATAAAGCATAAATTCTGGGTCTATTTCTTACTAATATCCAGAACTCTTTGAGACAAACAACATATGCATGCCACCTAGAGTAAGAAATGAATGTGGCTCTCTATATGTCACTGAGCTGTATAAAGACACTCTTGTGTATTAGAGTTCTCCAGAGAAACAGAACCAGTATATATACACATATATATAACCATTTATATCTATATATCATTATATACATATATACACACACATATACATACACACATAGAGTCACGCATTGCTTAACAACAGAGATACATTCTAATAAAACCATTGTTAGGTGATTTCTTTTTTTTTTTTTTTTTGAGATGGAGTCTCACTCTGTCACCCGGGCTCCCAGGCTGGAGTGGCACGATCTCTGCTCACTGCAATCTCCGTCCTCTGAGTTCAAGTGATTCTCCTGCCTCAGCCTCCTGAGTAGCTGGGACTACAGGCATGTGCCACCACGCCTGGCTAATTTTTGTATTTTTAGTAGAGACAGGGTTTCACATGTTGTTCGGGCTGGTCTTGAACTCCTGACCTCAGGTGATCTGCCTGTCTCAGCCTCCCAAAGTGCTATTACAGGCATGAGCCACGGTGCCTGGCCCTGTTAGGTGGTTTCATCATTGTGTGAACACCATAGAGTGTACTTACACAAACTTAGATGGTTTAGTCTGCTACGTACCTAAGCTATATGGTATAGCCTGTTGCTCCTACACTACAAACCTGTATAGCGTGTCACTGTGCTGAATACTGTAGACAACTGTAACACAATGATAAATATTGGTGTATCTAAACACGTCTAAACATAGAAAAGGAAATGTGTTACACTATGACGTTATGATGGCTATGACTTCACTAGGCGATAGAATTTTTCAGTTTTATTATAATTTTATGGATCAACCACTGTATATGAGGTCTGTCATTGACCAAAACATGATTATTTGGGTTATGACTATATATAGAGAGAGGGGGAGCTGGGTGGGGGCAGAAGAGAGAGAGAGGTTTATTATTAGGAATTGAATCACATGATTATGAAGTCTCACAATCTGCTATCTGGAAGCTAGAGACTCAGTAAACGTGGCAGTATAATTCAGTCTGAATTTGATGTCTTGAAAACCAGGAGGACTAAAAGTGTAAATCCCAGTCAGACAGCAGAAGATGAGATGAGATGTCCCAAGTAACTCAGGCAGGCAGGTAGCAAGAGGGGTGAATTCCTCCCTCCTTTGCCTTTTCTGTTTAGGCTCTCAACAAATTGGATGGTGCCCACTCACATTGAGGAGAGCAATCTACTTTACTGATCTGCTGATTCAAAGGATAATCTTGAAACACTCTCACAGACACACCCACAAATAATGTTTAATCTGGCACCCCCAGGCCCAGTCAGGTTGACACGTATAATTAACCATTATACCCTAGTAATAGGTACAAACAATATTAGCCCTTCCACAGATAGATAGGAGATGAATGTGTTTTAGCTTTAATTAATTAATTTATTTATTTGTTGAGACGGAGTCTCGCTCTGTCGCCCAGGCTGGAGTGCAGTGGCGTGATCTCAGCTCACTGCAAGCTCCGTATCCCAGGTTCACGCCATTCTCCTGCCTCAGCCTCCCCAGTAGCTGGGACTACAGTCGCCTGCCACCACACCCGGCTAATTTTTTTGTGTTTTTGGTAGAGACGGGGTTTCACTGTGTTAGCCAGGATGGTCTCGATCTCCTGACCTCGTGATCCACCTGCCTTGGCCTCCCAAAGTGCTGGGATTACAGGCAGCTTTTATTTTTAATTGTGGTTTATCTTTATTATTAGTTTCTAAAATTAAAATTAATCTGTTCTTAAAATTTTCTCTAAAGTTGATAACA
>NW_012101621.1:2052060-2053174 GCF_000951045.1 Mandrillus leucophaeus | reverse complement strand
CCAGGATGGTCTCGATCTCCTGACCTCGTGATCCGCCCGTCTCGGCCTCCCAAAGTGCTGGGATTACAGGCTTGAGCCACCGCGCCTGGCCTACTCCCCCCATTTTTATTTCTAGCGACATGAGGGACTTACAATAACTAGCCAAGTAACTGTATTTGTTGAGTTCATTAAGATGACTCTTAATCCATGATGCACTCCAGATCCCTTCCCAGGGTTGTAATTATTGCACTGGTGGCACTAAGTCAGCTTTTTATAAGTTGTGCAATTTGGGGTTTAAAAATATCTCTAGGCCGACCCCTCCTTTCAGTAACAATGCATCCTCCAATAACCGCAGGAACTTGCCAAGAATCAGAAGACACCTGCGACTGCTAAGATGGCAAGTGAACTCAGGTTGCTGGCTCCTTCTTCTGAAATCAGCCCTGCAGAAAATATAAACTAAGAGGTAAGCATAGACTCCAGGAATTAACCATCATTACCACTACCTCTGTAAGAACCCCCCGGGAAAACTAGAGACTGTCTTGCACTAAAGTGTGTGAGAAGGAGTGGGAGAAGATGGGAGTGGGCACAGCAGGGGGAAGCAGGGGAGACTATTGTCTGGGCAGAGGGTAGCAGTGAGAGTGAAAAAAGGCTTCTTAAAATTCTGTTTCCCCCTTTCTGCGGGTTTGCTTTGGAACAGTTGTTGCCTTTGGCTTCACAGTAAAACTAGTGGCAACATCCTAGACCACTGTGGATGGTATCTATGGAGGCTGTGTTAAGGAGCTCCAATATGTTGCTTCTAACAACTGCATAATACTCAATTATTTTATCTGCTGCATCCTACTATATACTTTACCAATGCTGTACACAGTTTGTCTCCAAATTCCCTGGCAGTATTCCTCCAAACTTTTTTTTTTTTTTTGAGACAGGGTCTCGCTTTGTTGCCCAGGCTGGAGTGCAGTGGTGTGATCTCGGCTCACTGCAAGCTCCGCCTCTCACTGTGCTGAATACTGTAGACAACTGTAACACAATGATAAGTATTTGTGTATCTAAACACGTCTAAACATAGAAAAGGAAATGTGTTACACTATGACGTTATGATGGCTATGACTTCACTAGGCGATAGAATTTTTCAGTT
>NW_012101621.1:2048155-2052010 GCF_000951045.1 Mandrillus leucophaeus | reverse complement strand
TTTTTTTTTTTTTTGAGACAGGGTCTCGCTTTGTTGCCCAGGCTGGAGTGCAGAGGCACAATTATGAATCACTGTAGCTTCAGTCCCCTGGGCTCAAAGGATCCTCCCACCTCAGCCTCCCAAGTAGCTGGGACCACAGGCACACATCACCATACCTAAGTTTTTAAAATGTTTTTGTAGAGATGGGGGTCTCACTATGTTGCCTAGGCTGGTCTTGGACTACTCCTAGACTCAAGTGATCCTACTGCCTTGGCCTCCCTAAGTGTTGGGATTACAGGTGTGAGCCACCACACCCAATCTTATTTCTTTTTCTGCTTAAATTAGCCAGTTAATGTCTGCTTTTTTTGTAACTATTAACCCTGACCTTTAGTGGAAACAAAACTGGAAGAAAGAAAAATATTAGGAGGTTATTAAAATAAACCAGACAAGACACAGTGATGATGTGGGCAAGAACATTTGAAGCATAAGAGTTGTTGGGTTAGGGATATATTTTGGACATAAAGAGGACAGGAAAGGGAGGAAAATAAAGTAACCAAGCATGTGTCCTACGTTTTGGCCACAGTAACTGTAATGAATGGTGGTGTCATTTATTGAGATGGGAAATAATAAAGTATAATATTTATTTTTTTATTTATTTATTTTAGGATGAGAATGTAAAGTTCTGTTTTGGATGCTGCTGTGGTAGCTCATGCCTGTAATCCTAGCACTTTGGGAGGCCGAGGCAGGTGGATCACCTGAGGTCTGGAGCTCGAGACCAGGATGGCCAATATGGTGAAACTCCATCTCCACTAAAAATACAAAAATTATCTGGGCATGGTGGTGCATGCCTGTAATCCCAGCTACTCGGGAGGCTGAGGCAGGAGAATCGCTTGAATCCGGGAGGCAGAGGTTGCAGTGAGCTGAGATCACACCACCGCACTCCAGCCTGGGCGACAGAGTGAGACTCCGTCTAAAAATAAAAAATAAAAAAAGTTCTGTTTTGGTCATGCTATGTTTCTGGAGACCCCTATAAGACACCCAAGTGGAGATGACATATGTGTCTGGGGTTCAGTACAGAAGTCTGGACCTGCAGACTTATAAAATCAGCAGCATAAGGGAGTATTTAACATCATGGGCCTGGATGAGATCATTAGGGAAACAGTGTATGTAAAAAAGAGGACCAAGAAATGAAGCCAGAGGCAATTGATATTTAAATTGGGAAAACAAGGAGGATACAACAAAGAAGACTAAGAAGAAGCAGCCAATGAAGTACGAAGAAATCAGAAGAATGTGGAGTCCCTGATAACAGATGAAAGCATTCTTTCAAAAAGTATGGTGAGGTCAAGCATATCACATGTCACTGAGAGTTCTATCAGATGAGAACAGAAAATTTAATATGAAATATAGGGAAATGGAGGTAATTAATAAAAATATTTTTAGGACAGAGGTGTGGAAAAAAGCCTGGGATTTATTTCCTTTGTCACTCCCTGCCCCCAACGTTCTCCTTTTCCCTGTCTGGAACTGAGATAAAATGAAGACTGAAGTTAGAATTGCCATATTGGGTCATGAGGTGACCTTGAGGATGGAAGTTTTGCACTAAACATGACACGGCAGGAAGACAGAAGGAGGCTGGGTCCCTAGTGACTATATGGAACTATAATATCTACTTCTGGACTTCTTTCATATAGAAGAAAACAAACCCTATCTTATATATATGCTACTTTAATTTGGGTTTTCTGTTATATGTGACTAGACCTAATTTCCACTGACATAGAAGAAGAGCAAAGAAAAGAGGCAGTGTCGTGATAGAAAAAAAAAGTTTGTTTTTTTTTTAAATTGACAGATAACATTGTATATATACAACATGATGTTTTAAAACCTATATATATATAGTGGAATGGCTAAATCAAGCTAAATAAGATGGAATTCCTCACATAGTTGTCATTTTGTGGTGAGAACACTTGAAATCAATTCTCTTAGAATGTTTCAAAAATACAATGTATTGTTATTAACTATAGTCACCATATTGTACAACAGATATCTTGAACTTATTCCTCCTATCTAACTGAAATTTTGTATCCCTTGACCAACATCTCCCCAACTCCCTCCCCTACCACAGCAGTAGCCCTTGGTATCCCACATTCTGCTCTCTACTTCTATGAGTTTAATGTTTTTAGATTCCACACATGAGTGAGATCATGTGGGATTTGTCTTTCTGTGCCTGGCTTATTTCACCTAACATCATATCCTCCAGGTTCATCTGTGTTGTCTGAAATGACAGGATTTCCTTCTTTTTAATGGCTCAGTAGTATTTAATTGCATATATATGCTACATTTTGTTTATCCATTAATCCACGGATAGCATTTGGTTTGCTTCCATGTGAGTGATACTACTATGAACACAGGTGCACACAAATATCTCTTTGATATCCTGATTTCAATTCTTTTGGATTTATATCCAGAAGTGGAATTGTTGGATCATATACTAATTGTATTTTTAATTTTTTGAGGGACCTTGATATGGTTTGGGTCTGTGTCCCCACCTAAATCTCATATGGAATTGTAAACCCGAGTGTTGGAGGAGGGACCTGGTGGGAGGTGATTGATCATGGGGGTGGATTTCCCCCTTGCAGTTCTTGTGATTGATAGTGAGTTTTCACGAGATCTGGTTGTTTAAAAGTGTGTAGCACCTCCTCCTTCACTGTTCCTTCTTCTCCAGCGTGTCTGCTTCCCCTTCGCCTTCCACCATGATTGTTAGTTTCCTGAGGCCTCCCCAGCCATGCTTCCTGTACAGCCTGCAGAACTGTGAGTCAACTAAACCTGTTTTCTTTATAAATTACCCAGTCTCAGGTAGTTCTTTATAGCAGTGCGAGAAAGGACTAATACAGACCTCCATACTGTTCTCCATAATGGCTGTACTAATTTACATTTCTACCAACAGTGTGCAATGGTTCTCTTCTCTCCACATTTTCACCAACACTTCTTTGTCTTTCTGAAAATAGCCATTTTAACAGTTGTGAGGTGATAGCTCTCTGTGGTTTTAATTTGCATTTCCCCACTAATTAATGATGTTGAGCATTTTTTCATACACCTGTTGACCATTTGTATGTCTTCTTTTGAGAAATGTCTATTCAGGTCCTCTGCCTATATTTTTCCTGTTGCCCAGGCTGGAGTGCAATGGTGTAATCTCAGCTCACTGCAACCTCTGCCCCCTGTGTTCAAGCGATTCTCTTGCTTCAGCCTCCTGAGTAGCTGGGACTATGGGCACGTGCCATCGCACCTGGCTAATTTTTGCATTTTTTGTAGATATGGAGTTTCACTGTGTTGGCCAGGCTGGTCTTGAACTCCTGACCTCAGGTGATCCACCCACCTCGGACTCCCAAAGTGTTGGGATTACTGGAGTGATCCATTGCACCTGGCCCTATTTTTAAATTGAGTCATTTGTTTTCTTGCTGTTGATTTGAGTTCCCTAAATATTTTAAATATTAATCCCTTATCAGATACGTGGTTTGCAAATACGTTCTCCCATTCTGTAGGTTGCCTCTTCACTCTGTTAACTGTTTTCTTTGCTATGCAGAAGCTTTTTAGTTTGATGTAATCCCATATATCTATTTTTGCTTTTGTTGCCTGTGCTTTTTGGCTCATATTAAAAAAAAATCATTGCCCAGAGCAATGTCATAGAGCTTTTCTTGTATGTTTTCTTCTAGTAGTTTCACAGTTTTAGGTCTTATGTTTAAGGCCTTTCCTTTACTTTCTTTTTTTCTTTTTTTTAGACAGAGTGTTGCTCTGTCACTCAGGGTGGAGTGCAGTGGTGTGATCTTGGCTCACTGCAAGCTCCGCCTCCTGGGTTCACGCCATTCTCCTGCCTCAGCCTCC
>NW_012101621.1:2042192-2045694 GCF_000951045.1 Mandrillus leucophaeus | reverse complement strand
GTTGATGTTGTAAAATACTTTTTCTGGATCTATTGCAATAATTATATGGTTTTTCTCCTTCAGTCTGTTACTGTGACATATCACATTTATTAATTTGCGTGTTTTGAACCTTTCTTGCATCTCAGGGATGAGTCTCACTGGATCATGGTGAATCATCTTTTCTTCTGGGCTGTTGAATTTTGTTTGCCAGTATTTTATTGAGGGTTTTTTTAAATTTAAATTTTTTGTGGGTACATAGTAGGTATATATATTTATGGTATATATATATATAGGTGTATATATATGGATTTAGGAGATATTTTCATATAGGTATGTAATGCATAATAATCACATCAGGGTAAATAGGGTATCCATCACCTCACGCATTTATCCTTTGTGTTTCAAACAATCAAATTACATTCTTTTAGTTATTTTTAAATGTACAATTAGATTATCTTTTACTCTGTTGTGCTAGAAAATACTAGGTCTTATTTATTCTTTCTAACTATTTTTTGTACCCATTAACCATCCCCCTCCCCTCACTCTGACTACTCTTCTCAGCCTCTGGTAACCATTCTTCTACTCTCTATCTCCATGTCCGTGAGGTCAATTGTTTTAATTTTTAGCTTCCACAGATAAGTGAGAACCTTTACTGAGGATTTTTTGTGTCTATGTTTATCAGGAATATTGGTCTGTAGTTTTCTTTTTTTGTAATGTCCTTATCTGGCTTTGGTATCAGGGTAATGCTGGCCTCATAAGATGAGTTTGAAAGTATTGCCTCCTCTTCAATTTTTTTGAAAGAGTTTGAGAGAGATTGGTATTAGTTCTTTAAATTGTTGGTAGAATTCATCAGTGAACCATCAGGTTCTGGGCTTTTAGATGGAAGATTTATTATTATTTTTAGTCTTCCTACTTGTTATTGGTTTCTTCACATTTTCTGTTTCTTCAAGCTTCAATCTTGGTAGATTATATGTGTTTATGAATTATCCATTTCTTCTAGGTTATCCAATTGGTTTACATATAATTGCTTATAATAGTCTCCTATGATCCTTTTTATTTCTACTGTATCAGTTGTAATATTTCCTTTTTCATTTCTGATTTTATTTATTTGTTTGAGACAGGGTCTCACTCTGTCACCCTGGCTGGAGTGCAATGGTGTGATCATAGTTCACTGTAGCCTTGAACTCCTGGGCTCAAGGAATTCCCCTGCCTCAGCTTTCCAAGTAGTTGGGACTACAGGCACAAGCCACCATGCCCAGCTAAGTTTTCTTTATTTTCTGTAGAGACAGGGTCTTGCTTTGTTCCCCAGGTTGGTCTTGAACTCCTGGTCTCAAGTGATCCTCCCACCTCAGCTTCCCAAAGTGCTGGGATTAGAGATGTGAACCACTGTGCCTGGGCCTGATTTATTTATTTGAGTCTTCTCTTTTTTTCTTAATCTAGCTGAAGGTTTACTGATTTTGATTATCTTTTTAAAAAATAAACTCGTCATTTTGTGATATGGTTTGGATGTGTCCCCACCCAAATCTCATCTTGAATTCCCACATGTTGAATGAGGGACCTGGTGGGAAGTAATTGAATCATGGGAGCAGGTCTTTCCTGTGCTGTTCTTGTAATAGTGAATAAGCCTCACAAGATCTGATGGCTTTACAAGGCAGAGTTTCCCTGCACAAGCTCTCTTTTTGCCTGCTGCCATCTGTGTAAGATGTGACTTGCTCCTCCTTGCCTTTACCATGATTGTGAGACTTCCCCAGCCACATGGAACTGTAAGTCCATTAAACCTCTTTCTTTTGTAAATTGCCCATTTTTGGGTATCTTATCAGCAGTGTGAAAATGGACTAATATGTTTTCTTAATACTTTTTGTTTTTATAGTCTCTATTTCATTTATTTCCACTCTTATTTTTATTTCTTTCTTTCTTCTACTAAATTTGAGCTTAGTTTGTTCTTGTTCTTGTAGTCTCTTGAAATGCAATGAGATGTTAGGTTTTTTATTTGAGATCTTTTTTCTTTTTAGGCATTTATTGCTATTGACCTCTGCTGCTCATCTTGTAAATGTTTGTTTTTGTTTTTTAGAGACAGGATCTCACTCTTTCACCTAGGATGGAGTCCAGTGGTGTGATCATAGCTCACTGCAGACTCTAACTCCTGGACTCAAGTTATCCTCCTGCCTTAGCCTTCTGTGTAGCTGAGACTACAGGTGTGTACCAGCACACACAGCTAATGCATCTCATAAATTTTAATATGTTGTGTTTCCATTTTCATTTGTCTCAAGATATTTTTAATCTACTGCCCCCCTGGATTTTTTAGAGATGGGGGTCTTGCTATGTTGCCCAAGCTGGTCTCAAACTCCTATGCTCAAGCAATCCTCCTGCCTTGGCTCTCCAAGGTGCTGGGATTACAAGTGTGAGCCACTGTGCCTGGCCTCTTAAATTCCCTTTTAATTTCTTCATTGACCCATTAGTTGTCTAGGAACATAGTATTTAATTTTCATGTATTTGTGAATTTTCTGAAGTTTCTCTTGTTACCGATTTCTAGTTTTATACCATTGTAGGCAGAAAACACACTTGAGATAATTTCATTCTTCATAAATTTATTAAGACTTGTTTTGTGGTTTAACATATGATCTATCCTGAAGAATGTTTTATGTGCACTTGAGAAGAATGTGTATTCTGCTATTGTTGAATGTATGTGAAATCTGTATATATCTGTTAAGTTTATTTGGTTCAGAGTGTAGTTTAAGTCCAATGTTTCCTTATTGATTTTCTGTCTGAATGATTTCTCCATTGCTTCAAGTGGGATATTGAAGTCTTCTATTATTACTGTATCATAGTCTATTTTTCCTTTCAGATCTATCCATATTTGCTTTATATACTTAGGAGCAGCAGTCTCCAACCTTTTTAGCACCAGGGACTGGTTTCATGGAGGACAATTTTTCCATGGGTGGGGAGGGGGAGGACAGATGGTTTTGGGATAAAACTGTTCCATCTCAGATCATCATCAGGCATTAGATTCTCATAAGGAGTGCACAACCTAAATGCCTCACATGCACAGTTCACAATAGGGTTCACACTCCTATGAGAACCTAATGCCACTGCTGATCTGACAGGAGGTGGAGCTCAGGCAGTAATGCTCACTCACCTGCTGCTTATATCCTGTTGTGTGGCTCAGTTCCTAACAGGCCACCCATGGGTACTGGTCTGTGGCCCAGGGGTTGAGGACCCCTGTTTAGAAGCTTTGATGTTGGGTGAATATACATTTACAATTGTTGTACCCTCTTACTGAATATTGAATTGACTTGTTTCATTACATAATGATCTTCTTTGTCTCTTTTTATAATTTTTTTTTTTAGATGGAGTTTCACTCTTGCCACCGAGGCTGGAGTGCAGTGGCCTGATCTCAGCTCACTGCAACCTCCACCTCCCGAGTTTAAGTGATTCTTATGCATCAGCCTCCTGAGTAGCTGGGATTACAGGTGCCCATCACTATGCCCAGCTAATTTTTGTATTTTTAGTAGAGATGGGGTTT
>NW_012101621.1:2035967-2037077 GCF_000951045.1 Mandrillus leucophaeus | reverse complement strand
TCCCTTTTAATTTCTTCATTGACCCATTAGTTGTCTAGGAACATAGTATTTAATTTTCATGTATTTGTGAATTTTCTGAAGTTTCTCTTGTTACCAATTTCTATTTTTATACCATTGTAGGCAGAAAACACACTTGAGATAATTTCATTCTTCATAAATTTATTAAGACTTGTTTTGTGGTTTAACGTATGATCTATCCTGAAGAATGTTCTATGTGCACTTGAGAAGAATGTGTATTCTGCTATTGTTGAATGTATGTCAAATCTGTATATATCTGTTAAGTTTATTTGGTTCCGAGTGTAGTTTAAGTCCAATGTTTCCTTATTGATTTTCTGTCTGAATGATTTCTCCATTGTTTCAAGTGGGATATTGAAGTCTTCTATTATTACTGTATCATAGTCTATTTTTCCTTTCAGATCTATCCATATTTGCTTTATATATTTAGGAGCAGCAGTCTCCAACCTTTTTGGCACCAGGGACTGGTTTCATGGAGGACCTTTTTCCATGGGTGGGGAGGGGGAGGACAGATGGTTTTGGGATAAAACTGTTCCATCTCAGATCATCATCAGGCATTAGATTCTCATAAGGAGTGTGCAACCTAAATGCCTGACATGCACAGTTCACAATAGGGTTCACACTCCTATGAGAACCTAATGCCACTGCTGATCTGACAGGAGGTGGAGCTCAGGTAGTAATGCTCGCTCACCTGCTGCTTATATCCTGTTGTGTGGCCCAGTTCCTAACAGGCCACCCATGGGTACTGGTCTGTGGCCCAGGGGTTAAGGACCCCTGTTTAGGAGCTTTGATGTTGGGTAAATATACATTTACAATTGTTGTACCCTCTTATTGAATATTGAATTGACTTCTTTTATTACATAATGACCTTCTTTGTCTCTTTTTATTATTATTTTTTTTTTAGATGGAGTTTCACTCTTGCCACTGAGGCTGGAGTGCAGTGGCCTGATCTCAGCTCACTGCAACCTCCATCTCCCAAGTTTAAGTGATTCTTATGCATCAGCCTCCTGAGTAGCTGGGATTACAGGTGCCCATCACTATGCCCAGCTAATTCTTGTATTTTTAGTAGAGATGGGGTTTCACCATGTTGGCCAG
>NW_012101621.1:2032129-2035917 GCF_000951045.1 Mandrillus leucophaeus | reverse complement strand
TTGTATTTTTAGTAGAGATGGGGTTTCACCATGTTGGCCAGGCTGGTCTTAAACCCCTGACCTCAGGTGATCCATCTGCCTTGGCCTCCCAAAATGCTAGTGTTACAGGGGTTGCCACTGTGCCTGGCCTTCTTTTTATAGTTTTGATTTAAAGTCTGTTTTATCTGATATAAGTACAGCTACTCCTGCTTGCTTTTGTTTCCACTTGCATGAAATGTCTTTTTCCATCCCTTCACTTTCAGTTTATGTGTCTTCTTACAGGTGAAGTGAGTCTCTTGTAGGCAGCATATAATTGGGTCTTTTTTAATTAAAAAAATCCATTCAGCCACTGTATGTCTTTTGAGTGGATAATTTACTACATTTACATTCAGGGTAATAATTGATAGGTTAGGACTTAACTGCCATTTTGCTAATTGTTTTCTGGTTGTTTGTGGATCGTTTGTTCCTTTCTTCCACTTTTGCTATTTTCCTTTGTGGTTAAGAGATTTCTGTAGTGGTATGTTTTGATTTTTTACTCTTTATTTTTTGTGTATCTACTATAGGTTTTTGCTTTGTGGTTACCATGAGGCTTATAAAAACTTCTAATAGTTATAACAGGCTATTTTAAGCTGATAATAACTTAACTTTGATTACAAAAAAAACTCTACACTTTTACTCCACTTTCTCACTTTGCATTTTTGATGACACAATTTACATCTTTTTATATTGAATATCCCTTATGAACTAATCAGCTATTATTGTTTTTAATAGTTTTGTCTTTTAGCCTTCATACTAAAGATATAAGTGACTTATATACCAAAATTATGGTATTAGAGTATTATGAATTTGACTATGTACTTACTTTTATCAGTGAGTTTTATACTTTAATATGTTTTTGTGTTACTAATTTGCGTCCTTTTCTTTCAGCTTAAATAACTCTTTTGAGCATTTGTTGTAAGACACATCTGGTGGTGATGAAATCCTTCAACTGAAACAACCTTTTTATAAAGATGGGAGATACTATAACATATTTTCAGAATAATAGGAATAATCCTACAGAGGAAGAATTTGATGATGCAGAATAGAGAGGGTATAATCAGAGGAGCAAAATCTGTGAGTAAAGAAGAGAGATTGGAGTCTAGTATACAAATGGGGGGATTGGTCTTTGATAGTAGTGAGAAAAATTTATCTACTGTAATAGGTGAGAAGGTAGGCAGGCTACAGATCCAAGTAGTTTGATAGCTTTGGTAAGGGAAGATGAATCAGTTTTCAACTGGATTCTTCTATTTTCCAAGTGAAATAAAGAGTGACTTATAAAATTAACAATAGTCTTTCCTAAAATGGAGATAATAGTGTTTGCTTCCAAGGGTTAATGTTTGTGCATGTAGACCCCCTAAAGTATGTAGGCCATGGCTAAATTTGCTGTACTGAAATCTTGACTAGGCCGAATAGCTCAGCAAGAAACAAAACTCAGAACTAGCCAAGTTATATAAAATGCTTCGTATGTGTTTCATAACTATGTTGTATTTGTATGGCACAGAAAGAATATATGAACCTAGAATGCAGGTGCTGTTAGTTGTTGTGACTAAGTCTGATAAACACCCTCTCCCAAGGTCCCAAAAAGAAGAAAGATCTGCTGTTTTCTGCCCTTACTAATGAAGTCACTGAACTTTAGGTGCCATTCCATGAGTAACATGGGAAAGTCTGGGAAGCTGTTCCGTTTTTTCCTTATTTTCAAAGTCCTCATTCTCTCATCCTCAAAGTCCTTGAACTTTGGCCAGCTCTTATAGACTGTTCTAGCCTATGTGTTGACTTTGGAATTTGTCTTATAATTTGATTTGACACAGTTTGTTGGGGAAAATGAATGGTTAAAACAGTGCATTAAATCAGTTACATCTTTTATGTAATAGGAAAAAGACAAACTTTTTTCCTACTATGCTCTCAACATAACACTTCTGGAACAAGATATGTGAATTTTTCTTTCATACCAACCAATTCTTTGACATCAACTGGGTGTCTTACAATTTAATTCAGTCCTGACACTATCTACCTGGGGTTAGGGTCAGATTTCACAAATTAAGGGCTCAGTCCCACAGACTCCAGATGCCAGTGGCAAATCTGGATCTTTGGAATTTCTGACCAACTAGCTATACATTGGAGGTTCCCTTGACCCCATCTCAGGTTTGATAATTTGTTAGAGCAGCTTCCAGAATCAGATAAACACTTACTTAATGTTTACTGATTTATTAGCAAGAGTATTACAAAGTATACAGATGAACAGCCAGATGAAGAAGTACATAGGGCAAGGTATGGGGAAAGAGTCAGGGAAGCTCCTTGTCCCCTGGGGGCACCCCACCCTTCAGCGTTCAGCAACCGTGAAGCACTCCAAACACCATTCTTTTACGATTTTATGAAGGCTTTATTACGTAGGCATGATTGATTCATTGGCCATTGGTGATCAACACAAACTTCAGCTCTTCTCCCCTCATGGTGGTGGCAGAAGCACTGGCTGAAAGTTCCAACCCTCTAATTACATGGTTGGTTCTCTGGCATCCAGCCCCTATCCTAAAGCTGTCCAGGCTCCAGCCACCAGTTATCTCCTTAGAATACAAAAGACACTTATCACTTTGGAGATTCTGAGGGTTTATTTGTTAAGTCACAGTATTCATCAATTCCTCTTGGTTCTTGTTATAATTCCCTTATGCTTGGAGGTCATATGGAAAAATGTCACATCCAATGTGGGAATCCTTATGACAATGTCTTTGGGATGGCTCTCTACTGGACTCAAAATTTGCAGTTGGTTGGTAGCCCACTGCCTCAGCTGAGTGACCATTCCTAATATTGGGTAGAAACCTGTCTTCAGGTTAGGTTCTACCTATTGGTAGCTATTCTGCTCTCTGGAGTCACACAGGTCTTTATATATGGTGATCATTTTCATTTCATCAGGTTTTCTCTTCAGGCTAAACAACCACTAGAACAATGTTTTTCAATGTAGGTTCTTTTGTGTCAGGATCAACTAAAGATCTCAACATCTCTGGGATGGAGCTCCAGAATTTGCATTTTTAATTAACATACCAAGGGATTCCTCTGCACTCTAATGTTTTAAGACCATTGCACTAAACTATATAAGTCTGGGGACCATACCATTCTTGCTCACCACTGTAATCCCCACACTAAGCACAGTGCCTAGAATGTAGTGCTTGATAGTTATATATTGACTGACTGAATGAATGAATAGATGAATTCTGGCAATTGGTATAGATTATCTCTTGAGAAATCATGTTGCCTTTACCTTTGGGCAATGGTTCTCAAACTTTTTGGTTTCAGGGCCCCAAAGAGTTTACTATAGAAACTTCTAGAAAATACAAGACTACACAAGCACATTTGCTGTTAGCCATTAGAGTGATGATGTTATCACATGTCTTGTAGCCTCTGGAAAACTCCTCTGCATACTCAGAATGAGAGTAAAATAGGCAAAACAAAACAAAACAAAACAAAAAAATTTGGTATTAGGCAGGGTACCATGGCTCACACTTGTAATCCCAGCACTTTGGGAGACTGAAGCAGGCAGATCACTTGAGGCCAGGAGCTTGAGAACAACCTGGCCAACATGGCAAAATCCCACCTCTACCAAAAAAATACAAAAATTAGCTGGGCGTGGTGGCGCATGCCTGTAGTCCCAGCTGCTCAGAAGGCTGAGCCATGAGAATCGCTTGAATCCAGGAGGTGGAGATGGCACTGAGCCGAGATCGCACCACTGCACTCCAGCCTGAGCAACAGAGCGAGATTGTGCCAAAAAAAAAAAAAAA
>NW_012101621.1:2030089-2032079 GCF_000951045.1 Mandrillus leucophaeus | reverse complement strand
AGGTCTTTATATATGGTGATCATTTTCATTTCATCAGGTTTTCTCTTCAGGCTAAACAACCACTAGAACAATGTTTTTCAATGTAGGTTCTTTTGTGTCAGGATCAACTAAAGATCTCAACATCTCTGGGATGGAGCTCCAGAATTTGCATTTTTAATTAACATACCAAGGGATTCCTCTGCACTCTAATGTTTTAAGACCATTGCACTAAACTATATAAGTCTGGGGACCATACCATTCTTGCTCACCACTGTAATCCCCACACTAAGCACAGTGCCTAGAATGTAGTGCTTGATAGTTATATATTGACTGACTGAATGAATGAATAGATGAATTCTGGCAATTGGTATAGATTATCTCTTGAGAAATCATGTTGCCTTTACCTTTGGGCAATGGTTCTCAAACTTTTTGGTTTCAGGGCCCCAAAGAGTTTACTATAGAAACTTCTAGAAAATACAAGACTACACAAGCACATTTGCTGTTAGCCATTAGAGTGATGATGTTATCACATGTCTTGTAGCCTCTGGAAAACTCCTCTGCATACTCAGAATGAGAGTAAAATAGGCAAAACAAAACAAAACAAAACAAAAAAATTTGGTATTAGGCAGGGTACCATGGCTCACACTTGTAATCCCAGCACTTTGGGAGACTGAAGCAGGCAGATCACTTGAGGCCAGGAGCTTGAGAACAACCTGGCCAACATGGCAAAATCCCACCTCTACCAAAAAAATACAAAAATTAGCTGGGCGTGGTGGCGCATGCCTGTAGTCCCAGCTGCTCAGAAGGCTGAGCCATGAGAATCGCTTGAATCCAGGAGGTGGAGATGGCACTGAGCCGAGATCGCACCACTGCACTCCAGCCTGAGCAACAGAGCGAGATTGTGCCAAAAAAAAAAAAAAAGAAAGAAAAAAAATCTTGGTATTATTATGAAAATAGTTTTGACCTCCTAGACTTCTTGAAAAGACTATACTACACTTTGTGAACTACTGCCTGAGGGGATATTTTGGCTGTAGAGGCAGTGTAAAATACAGTGGTTAAGAGCATGAATTCCAGAGTAAAGTCACCTGGATACAAATTGGCTCTGTCGTTTACTAGTTACGTGACATTAGTAATCTGAGACATTACTCAACCTTCCTGTGCTTCATTTTTCTTTATGTGTAAAACAGAGATGATAACAGTGCTTGCTTCTTATGGGTACTGTGAGGACTAAATGAGTTAAAACACTAAAATGCTTAGGGCAGTGCCAAATATATGTTAATACTAAGCATGACAAAGGTCTATGTAAATATTGTTATAACATGTGAGTATCTTTATTATTATCATTGTAGATACTACATGATTGTGCATAACTGTTATTACCCCAGACCCCTTCTGAAGGCCTTTTCATGAACACAAACCACACTTGCAGCCCATTTGTCCTGCAACCCAGTGGCCAGCCAAAATCAGAGGCCACAAATTTGGATGCAGTTCTCTTACTCCTTTTCTAAGTTCTTTTTAAACTCCCTGGCTCTGTGTTTTGCAAAAGCAACTTTACTGCAAAAGCAACTTTTAGTCTCTATCTTCTAATATAATTTTGTGGTGTCCTCATTCTCTTCCATTTTTGAAAGATACTCCTCAGCTAGGCATGGTGGCTGGTACCTGTAGAATCAGCTACTTGGGAGGCCTAAGTGGGAGGATCGAGGCAAGAGGAACTATTGAGGCCAGGAGTTCAAGGCTGCAGTGAATTACGATTGTGCCACTGAACTCCAGCCTGGGTGACAAAGGGTGACCCTGTCTTTACAGCAAAAGGAACTTCTCTCCTACAATAATATCTTTGACTCTGCTAGACAACTATGCAAGAGGTTTTTTTTAAATTTCTTTTTTCCCCTGCCCTTTGAACCACTATGCCGGGCCTATTTTTATTTAATTAATTAATTTATTTTTTGAGACGGAGTTTCGCTTTTATTGCCCAGTGCAATGGCGCGATCTTGGCTCACCACAACCTCCACCT
>NW_012101621.1:2024416-2028989 GCF_000951045.1 Mandrillus leucophaeus | reverse complement strand
TTCACCATGGTAGCCAGGATGGTCTCGATCTCCTGACCTCGTGATCCACCCGCCTCGGCCTCCCAAAGTGCTGGGATTACAGGCATGAGCCACCGCGCCTGGCCAAGAGAATCTTTTAAAAAATATTTAAAACTCAGATTATGAAAGTAATATATGGCCGGGGGCAGTGGCTCACGCCTATAATCCCATCACTTAGGGAGCCCGAGATGGGTGGATTGCTTAAGTCCAGGAGTTTGAGACCAGACTGAGCAACATGGTGAAATCCCGTCTGTACTAAAAATACAAAAAATCAGTGGGCATGGTGGCGTGTGCCTGTTGTCCCAGCTACCCAAGAGACTGAGGTGGGAGAATCACCTGAGCCCGGAGGTCAAGTCTGTAGTAAGCTGTGATTGTACCACTGTAGTCCAGAGCCTGGGTGACAGAGTAATCCCTTGTCACATACACACAAGTAAAAGAAAATATAAAAATTAAAATGAAACAACAAAAAAGTAATGTATATTCACTAGAGAAATTTTGAAAATATATTTTTTAAACAGTAAATAAAATTCACTCATGATTACTCCATTGAAAACCACTAGTAACATGTTGGCATATATTCTTTCAGTAGGTTTTTTTTCTACGCAATGTGTGTATTTTTGCACACATTGTGTGCAAATTGGGATCACTCAAATATAGTGTTTTGGATTAATAATATACAAATATATGATGGCCACTTCCCCTGTTTCATTAGATATTATTCTACAGCATGTTTTAAAAGTACTCAAGTAATCTAGGATTGCTGTAGAAAAATTAGAACATTAGTCCTAAATGACCACCCATGGACAACTAGAGTAATTTGATATTTATCTTTACACCATTTTTTTCTGTGCATATACTTCTAGAAAAACAAGACTATTTCTACGGTGGATTTTTTTTTTTTTTTTTGAGACAGGGTCTCACTCTGTTGCCCAGGCTGGAGTGCAGTGGCATAATCTTGGCTCACTCCAATCTCCACCTCCCAGGCTCAAGAGAGTCTCCTGCCTTAGCCGCCCAAGTATCTGGGATTACAGGTGTGCGCTGCCATGCCCGGCTAATTTTTGTATTTTCGATAGAGATGAGGTTTCACCATGTTGGCCAGGCTGGTCTCAAACTCCTGGCCTCAAGTGATCTGCCCGCTTTGGCCTCCCAAAGCGCTGGGATTGCAGGTGTGAGCCACTGTGCCCTGCCCTCTACTGTTTTGTAAGATGCTTTTTTTTTTTCCTGTGGTAAAATTCACATAATATAAAATTCATTATTTTATCATTTTAAAGTGCACAATTCAGTGTGGCATTTAGTACATTCACAGTGTTGTGCAACATCACCATTATCTATTGTAGTTCAATAAAATTTTCATCATTTTAAAATTCCATAGCCATTATAAGCATTCATTCCCCATTCTCTCCTTTCTCCAGCTCCTGCTAACCCTAATATGCTCTTCCATTTCCATGGATTTGTCTGTTTTGGCTACTTCATATAAATGAAATCATACAATATGTGGCTGTGTCTGCTTTTTTCACTTAGCATAATATTATATAGGTTCATATATGCTGTAGCATGGTTAAATAATAAATGTCGTTTCATCATATGGGTATATACCACATTTCGCTTATTCATTCATCAGTTGATGGATATGTGAGTTGTTTCCACTCTGCTATTGTGAATAGTGCTGCTATGAACATTCATGTGCAATTGAGCACCCATTTGGTATATACCTATGAATGGAATTGCTGGTCATATGGTAATTCTGTGCTTAACCTATTGAAGAACCACCAAACTATTTTCCACTGTGACTGCAGCATTCTACATTCCTACCAGTAATATATGAGGGTTCCAATTTCTCCACATCCTTGTCAACACTTGTTATTTTCCTTTTTTATTGAGATAGGATCTCTGTTGCCCAGGCTGGAGTGCAGTGGTGTGGTCATGGTTCATTGCAGCCTTGACCTCCCAGGCTCAAGGGCTCCTCCAACCTCAGCCTCCTGAGCAGCTGGGAATACAGGCACATGCCACCACGCACAGCTAATTTTAAATAAATTTTTGTAGAGATGGGGGTCTCACCACGTTACCTAGGCTGGTTTTGACCTCCTAGGCTCAAGCCGTCCTCTCACCTTGGCCTCCCAAATTGTTGGTATTAAATGCATGAGCCACCACGCTGGCCTATTTTCCATTTTTTAATAGCTCTTCTAGTGGGTGTGAAGTGGTAAAGTGGTATCTCATTGTAGTTTTGAATTGCATTCCCTACTCAACATCATTATCATGTCCTTGTTGGCAATTTGTATATCTTCTTTGAAGAAATGTCTATTCAAGTCATTTGCCAATTTAAAAATTGAATGCAGTACGCTTTTCACTTAAAAATATACTATGGGCTGGGTGTGGTGGCTCATGCCTGTAATCCTAGCACTTTGGGAAGCCAAGGCAGGTGGATCACTTGAGGTCAGGAGTTCAAAACCAGCCTGGCCAACGTAGCGAAACCCCCTTTCTACAAAAAATACAAAAATTTGCCAAGTATGGTGGTGCACACCTGTAATCCCAGCTACTCAGGTGGCTGAGGCATGAGAATCACTTGAACCCAGGAGGCAAAGGTTGCAGTGAGCCAGGATGGTCCCACTGCACTCCAGCCTGAGTGACAGAGTGAGACCCTGTCTCAAAAAAACAAAACAAAACAAACAAAAAAAGTCAGTTGCTTTACTGTTGGATATCTAGACTGTTTGCCTTTGAAGCTTTTAAAATTAATCCTGTAATGTACATTTCAGCGAGTAACTCTTTGCACATGTCCAAGGTTATTCCTGGGAAAAGTTTTTTTTTTTCCTCCCAAGTTTCAGATATAATCGGTGTAATCCCCAACACATCAAAGTGATTTTGTGCATTTAGAGGAGAACTATTTCCTGGTTCAGTGGAAAATTGTGTGGATGGCTTCAGGAAGACCTTCACTGTAAGCAGCTTTATGGTGAAACATGTCATTTAGAAGTCTGGACCTCCTTTTTTAGTTTGCTATAATCTATATTCA
Organism: Mandrillus leucophaeus; assembly: GCF_000951045.1. Classification (NCBI taxonomy): domain Eukaryota; kingdom Metazoa; phylum Chordata; class Mammalia; order Primates; family Cercopithecidae; genus Mandrillus; species Mandrillus leucophaeus. Next base: position 2,025,964 of record NW_012101621.1, on the reverse strand, counting down.
CTGACTATAGATTATTGTAATATAATTTTGTCTTTACTGATAAAATAGAAATAAAATAAATAATATATAAATAACATATTTTGTCTTTATTGATTATTATAATAATCAATACAAGTTTCACTCAGCGAAACTTGGATTGATTATTGGGACCCAGTTTCTTCCAGGGTTCTGGCTTATGTCTTCTGTCCCAACTAACATCTTGATTGAACAATGCCAGATGCTGGACATACAGCACTGCTCCAGTACCTCCGGATTTAATAAATACGAAGGGGGATCAAGTGTGAATGCTTCTTGACCCCAACGAGGATCTGATGGAACATGTGAGCGGTGGTAGCCTCCGGTCCGAAAGGAGGAAACAAACCTGCCTGTCAGGCCCTGGATTAAGTACTCCCTGCACTCTATTCCTGAGAAAAATTCTTAGAAGCAGAATGGCTGGGCCAAAGTAGGCAATTCTTAATCTGTAGATACAAGTCATTAAATTGCTTTCCATTAAAGTTATACCAATTTGTAGTCCTACCAGAAATATAAGAAAGTGCCCATTTCCTTGCATAATCATCAACACTGGGTTTATGCATTTGAAAAAGTTAATTATCTTATTGGCATAAAATGGCATCTTACTGCTTTAATTCTTTTTCTTTTTATTTTTTTAGAGATGGAGTTTCACTCTATCCCACAAGCCATGGAGTGTAGTGGCAAGATCATGGCTCACTGCAGCTCAAGGACTCAGGGAATCCTCTGTCTTCTGAGTAGCTGGGACTATAGGTGTGTGCCACTATCTCATCTGATTTTTCATCTGTAGAGATGGGGGTCTCACTGTGTTGCCTAGGTTGGTCTAGAACTCCTGGCCTCGAGCAGTCCTTCCGCCTTGGCCTCCCAAATTTCTGGGATTATAGGCATGAATCTCCTTGCCTGGCCTATTTTTGTTTTTCAGAGACAGAGCCTCATCATGTTGCCCAGGCTGGCTTCAAACTCCTGGGCTCAAGCCATTCTCCCTCCTCAGAGTCCTGAGTAGCTGGGACTATATGTGTACGACACGTACACCTGGTCAGCATCTTGTTGTTTTAAATTGCATTTATTTAACTACTATGAATATAAATAATCCTTCATAGATTTATTGGCCATTTAAATTTCTTTCTTTTTGGTAAATTGGCTATTTTGTCTTTATCAATTTTTTTATTATTTTCAATATTAATACTAACAATCTTTTACCTATGTTATTCTCTGTCATCCTTCCTTCCTCAACTTTTCATTTGAATTTTACCATTATTGTGATTTTTTTTTTTTTTGCATAAAAAGTTTAAAATTTTTGCTGGGCGTGGTGGCTCCCACCTGTGATCCCAGCACTTTGGGTGGCTGAGGATCACCTAACATCAGTAGTTTGAGGCCAGTCTGGCCAACATGGTGAAATCCCGTCTCTACTGAAAATGCAAAAATTAGCCAAGTTTGGTGGCATGCACCTATAATTCCCAGCTACTGGGAAGGCTGAGGCAAGAGAATTGCTTGAACCTGGGAGGCAGAGGTCGCAGTGAGCTGAGATTGCGCCACTAC
>NW_012101621.1:2021663-2022711 GCF_000951045.1 Mandrillus leucophaeus | reverse complement strand
AAAAAAAAAAAAAAAAAAGGAGGTAGAGGGAGAGAATAAAGCAAGGATGAGATGGAGGAATCTGTCATACATATTAATAAATAATTTAGTGCTTGCTTCAGTAGCACATATACTAAGATTGAAACAATACAGAGAAGATTAGCAGGGCCTGTGAGCAAGGATGACATGCAAATTCTTGAAGCATTTCATATTTTGTGCAGTACCAGAGATTATTTCACTAATTGCTGAGTAGCACTAAGGAAACAGTATGAGTCAAAGCAAAATGGGTGGAACCCAATATTGAATTGTGATTTTCACTACACAAGAAAACAAACAGGCGGTGTTCACTGGCTGTGGCCTGGAGTCCCACATCTGCAGTTAAAGCTGGAGATGCATCCCCTCACCTCAGACTGTGACAAATACCCAAGCCATATTCCAGGACCTGCAGTGGCCTCCAAGGCCCAATTCATGTTCAAAGAGCGAAAAAGACAAAGACTCGAGAAACATCTGTTAAGAAGAAAAACACTTTTTGCATACAAACAGGAAAATCAGAGAATGTCCAGGCTTTTTGCATCCGAGAATGGTAAAGACCTGAGCTGGAATCTGTAAGTTGGCTACCATAGCTGCGTAACCTCAATAGAGGCCAGAGAGTGGTGACATTTGAGGACGAGTTCCGAGAAGAGACAAATATTGGGCCGGGCGTGGTGGCTCACGCCTGTAATCCCAGCACTTTGGGAGGCCAAGGCGGGTGGATCACGAGGTCAGGAGATTGAGACCATCCTGGCTGACACCGTGAAACTCCGTCTCTACCAAAAATATAAAAAACTAGCCGGGCGTGGTGGCGGACACCTGTAGTCCCAGCTACTCGGGAGGCTGAGGCAGGAGAATGGTGTGAACCCGGGAGGCAGAGCTTGCAGTGAGGGGAGATCACGCCACTGCACTCCAGCCTGGGCGACAGAGCGAGACTCTGTCTCAAAAAAAAAAAAAAAAAAGAGACAAATATTTTGAAACTTAAGTCAGAAATGGCTGGTAAAGAAAATGTCAGCAAACTCATGAGAAGCAAAAACAA
>NW_012101621.1:2017156-2018328 GCF_000951045.1 Mandrillus leucophaeus | reverse complement strand
CAGGATGGTCTCGATCTCCTGACCTCGTGATCCGCCCGTCTCGGCCTCCCAAAGTGCTGGGATTACAGGCTTGAGCCACCGCGCCCGGCAAAAAATTTTTTTTTAAAGTGTAGACTGTGTATAGAGTACTAAGGGAGTATTGAAGACCATAATATGATGGTTGCCGGAAAGGCCAAAGGAAGCTTCCCAAAGTGGGTGACTACTGAGCAGAGGGAGTCCTGAAGGACAGGCGTGGGGCTAGGACTGGATACAACAGCTTAAATAAGGAATGGAAGTAAGAAATACATATGCTAAAGTAAGAATTTTTAACTCAGTTATTTTGACATCATATCACTGTGACTCGTGGTTTTGTGGCAGGCCAGGTCTCACTAATGCAGGCCTCCATCACAACTGTTTCGGTACTGACCGATTGGTTTAGTTACATATTAAAAACTAAAAAAAAGCCAGTGCTCTACACAAAGGCTGGAATTTAGCAAAAGCCCATCAAGAGTTTTGCATAGGCCTTTCCTGGGCCTTAGAGCATGACAAAATAACGAAGGAATTCTTAACAGGACCCATTTAGGATTAAACAAGTTTCACTGCGGGTCTGAAGAAACTCCCCAGGCCTCCACAAACAAGTTTATTGGAGGTCTGAAGGAACTCCCCAAACCTCTGTGATTTAGCAGGAGGCAAGATAAGAGTAATCACCCCAAGACCTGGACCCATTTAGATTAAGTAATCTAATTTACTGAGGCTTCAGAGGAAAGTCTTCAGGACTCAGACTTTAGTTATAGATTAAAAGAAATAAATCACTTATGTATTTAGACGAATGCACACTTACACATAGACGTAGAGCTTAGAAGGTATATAAGCTCTGGAAAATTTTGAGTTGGCCTGGCAATAATTTCCAGGCCTTCTCCCTGTAACCGGTTATAGAAATAAAACTCTCTTCCACTGGCCGGGCAAGGTGGCTCACGCCTGTAATCCCAGCAATTTGGGAGGCCTAAGTTGGTGGATCATCTGAGGTCAGGAGTTCGAGGCCAGCCTGACCAGCATGGTGAAACCCTGTCTCTACTAAAAATACAAAAAAATTGGCCGAGTGTGGTGGTGGGTGCCTATAATCCTAGCTACTCAGGAGGCTGAGGCAGGAGAATTGCTTGAACCTGGGAGGCAGAGGTTGCAGTGAGCCGAGA
>NW_012101621.1:2001188-2015911 GCF_000951045.1 Mandrillus leucophaeus | reverse complement strand
AAAAAAAAAAAAAAAAAAGAGACAAATATTTTGAAACTTAAGTCAGAAATGGCTGGTAAAGAAAATGTCAGCAAACTCATGAGAAGCAAAAACAATACAATGGTGGTAAAAATTGTATTCCTTTAAAACCTCCTAATGAACTGACCAATTCAACTATAGTAATTGTCACACATAAATTTGAGGATAATAATCAAACTCTGAAGTTGTTACCAACTGAAGATGACCCCCAATGTCAACATATGACATTAATATAAGACATTTCACCTTAACAATAATAGTAAACAGAAACATATGATTGCAGAAAAACAAAAGCAAGAGGCTGACACGCCCAAGAAGTCTGTGATGGAATCTTATTGAGGCCAAATTGTTCAGTCTAAGTTTAATTCCCTTAGAAAACCTCTACAAGTCAAAGATGAGAGTTCTGCAGCAACAAAGAAATTTTCAATTACTATTCCTAAAGCCACAGAGCCTCAGCCTATAAACACCAGCAGCGTAACAGTGAAAAGTAATAGTCTCAAACATGACTGCTAGTGTTACCCACACAATGGGTGAGTTCGGTCGCTTGGACAGTGACAGTCCAATGACCACAACCAAGGAAAATTTAACAAGGGGATTTCATTACTTGCAACAAGTAAGGAGAATACTGGGGATAATTCCCAAAACAGTTCCTCTCGGAACAAAGCTAAAAACAGGGCTTGTATTGGGCTGCTTAGCTGAGTCATCATATGTAGAGGTGGAGTAAAGTCATCAGTCATGCTTCTTCGTATATCACATGAATAGAAAGTGGCAAAAAACTCCTCCTTGGGTGGGACTTTTGTATGGTAATGTGGGGAGTTTGCCAAATTCATCTCCAATTCAGAGGGCATCTCTGGAGGGAACGGGTTTTGTTTTGCTTCTTCCTGGAACTTTTTGAAACAACAAAAACTCAAGGTGTAACAGTGTGTACTTTTTCACAGCGTGTGCAAGGACCGGAGGTTACACTAAATGTAACTTGGGGTACACCAAATGTAGTGCTCACTAAGTCTGTGTGATCTCTTATTAGAAGTCATCCAATAATACCCAGGACACTGTGAAAGAAGGCATCGGTAGAACCTCAGCCTTGTTTACAATTAGAAAAAGGTCTCATAAAACAGAATTATTACAATCAAAAACAGTTTTATCTAGGGTCAAAACCAGTTCGTCTCAGGGCACAGAAAAGAAATAAGGCACAATCAATAAGCATAGCATCTGATCTATTGGACAAGAGGTTGCCAAAATAAAGTAAGTTTTAAAAAGGAAAAAAAAAAAAAAAAGGAGCATAGCATGTGAAATTGTAGCCAGGCCTGCTTCATCTTATTGTTTTAACAATTTATTTTTTAAGTCAGGCACGGTGACTCAGCACTTTGGGATTCAGGTGGGTGGATCACCTGAGGTCAGGAGTTTGGGACCAGCCTGGCCAACATGATGAAACTGCGTCTCTACTAAAAATACAAAAATTAGCCGGTCATGGTGTCAGGAGCCTGAAATCCCAGCTACTTGGGAAGCTGAGGCAGGAGAATTGCTTGAACCTGGGAGGCAGAAGTTGCAGTGAGCTGAAATAGCGCCATTGCACTCCAGACTGGGCAACAAGAGTGAAACTCCATCTCAAAAAAAAACAAACAAACAAACCAAAAAAACTATTTTTTTAGACAGGCTCTCATTATGTTGGCCAGGCTGGTCTTGAACTCCTGGCCTCAAGGGATCCTCCTACCTCAGCCTCCCAAAGTCCTGGGATTACAGGTGTGAGCCACTGCCCCCAGCTCGTGCTTCATCGTCTAATGCCAAACTGATGGCAAAATCAAAACCCATTGACCAGTGAAGACATACTATAGCAAAACCAACTGCTGATAGTAGATCAACTCAATCCAAAGAAAACACAGAAGAGAGAAAAGCTCATCTGAATGAGTGGAAAGCTGGCAAAGAGAGTGCTGAAAAGGTCTCCTAACTGAATAGTTACCTAGTGTGAGCCTTAAGGACAAAATGAAAAACCAGTTGGGTCCTTTTGGACTACCATGATAGAAGATGAACAAAAATTATTTACTGAAAAGGTAAGCAACACATTTTCTGAATGCCTAAACCTAACTAATGAAGGCTGCCCAGAAGAAGAAATACTAGTCACACTGAACAATCTGATTAAAAATATTCCAGATGCCAAAAATCTTGTAAAATATTGAATATGTCTTGCACATACTGAACCAACCCCAAGTCCTACTGAAAGTATTCTCACCATCTATGAGAAGGCCATTCTGGCAGGCGCTCAGCCTATTGAAGAGATGCGACACACAATTGTAGATGTTCTAACAACAAAGAGTTAAGAAAATGTCAGTTTTGGAGAAAATATTGAGGAGGCTTGTGCAACCAAGGAACAAGTCCAAGAAGTAAACACTGGAGATACAACTGTTAATCTAGAGTCAGGAAAACCAGAAATGGGGACTAGACATCACATTTTTTTGTATGTTTCCACAGGCACTGAAGAGAATAGACATCATGGAAATGTGCTATTTCAAGATTCTGGAAAATAGCAAGATGACAAAACAAAAGATCCAACCAATGACGTTAATATCCCCAATACAGAAACTATGGCAAGTTACTTAATTAAATATAATGTATTTACTATGCCATACTTGCAAAGTGTAAAAAAGAAGGTGCAATTTGATTAAACAAATTATACATTTAAAGAGCTGAAGTTTTTAATACCAGTGAGATGTTCTCAATGTCAACATAAAACTTTAAAATTGCCAGGTATGTTAAAAGACCATTATCCTTATGTGTCTTTTTTTTTTTTCTTTCTTTCTTTCTATTATACTTTAAGTTCTAGGGTTCATGTGCACACAACGTGCAGGTTTGTTACATATGTATACATGTGCCATGTTGGTGTGCTACACCCATAAACTCGTCATTTACATTAGGTATATCCCCTAATGCTATCCCTCCCCCCTACTCCCACCCCACAACAGACCCCGGTGTGTGATGTTCCCCTTCCTGTGTCCAAGTTCCTTGCGTGTCTTCATTGGAAGAGTTAACAGAGTTGGGAAGTGATACCGATCCCTTTGTATGCTGTCCTAATTCAGCATTATGCTGAATGTACTCTTGAGACTGAAAAAACAGATGAGATAGAAAGCTCTGGTAAGGAAAAAAAAATGTCAATGCTACCTCCCTTAAACTGTTATCACCAAATCGTGAAAAGCAAGAGAGGGGACATGGGAGATGACACTGGAAGAGTGGGCAGGAGCTAAATCACAGAGGTCCATGCACCATTTAAAAATGCTTGGACTTAATCTTGTGGGCGATGGGGAGGACTGAAAAGCTTTTAAGCAGGGAAGCAACATGATTCAACTGCCCAGGAGATAGGAGGAAATGCTCAAACCTGTCTCTCTGAGCTGGGGGTTGCATTGGGTTTTATAAGCATAGGGTAATGAGGTGTGATCTGATTGCATTTTGCAATGACATGATGCCAGGAGGCATGATATGACTGGATCCTGCCATGGGGTGATGAGAGAGCTCATCTGATTGGATTCTGGATCCTGTTATGCGGTGTCTGCTTCTCAATTCAGTCGCCCCCCACCCTTCCTGGTCTGAGCACTCAGGTTTCCCCTGAGGTAGCACATGTGTTCATCTGGACATGCTCAGATTACGTGACTTTCAACCTGGGGTCCATGGCAACTGAGAAATAACTCACAACTTTGCTACATAAAAGTTGAACCAGATTGGCCTGATGTGGTAACAATAACACAACACAGAAAATTCAGAAAAGAGGAGTAGGGGGAAAAAGCTAGGGCAGGAATTCATATTTTGGATGTGCTGTTTGGTTATGGTAGATCTTTGTAGGTCTTTTTAAATACAAGGATCTTGAGAAATTAGACATTAAGTTCGTTCTTAAAACCTTTATCATATCCTTCTAAGGCATTGTTTTTCAAAGAAAGAAGTAATTTTGCTTCCCAGGAGACATCCGGCAACGTGTAGAGATATTTTTGGTTGTCACAACTGGAGGGAGGGGTGCTACTGATATCAAGTAGATAGGGCCCAAGGTTGCTGCTTAGCATTCTACAAATCAATGCACCAGTCTTCCATAAAAAGGAATTATCTGGCCCAAATATCAATAGTGCCAAGACTGAAACACTCGGTTCTAGGGACTAGAGGAATACCAGCACCTTACTTTACAATTTTCTCCAGGGCCAGACATTGGAGAGTATGGATGGGTCAATTAAAAAACATCACCACTGCTGAAAAGCTAATGTAATCTGAGTGTTGGCAGAGAAATTAAAAGTTATCTAATTCAACCACTCAGCTGATATTTGAATATTTGCTTCAATAACCTGTCATTGCATGATAAAGTTTATTGCACAAAACACCTCTAACATATCCAGAGGTTGAGAGCCCAACTTGAAAGCATTTCATCTTTTGAAAGGTGTCCAGTTTCTATTTTTCAGTCTAAAGTTGACCTCTCTATAACAAGTAACCACTGGACTCAGTTTCACTTCTTAGTTACGCAAAGAACAATTTCTTTTTGTCATAATTATATTTGAGGTTTATAAAAGCATAATTTCTTTCTCCTTTGCTATGACTTCAGCTTTACATAAAGAATAAGACTGGGCCAGGCACGGTGGTTCACGCTTGTAATTCCAGCACTTTGGGAAGCTTGGGTGAGTGGATCGCTTGAGCTCAGGAGTTGGAGACCAGCCTGGGCAACATGATGAAACCTCTTCTCTACAAAAAATACAAAAAGTAGCCAGATGTAGTGGCATACATCTGTAGTCCCAGCTACTTGGGAGGCTGAAGTGGGAAGATGGCTTGAGCCCAGGACGCGAAGGTTGTAGTGAGCCAAGGTCACACTATTGCACTCCAGCCTGGGGCAACAGAACCAGACCCTGTCTCCAAAAAAAAAAAAAAAAAAAAAAAAAGGAATAAGAGCGAGCACATAGCATTTTCTTTATATATAAAGAGAGCACATAAAGAGGCAAAGCAAACAAAATTATATTGTAGAAGTTTGGACTTGGGTAAAAACAAGAAGACTTTATAATGGCAAGGGAAAACTGTCAAGAATCAACAAAGAAAATCCATTAACTCTGGACAGAACTTAGGAAAAGCTTCTGATAAGAAAAATAAACCAAAGATTTAGATGCTAAGTGGATCCAAGAAAAATACGCAACACAAAATATAAATGAAATAAGTCAGAAAAAAGAAAAATAGGCAAACAAGGAAAAACATAAACAGAAGATGAGAGTAAATGGCATCTGAATTTTAAGGACAAGCAACACATGCCAGCCTAGTAGCAATTTACCTGTAAGTATGGCTGTCTCTGGCCTGAGGTCCTAGGAAATTAGATGAGCAGGCCTTTCCTTCTGAATTATAATGGGGACATCAGGTTAAAGCAAACACCAAAAGCAGTCTTCTTCTTCCTCCTCCTCCTTCCCTTTCTCCTTCCCCTCCTCCTCTCTTCCTCCTTTTTTTTTTGAGAAGGCTGGGATTAGGGGTTATGGGAACTGGGTGGAGTCAGGAGAGGGGGCTCACAACTAGGGGAAAGTTGTACGAATTACTGTTAGCAATGGGAAGATTTTTAACTATATATGTGTGTATATATATATAGTTGTATATATACATATATTTCATGTTCACAATGAAAAAAATAGCAACTAAAAACATTTTCCTTCCTTACCTCCTGTGCTCATTGCTCAGTGAACAGCAGCAGCAGCCCAGGTCAGGGCAGTCTCTCACATTCCCAGTTCCCTGGTGATGGACCTCTGATCACTGTAGTACATAGATCCTGTCATATTTATAGGAAACAGTGACTCAGCGACAACACCACTGCCACTGTCCCGCTCAGTCCATCAATCAAATGTCAAATTTGAGGCAGCACTGGCTGGGCCCGCTAGGATGAAGGGTGTGGACACAGAGCAACACACTCTTCTGTTTTCTTGTCTAGGCCCATTTTGTGTGGGCCTAGAATCCAAAACCTGATGGGAGACTCTTCATTTCTTACTGAAATTAAGAGCATCCCAGCCCCAGGTGGCAAGGGGCAAGAGACTGCATTCTTCAGGCCAAGCAGGCGCTCAGCTTCAATTACCCCTGGGCAGTTGGGTTCACTGAATTTGGTGGCTCCTGGCCAGGACTGCATAACAGACACAGAGGCCCAAGGGTTTGCAGAAGACCAGGAGGGGCCCTCCACCTCCTGCCTCATTGTGAGGACCAGGTTTCCAGCCAGGCCGAGTGTGCTGCTGCCCTCAGGGACCCATTGCAGAGGAGGAACTCGGGTAGCACCCCACACCATGGAGAGGAGAGTCTTTAACTAAGCCACTGCCAAACGCCATTACCTTAGGGAAGGCGCTTTATGAGATCTCAACCTGGGCAGCCAAGAGGCCACGAGATGGCAGCAGAGGACACAGCCCTGGACAAGAAACCTGAGCCATCTTGCCAAAAGGCAGATTCAGAAATGGAAAAGAGTTCATTTGTGAAATATCGTCAGTTGTCTATATTCATGTATTAAAAGCCAGAATAAATGACAGAATTTCAAAGAAATGAGGGTAAAATGTATTCACATGGAGAATTTCCCAACCACCAATGTGCCACTGCTGCATATGAAGCCACATATCATGAACTGGATTTCTTTAATGTTTAAAAGAATAGATAGGGGTTACGGCCTTTAAAAACTGATGTCAGCGGAAACCTTGTCAGTTTCTTCTTTTGGTGAAGTTCTCATTCAAGTAAGATGAGTGACCTCCACAGAGGCTGCCAAACTGATGAAGAAAGCAGCAGATACAGTGGTTGCTGGGAATCACTGCAGCAAAGCAGAATGCTGTCATGGAGCAGCCCGGGACTCTGGCAATAGGCAGTGTGGAGGGGGAATAATGAGGAACACAGGACAAGTTTCAAATAGTCTTTGCTTGCAGCTGGCAGAGGATAATGCACAGGAAGGCGGCATTAGTAGCACTGGAACTAAATCCCAAATCTGACTTCTCATCTACTGCGCCTTCCATTGTTACATATTCCCACCTCCCCCTCTCCTCAGTTGTGACTAACAAATATGTCTCCAGACCTTGCAAAATATCCTCTAGGGAACAAAATGACCCTTCTCTGAGAACCAATGCCCTAGAGGGATATGATGAAAAAGGTTTTATCAGAAAGGTTTTAAGAATTTAATGTTTAATCTAAGACTCTTAGACTTTGCAAGGTCTACATGAACTGTAACATATATTCAAAACCTGAATTCCTACTATGTTTATCTAATGCAGACTGATGATTGAAGAACTATAGCTGAACTGGCTCTTGAGTTTTAAGAAATTATCATTTAAACGACTTCTTACCTCTACAGGCAATTTATTTTCAACCCCTGAAGTGGTTTATAATTTTAAAGTACTTTTCCTTGTGTGATTTTATTTTAGCCTTGATACTCCAGTAAGGTAGAGAGAATAATTATTATTACCATAACCTCCAAGTGAACAAAATGTAGTTCAGAGAGGTCTGACTTGCCCAAGCAACAGAATTAGAATCTAGGTTTCCTGAGTCCCAGTCCTATTGAGGAAAAATTTCTAGTAAGAACTTAGGGGTTCATGAAACCAAACCAAAGAAGTAGGTATGAGCATAACTGCTGGAACAGATAAATTTCAACTGCTAAGCTGTTCAAAAATCACCACAAACTATTAATCCATTTCTTTTTTTCTTTCAATACAGTCTCGCTTTGTCTCCCAGGCTGGAGTGCAGTGGTGTGATCTTGGCTCACTGCAACCTCTGCCTCCTGGGTTCAAGCAATTCTCCTGTCTCAAACTCTCGAGTAGCTGGGATTACAGGCACCCACCACCATGCCGGCCTAATTTTTGTAATTTTAGTAGAGACGGCCACCATATTGGTCAAGCTGGTCTCGAACTCGTGACCTCAGGTGATCCACCCATCTTGGTCTCCCAAAGTGCTCGGATTACAGGCGTGAACCTCCCAGCCCCGCCAACTATGTTTCTTTTAATGAAGTATTTCTGCTTCCCCTCTCCTTGCAGGCATTGCCCTTCTGGCCTTCCTTAAGTTGGGTGTGGCTATATGACTTGTTTTGGCCATTGAATGGGTGGAAGTGACATGAATGTGTCACTTCACGGCAGCATTTAAGAGTCCACGAACAATTCTTCATGCTTACTTCCATTCTGAGAGTGGGGGCGGGTGGGTAACTTTAACCTTCATAGTGACAGGGTAGGATCTCAAAATGGTGGTGCTCCATGAGCTTGGGTACCTTAAACATTTGCAATGAACAGAACCCCTTGCCAGCCTACTTTGGACACGGAGTATGAGAAACAAACCTTTGTGGTTTTAAGCCACTGTGGTTTTGGCATTTACCACAGCAGAGCCTAGCTTAATCTGACTGATAGAGGTTAATTTCCATGGTCATCAAGCTTCTCTAGGAACTAGAATGCAATATCTAATCTGATCACATCACTAAAACCTGGAAAACAGAACAAATTGTTAATTTTCTTCCCTCAGCTTCCTCATCTACCACCACCTTCTGACTTTCAAGAAAATTATTCTTTTCTCAGCCCTGCACACATGAGCTCTCCATTATTCTGGCAGTTACACTAGGGGAGAGGAAGAAATGCAGAAGGCCTAGATCTTTTCTCCATTCCAGAGCCTGATCCCAGAACTGTCCCCACCCACTAGTACTCACACTTAACCTTGTCATAGGAAGATTATTACCACTCTTCCAAGGTGTCACAAACAGAAAGGAGCTGCAGCGGGCGCCACTGCAATGTCAAGGCAAGGCAGCCAGGCTGCGCTCTATCCTCACTGGTGCCTGGCCCTGGCTAGGCCGGGAGAAGCAGCATTCTCTAGGGAAAGAAGCCTTCTCAAGTGGGAACAAAAATGAGTGTGAGGCCAACAGCCATCCCGGGCACTATGTGAATTTGGGGTGAGTTCTCTTGGTACTCCAGCTCTGGTCAATTTCTAGTTTCCAGCGGCTAGCAAGCTGCCCAGCTGCTGCTGCTACTGGGACCCCCAGTTCTCCTGGGCTTTTCCCAAGCCCAAGCGAGCCTGTTATCTTTGCACACTTGCAAAGGTCGTAAACGGTGGGGGTTGAACGCAGCCAGAACTTCAGCAACCCGACCGCAGCGGAGATCAAAGGTCGGCGGGTCAGCCCAGAGGCCGAGCCTGCGCAGTCCCGCTCCCGCGTTGGAGAGAAAGGGTGGCGGCAGCGCGGGCTCGTTACACCGGCGTGCTCGCAAGAGGCGGGAAAGCGTTAGGCAGGGACGCAGGTCGCAGCGTCCCTCCCTCTGCCTGCCCTATCTACCCGCCTGCCCAGCGAGCCTGTCTTCAGCGCCGAGGCCCTAGGGTAGGGGACGAGAAAGGCCCCGCGCTTCTGACTCATCATCTCCAACCCCTTTCTCGCGCGCGCTCCAAGTCTCAGGACTTCGGACCTGGGCCCTCCTGTGAGGGGGTGCGGCGACAGCATCTGGGAAGCCCCAGCTCTGCCAAGCGTCAGCTCCGAGCCCTCGCCAGTCTCTGAAGCTGCCAGCGCAGGGCTGGGGACCCAGAGCCAGCTCTCTATTGCAGTGGCTGGGGGAGCGGCACGCCAGTGCAGGACCGCCCGCCCGGCTCCTCCCCGAACGCGGGGCCAGTGGTCGCGTCCGAGAAAGCGCTAGGCTAGGCCCCGACTTCCCCGCCTCGCGTCACTCAGCACATCCACAGCGCCCCTACCGCGGAGAGAAGGCTCTTTATTTCCCAGCCGGTCACGGGCTATTGGGGCATCCTGGGACTTGTAGTTTCCGCTGCAGCAGAAAGGAGACGGATCGAAAGGGGAACTGGGGCACTCCTGAATTGGATTCAGGGAGTTGGCGTGTGCAGGGTCCAGGATTTGGAGTGGATGGGATTATGAAAAGTGGACAGGAAAAAAGAGTGAGATGAGGCAGATGTGAAGCTGTATGGGGAGGTGACAGGGAGGGAGGATATGGATGGAAGGGAGAAAGCAGCTTTTCAAGGTGGTAGGTGAGGATATATTCTCGTCCAGGTATATCTTCCCCTAACAGGGAAGGAACGCAAAAAGGGCCTGCTCTGAGTGAAAACTGAAGGCATTCCCGGACTTCCTGTTGGACTCAAAGGATCCCAGCAAGCTTCTGAGTTTGGTGGGGTGGGGCAGGAATGTCTGGAGAGCATTCTCTCAGGGTGGAAGGAGAGCAGCACGTGTCTGTTCCCGCTGTCCCGCCCTCTCATTTGCTCCTGTACTGGCCACCGTGGGACCATTCTCCAAACCAGGAACCTCTTCCAACTCAGAGAAGCCCTGAAAACCAGAGACAGGTGTGAGCAAATTGTAGAGGTGAGAAAGGAGAAACCCCAGACAGAAACAACTGCTTCCTCCTGCCCAATTTTTTATCCTATTTCCCATAGTCCTGCCAATATTTAGGCAGCTTCCTAATGCTTTCCCACTCTTTTAACCTCAATCATTTGGGTTCCCAATTCCCTCTTACCCACCATTAGGGGAGAAATGTCCAAAGCCAGAGAAAGCCAATCAGTTTCATTCTAGGACCTCTTCTCTCCTGCCCCATTGTTTTCCGTTAAATGCCACTGACCAGGATAGCCAGTGGAAAAATTAGTTGGCAGCTAGCTATTCATGCTTTCTTCCCTGCCCCCATACCTCCTGCAGCTCCTGGTAGTGCAGACTCTGGCTCCTGCAGCATCCTGGTTTCCTCTGGCTCAGCAAGAATAGGGCGTGCACTGAGACCAGCACTCCCCCTAGGGTGAAGGCCTCAGCACTGAGCTCCAGCACCAGCAAGCCAGCATGCTGCAGGTAGACAAGGCTGAGAATGCAGGGACCCCGCACCTGTTCGCCCCTGCCCTTTTCCCTTTTCACCTCCTCTTGCCTCCTCATCCTCCCACCTTCTCCTTCATTCACCAGTACCTGGGAGGAGGCAGTTGGGGCAGACCCCAAGGCTGTCTTCATCACCTCGACCACCACCACGATGAAACCCAAGATCAAGTTGAAGGTGTTGAATATCATCATGGCCCGCACCTGCCAGTGAGCCAGCTCAGCCCTGCCCAGCCTAGGGGAGTCATTCCAACCTCAATCCCCACTTGCAGCCTAGCTGAAGACAAAACTCAGCTTCGGTTTCTCAGCCTCCAAACAGGGCCATAAGCCCTCTAACTTTTTTTGCTTTCCCTCCTCAGTCATTGAGGCCAGTGAGTGGTGACAGCTGAGAGGATGAGTCAACACTTAGCCACTTACTTCCTAGGCTGAGGGTTGTAGGTGTCTGTTTTAGGGAGTGGGGGGACAGTGCTGCGTTCTCTTCCTTCTCACCTTCCAGAGGCGGGGTGCTCTGCGAAGCTCTAGGGTAACAGTCCCAGTGAGGAGACCCTGAATGGTGAGAGGGGCAAGTGTTGAGCTCTGGTCCCATTAGGAAGGGGCCCTGGGACCTTCCACCCTCCCTTGTGGTGGGTCTTACTGAGGCTCCAGGCCCAAGAGGCAGCGCTGTGGCCATGTGACATTCAGAGTTCAGGCAGGCGACTGAGACAGCAAGGGGCACCACAACCACTGCCAGCCATAGCTGACTCACCTGGGGTAAGGGCAGGGTAATTGAGGAGAAACTGTCAGGGATTCTCTTCCCTTCTCATAACTCCTACCTCTTTAGAGATCAGGAAATGGGATTGAATGGAGGGTAGAGGAAAGCAGTCAACCCAGAGCAAGGAAGGAAGTGATCATTAAAAAATAAGTATCATTTAATTTTTTCTGCCTCATATTGTAGTTTAGTTACTTACCTGTGTGTTTTCCCCCACAAGATGGAAGCTACTTGGAGATTAAGGGTCTTGCCTTGTTTATTTCTATGTTTTCCTCTACCCTCCTCCCATTCAGAACCTAGCACAGTTTCTGGCACATGGTAGGTGCTCACTTAACATGGATGGATGGATGGATGGAATTGAATTGGGTAGAAGTGGACATGCTGAGACTCGGGATGGGGTAGCCTGTCCTCACCGCCAGCACCAAGAGGTGCCCACTCTGCCTGTGCCTCGCCCAATGTTGTAGCTTTTCCAGACGGAGGCTGTGTCTCTCCTGCTCTTGCTGACCAGCTCTATCTTCCATGGCTCCTTTGCCCACAAGAATTAGGTGCTTCCTAGGCTGGGAAAAATACATTATAGGTTCCATCTATTAGGAGACAGGACATGCAACAACATATCTTTCAGTTATACCTCTGCCCACTCCCAGTATCCAGGGATTTGAGGTCCAGGTCCTCACACCTACCTAGTCTGAAGCAGTTAACTCCAAAGGGATGGGACCCAGCTGGGTCTTAGGTCTCCTAAGGGGCTTGATAGCTCAGAGCAGACGACAAACTTGTCCTGGCAGAGAAAGGCTGTCAGGGATGGGGTGTGGTGGGGCAAAGGTTTCTATGAAGGCCTAAGGATCTAGGGAGTGGCCCTGGGTAGATACCGGCCTCAGTTCACTCCACAAGATGTCTAGCCTGGCCTCACTCTGTTCCCATTTCTCATTACCCGCATTTCTGCCCATCCTGGGTTCCTTTTCTGGTTTCACTTACCTCATTCCCATGGACACTATCACTCTGGACCTCAATCCCCCTCATTTCCACATGATCTTACTTCTTGCTTTGGCTTCCTCCTCAAATTATTTGTCCTTCCTTGGAGATCCTACTTTCTGTCTGGATTGGTCCCCTGTCATTACTAGTTGAAGCTTTGCCCCCAGACCAGGTAAGGTTAAATTCCAGTGGCTTTCTTGCCTCTCACTTTCTGGACAGTCTCCCTTCCCTTCTTTCTTGAAGGTTTTACTCTGAATTGAACACTGACTAAATGGATGGGGGGACTCTGTTTATAGTGGGGATTGTTTTTGATTCAATGATAACCTGCAACTGGATACACACACACACACACACACACATATATATATGTATACATAAGATGGTCCTCAAATAGTGAGTCTTGGAAGGATGCTGTTGCAACAATTAATATTTTTGAGAGAGAAGGTGCCTCATAGCCAGACAGACCTGGACTGTCTCTGCTGCTTCTCCATCTGTGTGATCTTGGATACATTATTATTATTGTTATTATTATTATATTATTGAGAAGGGGCTCACTGTCACCCAGGCTGGAATGCAGTGGCATGATCATGGCTCACTGTAGCCTACACATTCTGGGCTCAAATAATCATCCTGCCTCAGCCTCCCAAGTAGCTGGGATCACAGGCACATGCCACCATGTCTGGCTAATTTTTAAATTTTTTGTAGAGACAGGGTCTCACAGTGTTGCCTAAGCTGGTCTCAAACTCCTGGGCTCAAGTGATCTCCCCTCCTTGGCCTCCCAAACTGCTGGGATTACAGGTGTGAGCCACTGTGTGTGTCCTGATAGATACGTTTTTCTACCTATTCGAACCTCAGTTTGTTCACTGATAAAAGGGGGCTAACAATATGACTATGAAGAGTTGTTGATTCAGGGTGGGTGCTTACTACTAGTGGTGCTGATGAGGTCAAACTGATAAGCCTGATGCCCATACACTAAAGGTGTTATTCAGCAGGTGAGCTGGGGACACATTTCTACAGTCAGAAGCACAACCAGCTGGGCCCAAATATATTTTATAGATCAAAACAAATCCCAGGTCTACCTGGGTGCCCTTGGCAAGTTGCTTAATCTCTCTGTTCCCTTATCTATAAAAGGAAGTTAATAATACCAGTCTCAAGGGGTTGCTTTCAGCATGGAAGAGAGCTTAGCCCAGTATCTGGCACACAAATGCTCAATGTTAGTGGCTATGATCATCATCACTATTACTTCTTGTTGTTGACGGTAAGAGGAGACTGCGCCAGAAGACTCTAGAAGTTAGTAGAGGAGGCACGGTCCTGGGAGGCAAGTGATCTTTTGTAAGCCACTCCTGCCCCATCAGTGCTGTGCCAACATCGGCGGGGCACTGTATCTACTTTTTTCTTTCCCGGGGAGTGGGAGTCACGTTTTAAAGAGATCCAGAAAACTGTTGTGTGTCTACTCCTCCTCAATTCCCATGTGCATTGATTTTATTTGGTGGCGATGTGAGATGTTGGGCTTGCACTGAGGATCCCTGAGCCTGCAGGCCATTGGGGAAAGAGACTTCCTGAAGCCTCATTTTTCTTACTTGTAAATGGGGACTAATTTTATTATAGAGGGTTATTGGAAAGATTATAAACTATTAGGTGAACAGGCATTCAGTAAATATTGAATAAATCTGAGTATACTACTTACTAGTTTGTAGTCTAGACTACAATCGCCTGGAAGGAAGGTACCACTTCTCTCTCATCCCTCACGGCGCTGAGCCCAGTGCCTGGCACTTAGTAAGCACTCAGTAAATATTTGTTGTATTGAAGAGCCATTAAAGTGACTTGAGGGATGGAAAATAGAATTCGAGAGGAAGGAGCAGGAATTGTTTATCAAGAACGGAAAGGACCGAAGAGTAACTTTAATAATGTTTCTTATACGGCCGACATTAACTATCTCTATAATCGCCCCTCCTCCTCCCCCAAAAGAGAGACAGAAATTGTAAGGGAGAGGCTTTGAGATAAAACCCCAGGAAGAACTTCCCGAGTCTGTGCATGTTGGGGCAGAAAGAGCGGCAGAGCCAACTCCTTCCCTGGTATGTCCGGGTTTAGGGAGGGAGGGGCAGTGCTGCTTGGAGGCTGGGGGAAGGACGAGATGACCTTTCAAAATCTCTTCCAGTCTCCTGTTGGAATCCTCTGTGCGCCCCACCCCCGCTCCCTCCCTTACTCCCTCCGACA
>NW_012101621.1:1973009-2000518 GCF_000951045.1 Mandrillus leucophaeus | reverse complement strand
CGAGGGGCCTGGGGGTGAGGGGCGGCAGAGCCGCGAGCCTGAGTGGATGTGCACCCCTCAACCCCCGGCCCAGGTAGGGCTGGTGGGGGAGGGGGAAGGAGCCCAAACTCTCCGGGAGCACGGGGTGGCGGGGGAGGGGAGAGGATGGGGGGTGCTTCCCTCTTTGCGTCCCAAACAAAGTGTCACAAAGAGCTCGGCCCGCGGCAGCAGCGGAGGCGGCTGTAACTCAGCTTTTGTTCTCCTGGCCGGGGGTAGCTGAGCCTTGGCCTCCCTATCTCCCAACCCTGCCCCCCATCATCCTTCTGGCTTATCTTCCTGGGGAGGGGTCTGAGGTGCTGCTGGAAAAACCTCTCGGGCAGGATTGCAGGTCCTACCCTACTTAGCAATCTATTTCTGGGAGGGGGATTTTCCCAGAGGCTCCCTTGGTCACCCCTACGTCCCAGTCTGAGGACTGAGGCTCACGTGGGTGCGAATACTGACTTTTCTAGGGTCAGCTCTACTTAAGGGGACTTAGGGCTGTCTACATGACCCCCGTTGCCAAACCCAGGTCCTCCAGAACTTTCAAAATCAAAATCGGGGTTGCGTTAGGACATGCCTCTGGGATAAGATTCCCCATGGTGGGATGGCAGCAGGTGAGCAGGTGTGCCTTCCTCTTGCTTCCTGCTGTACCTTTGGAGTCCATGGCTGAGGTTCCATGTCTCCAACTCAGGAGAGTGAGGACACAGGGAAGGAGGCTTTACCAAGAACTCAGTCTAAAAAGGCTGGCGAGCTGCAGAGTGGAGTGGGTTTGGAGGAGCTATCTGAGCAGTGAGGTTCAGAGGGCCATGGAGAGGAGACCATAAAAGTGAACTACTGGTGTGTGTGTGTGATCAAGGTAGTCTTGACTGTAGACCGCCCTAGAAGCTCCCTTTGCTTTTAACCCCATCTAGTGCAGTGGTAATCATAATTGTTAGCAGATTCGGGAGGTGTAGGATTCTCAAGAGGGAAAACTGTTGTGTTAGAGGTGACCAGAGGCAGTTACAACTGGACCCCAGAAGTCCTGAACCCTTGCTCCTTACACTTTGACCCTAAAAACTTTTGAATCACAAGACTTGAGGGACAGTCTTTGTGTTCCATTTAGCAAATACTTCTATGTACCTGTCCTTGTTGTTTCTAAGTCTTTTCACCAACCATTCCATCCTTCTCTACTGAGTAAGGTTTAGTGATCCACACCCACTTCCCTACCAGCTGCCCCAGCATGTAAGGATAATTGGCCTGTTGCTTTCGAAAGGTTTCTGATACCTATCCCTGGCCCTTCATCCTTACAGAATCCAAATAAGGGCAAGATAACCCCTGATTCCCAGTGGGGGTGGAAAGTAGGTCAGTGCTGCTGTCTGGCCAAGTCTTGGGATGGTGTTTAAGGCCTGACTATAGAAAACTCTGTGATTATTGTCCAGGGCAATATATGCATGACCTCGGTTCCAAGGCAGTTCATAGTATCCCAGTCCCTGTCAATTCTTTCCCCTACTGAGAAAAAATCATGGGATCAGGTATCTGGAACCTGGTTTGATATGGAGATGATTCAGGAGATCTTGATTGGGCCTAGGAAGGTATCTCAGTGAGTTTTGTTGATTTTAGGCCACCTTCTGGGGAAACTTTCCCTGCTGGGGAATTCAGCTTCAGTTTGGGCCTTCTTGTATATCACTCTATTTCTGTTCTGGAAACTGCTATGTGCAAAGTGGTTTATTGTTGTTTTGTTTTGGGATAGGAAGCTTTGCCCTATTCCCACTCTTCTTGCCTCAGATATGAGGCCAGCTTCCTATGAGATTTTGCTGGCTATCCTACAGACAGTTTTATGGGCCCTAGAATCTTCTCAGAATGAGAGTATGTGCCCATAGGTTAGTCAGCTATGACCATGCAGTATTCCCAGCCCCCCCGCCTCCACCATCTGCTTCCTCTGAATATACCAGATTGGCTGTACACCAGGATGTTCCGGGAATCCCCAGGAGAGCAACAGAATGTGATGGACCCAAATATGATGCCTCAGTAACTCATTCCAGGATGTACAAACTGTAACTGTCAGGATGCTCCTTATAGCTAATTAAAATTCTTCTAGTTACATCTATTTTCTATTAGCTCTTTCTATTTTCAGTGACATCTAAAAGGCCAAAATAATCCCTCTGGTACCACTGGGTTTTTTTCTATGGTTTTCAGATAGGAACGAAAAAAAAATGCTCTAGCTTTTCTGTGTTGTATCTGTGATGCTAAAATGGCAAAGAGCCCCTCTAGCACCTCATAGCTCTATCTATGGTACTGAGGTGGCCCAAGTGGCTTCTGTGGTAGCCCACTGCACTCTCCATGGTACTGAAGGGATGACCATTTGTTTTAACATCTCTCTGGGGTCCAAAAGAGTTCTATGACTTAGAACCACAAACTTTTTTTGAGCAGGAAGGGAGTAACAATATAAATTAGTCCAATCCCCTTATTTTACTGATGAGTAAACTGGGAGGTTAAGTGATTTAGTAAGGGTTGTAGGGTTATCAATGTTCAGACTAGGCCTACAATAGCCTTGTACCCCTCAGTCCTATTCTAATTCACCTTCCGTGGCACTATTCAATAAGCCTAGCTAGGCTCTTAGTCCCAGGAAAGGATCCAGAGGATGAGAGTGGGTGCCCTAATTTGAAGCTACAGAAATACACATATTAAGTGATAGTGGAGGTCGTCTGGTGACCCTTGGACAAGGACACTTTGTTAATTATAACAACTGCTAATAATAATCCTATAGCCCAGATTCCACATGTAACAGGTACCTGCCCCTTCATGGAGTTTTACCACATCCACTAAATGTCAAAAATTAAAGAAGCCTTGGACCTCCAGAGCCTTTTCTCTCTGCTGACAGGCAGGTTGACTCCTGGCCCAGTTCTTTTCTATTAAAGATCCTTAGGCAAAGTAGTGCTTGCATCTTTTTCTTTCTCAGTAACCCATTTCAGTTTCGTGATGCCTATTGTAAGGAAGTTCTTTATATCTCAAATATTCTTTCCTAGACAAAAAAAAATATGGTTAGGCCCACATTCATTTAGTCTTGACCAGATACCGTTCTCTGTATGAGGCAGAAAGGTAGACTAGATGACTCCTGGTCATCTTCCCAGGCCTATTTCCATGAATCTTGATTCTGGGGTTTCTTCTAAGTCCTCATGCTAAACTCCTCTGCAGCTTAGGATCAGCACCCCCCACCCCCCCCCCATCCTCTTCCTCTCAATGATCTCCTTCCCCAGCACTGGAGCTCTACAAGTCCCAGGCCTAGGGAATTTTAGCCTGGAGAATTTTAACCCCTTCCTGCTCAGAGCATGTGCTGAGTCCCTATCTGTGCAGATGGCCCAGCCCCGCCCCCCGTCCCTCACTCCAGCCTCTTGAGCTCAGAGCCAGTGTAATCCTCCTCTTGTGTGAGGGAGCCTCTCCCCTGCAGAGAGGAGGAAAGCCTGCCTCGGAACAGCCCTGGACAAAGGGGCTCAGATGCCCCATCATACTGCAGGCTCCAAGGTTTGAAACAAGGGGATGAATCCTATACGGTATTTGCAGTTTTTAGCCCCTTCCCCAGGCTAGCTGTGCCCCTTAACTTCCACTCCTCCCCCAACTCTCTCTTCATTCCCTCTCCCTCTGGCTCCCTCCCCCTCATGCCCCTCCCCCTCTGTCTGTCTTCAGACTCTGCTGCTGGGAGGTGTTTCTCTCCCATGCATGAATGAGTCTCTGTAATGAATGGAAATGAATGGATCAGGAATCCAGGCGGAGGGAGGGAGAATGAGGGGGGAAAGACAGAAAGACAGGGTAAGGGCAGAAGGAAGCACTGTGGAACCTGGAAGGATGTTTGGCTGGCTGGTCAGTTAGGGGTCTCAGAGCAACTGATCCCATTTGGATAACTGGGGAGCATGGCAAGCCCACCCCATTTGCTCACCACACTGCATAGCCCAACCTACATGGGAGAGGGGCATACTGTGATGGTCTTCCCCACCGCCAGGGGGTGGGGTGGTAGTTGTGGTTGTTCTGGACCATGCATTTAAAATGTAGAATTTCGGGAAGAAATCTGGATTATTTGGGAGGCTTGTAGGCTTGGCAAATCAAGAGGTACAGTTTTTGAGTACAGCAGCCCCTTCGTGCCTCAAGATGCAAGTAGGGAGAAGGGATTGGTTTTGGGAATACAGAGTGCTGAGAGTCTGGGGGTAGGGAGTGACTTTACTGCTGAAAACTAGGGCTCATCTCTTCCTCCAAATCTGTCTCTCTTGCTTTAGCTCCACAGCACCTGTTGCCTTCATTAGCAGCTTTTCCTCCTCTTCCCTGCACTCCCCAGAACCAAAGAATGTGAAGGGGGTCCATGGAGGTGAGTGAAGCTCTGGCTTCAACCTACAAGTACCTACAACTGTATACTCCTTCTCCTGCCTACCTCTCTCTCTCTTTGACCTCCCATTATTAGAAGTTAACTCCTTGGTCCTGACATCTCGATTCCCATACACCCCACCCCCAACTTCCCGAGGTGAGTAGCACGTGTGTTCCTAGTTCAGGCCCCAGTCCACCTTCCCTCGTGTTGTCCTGGCCCTCGAGGTGACGCCCTTTCTTCCTTTACAGCTCTACCTTCACCCTTTGCTCTACGCAGATCTTTCTCCACAGGGCTCACGTCCCCGCGCCCCGAGCGGCCACTTAGCGCCGTCGCCGCCGGCTTTCGACGGCGAGCTGGATTTGCAGCGATACTCCAACGGGCCAGCCGTGAGTGCAGGGTCGCCCGGGATGGGAGCGGTGAGCTGGTCTGAGAGTCGTGCAGGCGAACGGCGCTTCCCCTGCCCTGTATGCGGGAAGCGCTTCCGCTTCAACTCTATCCTGGCTTTGCACCTGCGGGCGCACCCAGGCGCCCAGGCCTTCCAGTGCCCACACTGCGGCCACCGCGCGGCGCAGCGGGCTCTGCTGCGCTCGCACCTGCGCACACACCAGCCCGAGCGCCCACGTAGTCCTGCTGCACGCCTGTTGCTGGAGTTGGAAGAGCGCGCGCTACTACGCGAAGCTCGACTGGGGAGAGCCCGAAGCTCAGGGGGCATGCAGGCCACCGCTGCCACTGAGGGCTTGGCGCGGCCCCAGGCTCCTTCATCGTCCGCCTTCCGTTGCCCCTACTGCAAAGGCAAGTTTCGCACCTCGGCGGAGCGCGAACGCCACCTGCACATCCTGCACAGGCCCTGGAAGTGCGGCCTGTGCAGTTTCGGCTCCAGCCAGGAGGAGGAGCTGCTGCACCACAGCCTGACGGCCCACGGGGCTCCCGAGCGCCCCCTGGCGGCCACCACCGCTGCGCCTCAGCCTCAGCCTCAGCCTCAGCCTCAGCCTCAGCCTCAGCCTCAGCCTCCACCCCAGCCCGAAACTAGATCAGTCCCGGAGCCGGAGCCCGAGCCCGAACGTGAGGCAACCCCGACCCCAGCTCCTGTCGCTCCCGAGGAGCCCCCAGCACCTCCGGAGTTCCGCTGCCAAGTGTGCGGCCAGAGCTTTACACAGTCTTGGTTTCTCAAGGGCCACATGCGTAAGCACAAGGCCTCCTTCGATCATGCGTGTCCGGTGTGCGGCCGCTGCTTCAAGGAGCCCTGGTTCCTTAAGAACCACATGAAGGTGCACGCCAGCAAGCTGGGCCCACTGCGTGCCCCGGGGCCTGGCTCCGGGCCTGCCCGGGCCCCGCAGCCTCCTGACCTCGGCCTGCTGGCCTATGAGCCGTTGGGCCCAGCGCTCCTCTTGGCCCCGGCGCCCACCCCGGCCGAGCGCCGTGAGCCCCCGAGCCTCTTGGGCTACCTGAGCCTGCGGGCTGGCGAGGGCCGGCCCAACGGCGAGGGTGCTGAGCCCGGGCCCGGCCGCAGCTTCGGAGGCTTCCGCCCGCTGTCCTCTGCTCTCCCGGCCCGGGCTCGCCGGCACCGTGCGGAGGAGCCGGAGGAAGAAGAGGAGGTGGTGGAGGCCGAGGAGGAGACCTGGGCCCGGGGCAGGTCGCTGGGCCCTCTGGCTTCCCTGCATCCGCGTCCGGGTGAGGGACCGGGGCACTCTGCCCCTTCTGCTGGGGCCCCGGCAAGATCGACCACCACGCAGGGTATGTAGGGACCCTTCGCTCTCCGGGTATGCCGCGTCCTCCTCTGACTCTTACGCCGCCACTCCCCCATAGCTTCCTTTTTAAAATAACTTATCTTTTATTTCTTCTGAGTTTTTTTGTTTTGTTTTGTTTTTTCTGGAGGCTTTGCCATCATTTGAGAACACTTGACTCTTTAGTCACAACAAATCTAACCCCTCAGACTTTTGTTTCCTTCTGGACTCCGAGGGGAAGCAGCCCTATGGGGTGGGTGTGGGGTGGGTATGGGGTGGGTGTGGGGTGGGTGCACGGGACCTGGACAGAGTGTAGGCCCCCGCTGACTTCCTCTTAATATATGTGTTGCAGAAGAGAATGGGCTGTTGGTTGGAGGGACCCGGCCTGAAGGGGGCCGGGGCGCCACCGGCAAGGATTGTCCCTTCTGCGGAAAATCTTTCCGCTCAGCACATCACCTCAAAGTGCATCTGCGAGTGCACACAGGTGAGGGAGGCAGCTTCCGGCGTGGAGAGGGGACTGGGGGACGGGCAGAAAGGCGAGGGCTACCGAAACACCGGGAGGTGAAGTTTGTTCCGAAGCCTTCAGTTTGGCTGGATGAGATCACTTGG
The DNA here is from genome assembly GCF_000951045.1 of Mandrillus leucophaeus. NCBI lineage: Eukaryota > Metazoa > Chordata > Mammalia > Primates > Cercopithecidae > Mandrillus > Mandrillus leucophaeus. The sequence goes on along the minus strand of NW_012101621.1, from coordinate 1,993,834 downwards.
GAAATGCTCCTTTATTAAATCAAAGTGGGTGGGAGACGCAGTGCCCTTTCTTGGTTCTGAGAATGAGGTCTCTAAATTGGGCGAAATTCGGGTGGGTGCGTGCAGTGATCGTGACCCCATAACCCTTTTGCACCCACTTTCTCCAGGCGAGCGGCCCTACAAGTGTCCGCACTGTGACTACGCGGGCACCCAGTCCGGCTCGCTCAAGTATCATCTACAGCGCCACCACCGGGAGCAGAGGAGCGGGGCCGGCCCCGGGCCACCCCCGGAACCACCGCCTCCTTCCCAGCGGGGTTCAGCCCCGCAATCTGGAGCCAAGCCGTCTCCACAGCCTGCGACCTGGGTGGAGGGTGCCTCAAGCCCCCGGCCTCCTTCTAGCGGTGCTGGGCCGGGGTCCCGTCGGAAGCCCGCCAGCCCTGGGAGGACCCTGCGCAACGGGCGAGGTGGTGAGGCCGAACCCCTGGACCTGTCCTTGCGGGCAGGGCCGGGAGGCGAGGCCGGGCCGGGGGGTGCCCTCCACCGCTGCCTCTTCTGCCCTTTCGCCACTGGAGCCCCAGAGCTCATGGCCTTGCACCTTCAAGTGCACCACAGCCGCCGGGCTAGGGGCCGCCGGCCACCCCAGGCTGACGCGTCCTCGCCCTATGCCCGAGTACCATCAGGAGAGACCCCTCCCAGTCCTTCGCAGGAAGGGGAGGAGGGCTCCGGGCTGTCCAGACCCGGAGAGGCAGGGCTAGGGGGGCAAGAACGGTAGTGAGCCCTCAGGGGCGATTAGCTTAGTGAGCTTACCCCGCCGGAGCGGGGGAGCGCTAGAGGTAGTTGGGTAGAGAAGCCAGCAGGGGGCAGCGTGGGACCCATATCCCAGCCCCAGGCGGACCAGAGGTGGAAGGGGCGGCGGGCGTAGGAGGGTGGGCTGGCGGTACCCACCCAGCCCAAGGGAGTCACAGTGCCTTAGAAGTGGCAGAGGTGAGGGTCAAAGAACGGGGTCCCTGGGCTGGCAGAGAGGGTTTGTGTCCCTGTTGAGGAGCCACTCTGCCAGTCTTTGCTGGTCCATAGGCGTGAGAGTTTATTTTTGTACAAGGGGTGAGGGTGGGGAGCACTGTACCCTTCTAGCCCCATCAGGGGCTCTGTAGACGTCGCTATTTTTGGTACGATTCCTGTCATCCCTGTTGCAGAGTCGTGTCCCCAATAAACAGGTGTCGTGAGGCACAGGGCCCTGTGTCTGTCTGCCTACCTATGTCCTGCTCCTCTCTTTGGGCCCTTCTGTCAGGAAATAGTCACCTCTTCAGACATTTACTTATCACCCAAAGAGTTTGATAAGAAATGTGGAATATTAGGTTTCACCCCCAGGTTTCAATGCAGCAGCTCTGATGGGGTCCGAGAATCAGCATTTAACAAATAGCCAATCAAGTTCTCACACACTGTGGCGTGAGGGCCTCATTTTGAGAACTGCTGGACTGTGCTGCATCCCAGTTTGTGTGTGACCAGTTCAGCCTCAAGGAGTAGGTGCAGTGTGGGAGAAGGAGCTTCAGAGAGTGTCTAGAGCCTCTGGGAGCCACTGTGGAGGAGACACATTCTCCCAGGCTCACACACAGTCAGCTCTGGGCCTGGGAAGGGTACAGGGGACCTTCCAGTCTTGGTTTTATTTTCTGTGTTCTAGTTAAGGGCTGGTTGAGGGAAAGTGCTCAAGTTATTTATCACCTTAATCCAGAGGACTACTCTAGCTCCTTGGAGGCAAAGTGTGAGTAAATACATTTAATATAACAATAGTAGTATAATAACAGTAATTACATATATAAAGTCTACAGTTCCCTGTTGCACCCTCCTATTATAGTTTGCATAGCTTCTTTCTTGTGACACCTCAGAATGGAGTCACTGGGAACTCCGGTTGACCTGGCACAGATGATTCTTCTCAGGGAAAGTCAAGGGGTGAGAAAAGAGGAGAACATGGGCTGCCAGGGAGGGCTGGCATGGGAGTGATGTCCTGGATACAGTGGCCCAGGATGGGAAAGCACTGGAAGAGGGATAACTTCCCCACCTCCAGGGTATGAAGGCAAGCAATGTGGCTGCTCTGGCTCCTGCAGGAGAAGGCACCAAGCTAGGGGGACTAGAGATAGTGGTGGCAGGGCAATACTCTGGTCCTTAGACCTCCTCTGTGTCCAGGAAGCAGAGGGAAGAAATTCAGTGATCGCCCAGTGCTCCATTATGCCCCACTGCCATCCCAGCCCAAAGTGTGCTGAGAGGAGAAGCTGCAGGCAAGTTCTGGATCTTCTCTAGAAGCCAGGAGAGAAGAGGGAGATGAGTTGGGAGAGGGAAGAAGCAGACTCCCGAGTAGCTGGGGACAGGAAGGAAGGTACATGCAAGACGGAAGGAGTGTTGGATGTGGAAGAAATTGGGGATGCTGACTCACCCAGGTCACAGAGGCGTGGTGGGGTCACTCAGGGCTCGAGCATGGCTCTGGGGGGAGAGAAACTACAGTGAATTTAGGGACATATTTCTTGTCTTTCTCTCGCTTTCTTTCCCTCCATCCCTCCCCACGAGCCTGTCAGTTCATCTCTCTTTCCTACCCAAAGTCCTTGAATTTTGCTATTTACTTTTATTTTTTTAGAGACAGGTGCTCACTGTTGCCCAGGTTGGAGTGCAGTTGCACAAATGTGGCTCACTGAAGTCTCAACCTCCTGGGCTCACGAGATCCTCCTGCTTCAGCCTCCTGAGTAGCTGGGACTATAGGTGTGCACCCCTCAAAAGTTCAGCTAATTAAAACTTTTTTTTCTTTTTTTGTAGAGATTGGGTCTCACTATGTTGCCCAGGCTGGTCTTGAACTCCTAGGCTCAAGTGATCCTCTCAGCTGAGCCTCTGAAAGTCTGGGATTACAGGTATGAGCCACCTCACCTGGCCTGAGTTTTGCCATTTTAACAGAAGTTCAAGCCAGGCCACTGTCATTCTCCCCTTTCCATCCACCCCAGCACTATACTCCTTATTTAAGATTCCTTTTAACCTGTGACCTTGATGCCTCTTAGCCAGGTCCCGGGGAGAGGAGAAAGGTAGACAAGATAATAAATCCAGTCTATAGCCTCAGCTAGAAGCACAGGTTCACAGTTTTCCCCCAACCCCCCTGGGGTTGAAAGATCAGAAGAGCCCACCCAGAAAGCAGCCAAAGAGATCACCTCGTTCCCAGCCTCATTGTAGGAACTTACCTGCCGGGATAGCCCTAAGATCCCTCGACTGGCCAGGGTGGGAGTGCTGCTCCCAGGGTTGGGGGGTTGCAGGCTGGGGCTGTTTCTTGGTCCTGGGGACACATCTCCAGAAGAGTCAAGTGTTTCTGGGGCTGAAGGGGAAGCTAGGGTGAGAGCAGAGTATAGAATCCCTCCAGATTACCTTAAGCAACCAAGCTGCTCCATCAGGGAAGAAAAAGCTCCATAGCAACAGGAAGCTGTAAGTCACCATAGCGATCCAGTTGCAAGGGAACCCCCTACCAAGAGGCAGGAAATTGTCAGCAGCATCATTAGAGCAACCAGGGAAGAAGCGACAGGAAACTATAAGGATTGCCGTGGTGAACCAAGAGGGTACAACAGGAAGCTGAGGCAGTTTCCATAGAAACCCAAGGAGAGCTAGAGAGAGAGGTACAGAGGAAGTGCTTCTTAGCAACAGGCTGTTGTAAGCATCACCCTAGCAACCAGACGGAAGGTTCTTTTAGCAGTGGGGAAGCTGTACATAGTTGTCATGGCAACTGGGCTACTTGGCTAGAAAAAGGAATTGCTCAGCAGCAAGCAGCCTGAACATCACCACCATGACCGAGCTGTTGGGAGCCACCCCTTCAGAGGTGCCTCACCCAGGGAAATTTGCTTGACGTCCAGATCCCAGGCCTCCTCCTCGACGCGGGCAGGCAGGGAGCAGGCTCCCGGCGAAAGGCCGGGAAGGGAGGGGCCGGCATGCTCAAAGGATGACACGGCCACGGAGGCCCGGGTGCGGGCGGCTGCAGAGAGTGGGGAGTGGGGGGTGGGGTGCTGGTGTGGGAAAGCCCTCTTCACTCCCTGGAATGACCCTCAGTCTCACAGAGGGCCTCCCAGCCAGTCCCACTGATTTGGGAACGAGATGCCCTTCCTGACTTTCCACCACACCACCCCTTTGTATCCTCATTGTCAAGGTCTTCACTCCTGGGGGCCACCCCCCAGCACCATGGCCCTCACCTCTTCCAGTGAGCAGGGCACTCAGCGTCCGCTCCCCAAGGGCTTTGATGTCCAGGAAGGGTTTATTCCCAATGCCCATGGACACCATCTGCTGCACTCGGAGCTCTGGGGAATAGGGACACTTGTTACCAACTTCTTCTTGCCCTTCTCTCTAGCCCAAGCACGTCATGGTTTACTTTTTTGGTTTGTTTTTGTTTTTGTTTTTGTTTTGCTCCTTTCCAACCCTCATTCCTCCCTTTCATTCCTCTCGTGTCTCTTTTTACTCCTCCTGTTGACTATCACAACATGGATGGCAATGATGGTGTGACTTCCTCCTCAGATATCTGGCTCTTCTCTCCAGTATGTTGCATCCTGCCCATTTGGCATCCCAGCTGCCTGATTTCTACTCTGCATCTTGGGTATTAAGAGCAAAAAAAAAAAGCAAAACAAAACAAAAAAACCCTCACATTTTTACATACTTTTACAGTTTACAAGGTGCTTCCATATATTTCACCTTACTTAATCATCCCTATTACACTAAGATGAAGATATTACTATTTCATTTTTCAGATGAGCAGAATGAATTTCAGAAAATTAAAACCAAGGTAAAACCCAGCAAAAAGTCAAAAATAAAAACAAAACTAACAAAAAACAAAACTAGTCCAGGTTACACAGCAAGTAGCAGCAGTTCCTAAATCCAAGTGAGTGGTTTCTCACCTTCTTTTTCCAGCCATTTGCTTTATTAAAAAAAATTTTTTTTAATCCTTTAAAGACAGAGTCTTGCTCTGTCACTCAGGCTCAAGTGCAGTGGCACCATCATAGCTCATTGTAGCCTTGAACATTTGGGCTCAAGTGATCCTCCTACCTCACTCTTCAAATAGCTAGGACTATAGGTGCACACCACCATGCCCAGTTAATTTTAAACTTTTTTGTAGAAATGGGGTCTCACTATGTCCCCAGGCTGGTCTTGAACACCTGGCCTCAAGCAATCCTCCCACTTTGCTCTCTCAAAATGCACTGGGATTATAGGCGTGAGTCACTGCACCTGACCCCTACTTGCTCTTGCTTCCCTGAAATTTGCCAGCTTTCTCTTTCTTTTTGGTATATCTTAGGCTTATTTCTACCTCAGTAATTTCTCTCAAGCCAAATCTTGAATCTTCTTCTAAGCCATTCTTTCTTCATCCTATAAACTGTCTTCCCAAGCAGTCCCCATACTCTCCAGAAAACTTCCTGCTATAACCCTGACTCCAAGCACCCTGTTCCTCAGCTCTGCCCAGTACCCTTGTTGTGGGCTGCCTGTCTCCACAGCAGCTGGGCAATAGAACTTGTCCACTTGAGTTTGATCTCTGGTGAGGTTGCCTGCAGAGTATATGCCTCTCGTGCACGCCGCCGCCGAAACCACAACTCGAAGCAGAGTCCGCTGTCCCCGATGTTTTCTGTCAGTCCCATGTCAGCAGTCTGAGGAAGAGCAGAGGGCAGTGGGTGAAGACAGAGCAAGTCCTGGCTGGGTGGCGCCACATGGCAAGCACTGGGCTTAGCCTGGCATCTGATGGATGTTCAGTAAACGTTTGCGCAACACCTATCATGTGCCAAGTGCTCTACATTTAGTCTTCACAACAACCATAATTTACAGAAGGGGAAATGAGGCCAGAAACATGAAGCAACTTGCACAAAGCTTCTCATAGCTTATTAGAGCTGGAAGTGGACCCAGGCCTTTTCCTCTATGCTACACTCATGCAGGGGGTACAAAGTCTAGAAACCCTTAGAATCCACCCCACACTGCCTGATCCAGGACCATAGGTTGCTATAAATGCTTATCTGGACATCAAGGCCGTTTCCCCAAAGCAAGGCCTGCCTCTTGTTGGATTCTTTAGTCAAAGTATAGCGTGCTTTCTCCTCATGCCCTAGGAACCAACCCTAATTCCAAAGGCATGTGTGTCCTTAGTGGGAAAGTTCCTCTTCCAGTCTGGTTTGGAATGCCTCCTAAGGCTTCCGCATGAATGATAAGGAAAACCTCATGAGGTAGACCAGTGACAGGGACTTCCAACACCCCCTGTCACCCTAACTTGATGGTCGATTACAAGCCAAAGCCTATTCTAGATGATGCAGATTCTCAACCTGTGTTGGGGTTGAATTTCCAGAACATCCTGAGTTCTCAAGAAGAGAATGACTTCCTGTCACCTCCACCACTCACTCCAGGAATTGTACCTTAAAGGCCTGCTTGTAAACAAACATCTCTGACCCTCCTTCAGGGCCCTTGAGCTTGCTGAACAGGAGGAGATGCTCAAAGAGAAAGACATGGCGAAGGCACTTCTTTCGGCCACAGATGACAGTGAAGGGGTCTCGATGCAAAAGCTGTCCCTGCTCCTTCAGATCTATCTGGAGAAAGGAAAAGCAAAAGTGGTTGGCCCAGGGGCCCTTTGTTTGTATTTTATAGGGAGCAAAAATAGATTTATAGGGCAAGGGGCCTAACGCACTGGTTCTCAGGCAGGGTCAGGAAGTCAGGGAAGCCCTCAGCCTAGAGTCCATCCACTGGTCACCATGCACAGCACACCCAGCTGAGCAGCACAGCCCTGTTTCTGAAGATGGCAAGGTGCACTGCATAGTAAGGTTTATAGCCGCCTGTGGGGAAGCCTTTGCATGCTGGGGATCCAGGAAGAGAATCAGCAAAGAACTGAAAGGGAAATAGGTCTATTCCAGAGGAGGATATAGGATTCCAACATGTTTTGGAACCTCAGGGCTGGAAAAAGACTAGGTAGATGAGATAAGGTATGTGCTGGGTGTTGAGGTGCAGGAGGAAGTATAGGGTAGGTGGGGAAAGATAACAATTAGGAAAGGAACGGGAGAGTACAAGGCGGATGTAGGAACATGGGATGTTGGGAGGACATAGCTTCTTTATTTACAAAGGAGGAAAGTGAGGCCCAGTGAAGTTCAGTGACTCAATCAAGGCCACCCAGCTGGTTAGAAATTAAAGCCTGGGGCCCTCTGACCTGGAGCCTGGTTCTCCTGTCACCAACCTACATGGCTTCTGAGGCCAGGGCTGGGCCGTTTGAGCAGCAGTGACTGGAGCCAGGGCCTCACCTCACAGCCACGCACCGCCTCCACAGCCAGCAGGTCTCTGCCACGGGCCTCTTGTTCCCGAAGCAGCTGTACAGCAGCCCCAAGGGCCTGGCGCTCAGAACTCAGCTCAGGCCCAGCTTCCCTCAGGAGCTCCTCCAGGAGCCGCCCATACCGAGCCAGCTGTTCCAGAGGCTGTTGCAGGGCTCGGGGCAGGTAAGGTCCAGCCTCCATGGAGCCCTAGGTTGAGGAGGACACAGACAGGGATGAGGGGAGGGCTGGAGCCTCTAGAGGCCAAGCTCAGGGGTTGGGGGGTAGGTGGGTGATACCCTAGGCTTTTGGGTATAGATGAAGCCCAGATGCTCCCTAAAGTAAGGCAAAACCCTTCCACCTGGAAAGAAAGCAGGTGGGGGCCTGCAGGCCAGCAATCATCGTCTATATCTTGAAGGGAAATGGAACAAGAATCAAAATAGTAATCTCCTGTACTCTCTGGCTTTGAACTTTTTTTTTTTTTTTCCTGAGATGGCGTCTTGCTCTATCACCCAGGCTGGAGTGCAGTGGTGCGATCTCAGCTCACTGCAAGCCCCGCCTCCCAGGTTCACGCCATTCTCCTGCCTCAGCCTCCTGAGTAGCTGGGACTACAGGTGCTCACCACCACGCCTGGCTAATTTTTTTTTTTTTTTTTTTTTGTATTTCTAGTAGAGACGGGGTTTCACTATGGTGGCCAGGATGGTCTTGATCTCCTGACCTCATGATCCGCCCGCCTCGGCCTCCCAAAGTGCTGGGATTACAGGTGTGAGCCACCACGCTGGGCCACTGGCTTTGAACTTTTAAAGTCACTTGTATGTCTTTTGATGTGAGCTCTTCTGCTGCTCAGATCCTCCCTGTGAGCTGGCTATAGTGACTATCGCCCCCATTTACCAGATGTGGAAATGGAGGCCCAGACGAGTCAGGAGTCCTGCCTGGTCCCTCAGGTGGACTGGATAAGAACCTGGCCTCACCAGTCCAGTGCTTGTCCCACCCTCGGCAATTCTAGGAGATGATTGGTAGGTGATGTTCCTGGGCACATCCAGGAAAGCTTTTTTCCCTGTGGGATTTTTGGGGTGGGTTTTCAGGTCCTCCTGGCCCCTCTACTTTTCTTCTGAAGATTGGAGAAAAAGTTACCTTGCTTGAGGGACTGAGCACAGCCAGACCATTCTCCAGTTTGTGTCGGTGCTTCACGTACTGTGCATAAAGGCTGAACTGGTCCCCCTGTGCCAGTAAAGAACAGATAAGGTGTCTCCAGCGAGGTCTGTGCAGACAAACCTCTCTCTTCCCCCTTTCCATCCTCTCTGTAGCCCAAATGAGGGATGGGTCACCAGGGAGCACTCTGCCTGCCAGGGAGGGAAGGGCTCCCTGTGGAGAGAGCATAGTCCAGGCAGCCCTTGAGAGCAGGGACACAGAGGCTGAGTAGAGGCAGAGGTGCCCACAGAACAGGGCTGGGCCCCAGTGGCATGGACCATACATGGGAGGAGAGGGCTGTGGGTACTGAGAAAGAGGGACAGATGGATGAGGCTGGAACAGAGAAGAGAGAGCACTTGGAAGAAGTTGAGGGGATCACTCACATGGCGAAGGAAGCAGGCCCCAATGCGTAGGGGGTGGGTGGCGCAGCCCTGAAGCTCCCGCAGAAAGTGTGTCCGGTGAAAGCTGCGAAGCCTTTCCCGGGCACTCAGGGCAGCAGCCCAAGTGCCCCGAAGTTCAGGAGTCAGCTCAGGCCCAGGGGGTGGCACTGGTTCACTCAAGGTGGCCACGTAATCTTGTTCACAGGCAATCAGCTCAGACACCAGACGCTGCTGGGCACTGCAGGCACAACAGGAGTGGCAGAGGAGGTGTGGGAGGGAGCCACTACCCCCAACAATATCACCTTCTTTTCCTACTGGGCAGTTGGGTCTGCCTCTTGGGCACCAGTTGGGCTGGGATCTCACCTGATGCTCCGCTTGCGCTCCATCCGGGGGGTGCCTACTCCCCAGGGTCCGTCTGGCCCCCCAGCCCGGCCCAGCAGCACGTGTTCCCGCGGTGAGCATGTCCTGTCTACCACCTCAGTGCTGGTGACCTCCAGGCCTCGAATCAGCACAGCCCGTGGGGGCCTGCCCTCTGCTTCTGGAGCCAGCTCAGGGCCTTCCTCCTCATAGTCCTCTCCACATGGGGCCAAGGAGCAATGGGATGGGGCTGCCCGTGGCCCAGGGCTGCTGGGGAGCAGCAAGGAGCTGAGGCTGGGTGAGGGGCTGTGGGGGCCCCACTGGGCCCCTCCACTGCTGGCACTGTCTGCCCGCCGTCGTCGGTAGCCCCGTGGGCTCGCCTCCTCTCCCAGGTGTTGCTGAATCCTCCTCTCCAGCTCTTGGCAGCGGGCCCGGCAGCGGCCCCATTCTCGCAGGGCTGCTGGGTTGCCCAGGTCCAGGGCCAGGGCCCGCATCTCCTGGAAGGTGCCGGCACTGGGCTCTGGGGCCCGCCGCAGGGCCAGTGCAGCCAGCACAGCCTCCCGACCTGGCCCAGCTCCTGCCAGTCGAGCAAAGCCCTCATCCACCCATTCATGTGCCTACAAAATCAAAGGGGTTGGGGATGGGAGAGAAAGGGTAAGGGCCTGTGTTGCTCACAAAGGATGCCCAACGACAGCCCTTGTCCTCTTTCCTGTGGCTTCCCCATGCCCATCACTCTCCCCGTTTTCTCACTGTTCCAGCATCACTGCCTAACCATGTCACTTGGAGTTGGTATGGAGATGGAAGAGCCTATATAAAAGAATAACCAGTACTCATATGGCGTTTATGAGTGGCAGGCTCTGGGCTAACGGCTTTTATATATTTATTGCCTCATGTAATCCCCACAGCAGCCCTGTGAGGTAGATCTATGGAGGCACAGTCAGGTTTAGTATCTTGTCCCAGGTCATTCAGCAAGCAGGTGGCAGAGCTAAGAGTCAAAACCAAGCAGATGGGCTCCTCAGCCTCCGCTTTTAACAACTTGATTAGCCTCTCCAGGCAGAAAGGAAGTAAAGAAATGGAAATGGGGGGAACAAAAGGAAAAGGCTCTGCATGTACCTGCTGGAAGAAGCGCTGTAGCCGCAGGGCCCGATGGAGGCCACTCTCAACCTGTTCCAGCCGCTGTTCAAAGATATCCAGCACCTTCTGGGAGGTGGCATTCTCCTCCAGAGCCAGGGCCTCCCGTGCCTGGGCCAGGCGCTCCTGGAGAAGGGAGGCTGCTCTCAGACCTGGTCCTCACTCCTAGGTAGTCTCCCCCTGCCTCCTCTCACCTGCCCTCCTGCCCTTTCTCACCTGGACCTCAGCGCTGAAAGCCCGGAATCGCAGCTCTGTCTCCTGCAGGGCAGACAAGGTGTCCCCGGGCACAGCAAAGCTTGCCAGCTGCTCCTCCCCTGGGCCCGAGAGCCACTGCAACACCTAAGGCAGATGGAGTGGCAGAGTAGGGGGTCATGGAGTGGAAAGGCAAGGAAGGGCTGAGATCCAGCATCAGCCCCACCACACCAATCTGTAGAACCTTGAGTGAACAATTGCATCTCATCTGCAATGTGGGAATGACAACAGTGAATGGTAATAGTTTCCACAAGGGTCAAGTGAAAAACCGAGTAAGAAATCTTCAGTAAGGTGCCAGATGAGTGGGAAGCTGGGCTGGTGGAAAGTACTGAGGGAGGTGGGTCAAAGTTCCAGAGCTATGCCCGAGTGTGAAGTACATCAAACTGGGGTGAACCAAAGGCAGGATGAGGGTCATATGGATGACTGACGGCTTTCACTAAGCCTTGGCAACTGGTGGGCAAGGGTCGCAGGGACCAAGCCTGGAGAAACAGCACAGAAGGGGTGTGTGTGTATGTGTCCAGCTTTAATTGCCTATTATGGGGCTATACAAACTCTCATGCTGGTTCTGAGATATTTGACCAAAAAGTGATGATAATATTTTCCTCTGAAGAAAGGCTGGAAGCTAGGGGTGGGACAGCCTGAGGATGAGAAGTCTGAGACTGTTCCTAATAGCCAGTGCCAACAATAACCACTTTTATAGTCCTTTGCTGAATTCATTTGATCTTTCTAACCACGTTGTGAGTTAATTGTTACTATCCCAATTCTACAGATGAGGACTTGGGAACTCAGAGAAGCTTCATGACTTGTCCAACATCTTACACATGGCAGAACTAGAACTCAAGCTGAGCACTTTAGATTCCAAATCTTGTTTTTAACCAGTTGGGGAAACAGCTAATAAGCAGGTAAGCAAACAGGAGATGCAACCCATCTCTAGGATATTGGCTTAGAGGAAGCCAATACGAAGAAATCCTAGGAAACAGAAAGTCTCGGCTCCCGCTTTAGCACTGGCCTTGAGATGACCTTTCCTCTGATGTCCACCTGCAGGTCCATAAAGTGTCCACTCACCATGCTCGGGGCTAAGGAGGAACAATCAGATTTCAAAGCTCCCTCTACCTTACATGGTGTGGTGGAGAGCAAATCCCTATGGGGCTCTTAACCCCAGGAGAGAAGAATCAAGGTTCAGAGAAGCCAGCCTTATTCCTGAATCTTCCCCACAAAGAAGCCTGTAGTTCCTCTTAGGTGCTTTCAATGCTCTCTCCTTCCAAGGTGGAGGGAGGTGGTACCTTTCCGACCTCAGGTCTGAGGGATGACATCACATAAGGAGTTAAGGGTGCATGTGTGGCAGTGTAACTAATGAACTGGTATCAATAGACTTTTATTATTTTTCAGCTAAGAAGGTAGGCACTCCAGAGTTGATCAGCTCTTTTCAGAAGCCCCTAGGGCAGCTGAGCATCTCTCACAATCTCTCAGCATCTTCGATCAAGCATAAACAGTGGGGAGGGGGAGACCTGGCTTTTCTTTACTGGTGCTACGATGCTCCCACCCTCTTGTTGAATCTCACACTGACCAACAAAGGTGAGGAGACAGGGAGGGGCATTCAACCAAGCCAGGCTAGAAGAACACCATCAACTATAAGTACCAACGGGAAAGGTGCTGGAGGCCATACTCCCAGGCCGAGTAAGAGGGACATAGGAGTCCTGGCTCACCTGCTGGAGTCGCCGCAGGCACTGCCGCTGCTCTTGATGCTGCACGTGCAGGTTGGAGAGGCGCACGAGCTGGTGAATGGCCTCGTCCACTTCCTGATACAGTGTAGCTGGGCCTTGGCCCTCCAGTCTGGGGAAGGAGCAGGAAAGAATGAATCATTTCCTTTGTTGAGTCCCTCAATTCTGTCCTCCCATCCCTCCGAGGGATGCAAACATGAGAAGCTGCATAGCAGCATGGATCAAAAGCATGGGCTGAACCCTGACTGCTTTGGTTTGAATCCTGACTCTTTACTGACCGATGTTGGCCAAGACAGTTAACATTTCTGATCCTCCAAATCCTCATTTGTAATAGTAAATGGCACACAAGGATGTTGTGAGGGTTATGAGACAGTAAGTGTAAAAGCATGGTATCTTGCCCAGATACATGCACAGTAAGAATGGTCTGGCAGCTAAGGTTTGTTGGCAGCCTTCGGCTGTGTCTCCACCTCCCACTTCCACCTGCCCCCGCACACCCATCCCTCGTACTTGCTGCTGTGAGTGGAGCGCAGCCTCATCAGGATGGCCCCCCCATCCCTCTGCAGTGCCGTCAGCCGGGGATCTGCCAGCACCTTCTGCAGGGGCTTGGGCATTCCCACTGCCTCCTGGGGATAGGGAGCAGTTGCCAGTTGGGGTTCCACCAGAGAGTCTCCACCCCAGCCCCATCCCAATCCCATCCCCCCACTGTCCCATCTCATTTCATACCTCTTCCTCTGGCTCTGCTGCTCCCTCCAGCTCCTCAATGGCCTGCCGTACTGAGCCCAGCACACCTTGGCACAGGCGGCATAGCCTTACCACTTCCTGAAACCCACACGCAGGGATGGAGTTGAGGATTAGAGTTTAAGAAGGAACTTAAGCCCTAGGGTTGGGGTGAGGTAGCCCCAGAGACTTTTATGGAGGCAATGCTGAATTCAGTTCCTGACTTTGTTGCTAACTAATTGTATGATGTTGGGCAGGTCCAGAAACCTTCCTGAACTTCAGTTCTTCAACTGTAAAGTCAGGATAAGAAAGGCTTCTGTGATTTTTAAGGAGATGATGCCAGTTTAGCAACTAGCATGGGCCTGGCACATTGCACAGCTTGGTAACTGTGACCTTCCTTTCTCTCTGTCTTCAGTGGGGCTTCACCCTGTCAAACCCCCTCTCTCTGCCTATTCATGTCAATTTCCCCTTTGACACTAAAGGCGAAACTTAGAGACCATCTACAGACCCCTCTTTTATACTCAGCTCAGATCATGTTTATTTCTCTCTTCCTGAATACTCACAACACTTATATTCATAGAATTACATGAGATAAGTGCTGGAAGGACCTTTAGCAATTATACTGTGATTGTTACACTTCACTGATGAAGATCCCGAGGCCTGGATGTTGGTGCAAGGAGCGGGTACAGAAAGGGCACTATTTCTGCAAGTGAGGTAAAGTAATTTGGAACAAGAATCAGCCTTTTGACTCAGTGCTTTCCAGAAACCCAATGACACTATCTTGCACTCTTCTCTACTTGTTTCATGATTTATCTCCCAGCAAAAATCATGTACTACTTAATGTCATATTAATAATTTATTTGGCTGGGCACGGTAGCTCATGCCTGTAATCTTAGCACTTGGAGAGGCTGAGACGGGTGGATCACTGGAGTCCAGGAGTTTGAGACCAGCCTGGGCAACATGGCAAAACCCCATCTCTACAAAAAAAAAAAAACCAAAAAACAAAAATTAGCTGGGTGTGGCGGCACATGCCTGTAGCCGCAGCTACTCAAGAGGTTGATGTGGGAGGATCGCTTGAGTCTGGAGGATGGAGGATGCAGTAAGCTGTGATCGAACCACTGCACTCCAACCTGGGTGACAGACCGAGACTGTCTAAAAATAGTAATTATAATAATAATTTAACATACTCCTCCCATCTCCCCAGTAGACCATGGCACAGTGCACATGTTTTCCTCATGATTTGGGAGCCATAAATACTTGTTGAATTGAATGGAATGGAAACCACTTTTTTGCAGCCCCATGGTATGTCCTGGACCTGGCATCTGTCCTAGAATGTCTTCAGCTGGGCCATTCCTGGCTCCCAGGATGCTAGGTGTTAGAGGGGAAGCTTACCTGGTGTATCTCTACCCAGTGACTGGGAGAGGGGTCCCTGTGACCTCCTAACTCCCACTGCAGCTCCTCTGGCATGGTCACTCTTTTCAGATCATTCTCTGACAGCACCTCAGCACCCTGTAGAGGGTAAGGCAGGGGTTTCTTCCTGGGCACCCAAGGACTCAGAAACCAGCCTGGGGCTCCAGCCAGCTTCTTCTCCTTTCTCCACTACTGATGGGAAACTAGGTAGGAATGAAGGGCTCAAACCTGAAATCCACAGAGTTCACTTGGAAGGTCATCGTGAGTGAGAATCAGCAGCCGCTGAACGAGGGGAGGATCTCCTGAGTCCTAAGGGCAGAGAAGAATAACCCTAAACTGGGCAATTGGGTGTCCTGGACTAGCCACTAATGAAGTTAGGATCCAGGGGAACTGCCTGTTCAAGGGGTGGTTACCTGAAGTTGGCTCAAGACAGTAATGAGTGCTGGAGGCAGTGAAGGTGCCTGGCGAAGGTCCAGCAGGACGGAGAGCCCCAGTGTCTGTAGATCAGGCCTGTGGGAGCAGGAAGAGTCAAAGAGGCTGCTGTGTATGTGTTTTGGGGGATAGGAGATAAAGCAAGGCAGACATACAGGGTCTGTATTTAGTTAATAGTCCTCAGGAGATATTAGTTGCTGGTACATTTGGGAAGAAATGGGCAAAGGGCCAGATTCTGGGATGGGTGCACAGGAGGAAGTGGCCTAGCAGTTGGGAGTCTATATTCATATGGCTACTAGGCCAAGGAATTAAGGTCTGAAAAGTTCAGAATTCTGTTCTGGAATGGCATGCATTCAATGTCAGCCTGTAGTATGGTGCCTAATAGGTACTCAGTGCTCAATCAATATTTGTTGAATAAGTGAACCAATGTCCTGATGATCTTGGTAGTGTTGGAAGACAGTGAAAGTCAACAGTGTTGCTTTTGAGGATCAATGAAGATATGAAGCTGGAGGTCAGGGTCAGTAAGGCCAAAGGTCAATGACTTGAAATCTGAAGGTTGAAGAAGGAGGTGTCCTTAGAGGTCAGAAGGTCAGTGTCCTGAGAAGAAGGAGGTGAGGGTCCTCATGAACCAGGAGGTTAGTGTCCAGGGTGCCAGGACTGGGCCTCGGTTACCTGAGCAGTGAGTGGAGGTAATGAAGAGTTGTGTTCAGCATGTCTCGGGAGGGTGGGGGCTCCTCAGGAGGGCACGGTGGGGTAATGGTCAGCAGAGCTCGCCCACTCTGGTCCACCCCTCCTGAAGACACAAAACGGCCAGGCTGTCCTGGCTGGGAGCAGTCCAAGCCTACCTCCCTTCCACCCTGCCTCCCCGAGTCCCCAAGCCCACCCAATTGCTTCTCTTTCCCAGCCCTTTTTCCCTTCACCCACTGATGCCCACTGACCTGTCAGGATGAAGAATCCAGATGCCATCAAGTCCCAAGCCACATCAGGGTCATCAGAGATGGAGACCGGAAGGGCCTCTTCTGGAATGCTGTCCGCTTTTCCTTCCTGCACAGTCTCCAGCAGAGGTGTTGGAGTGTCAGACAGGAGGCCTTCTGGGCCTTCGTGTCCTGCACAGACACAGACAGAAAAATGGAACTGAAGTTAAGATGGTTCTGGTTGTTCTGCTCCCAGCGTAACCCTGCTCCTCATCCTGCCCCCTCCCATAGGCCCGACCTGCTTTGGCCCTTTCCCCATGAACCTCACTCAGTGTCATCTCACCTGCCATACACACGAGGCCTGGCCCCTCCTGCTCTCTCTCTCTGGCACCCTCTTCTGTAGGCCCACAGGCTTCAGAGGGCTGAGGCTCTTTCTCGCCTGCTGTTTTGAACTCTTTGGGCTCAGAGTCTGGCTTCCCTGAGTCTTCATATTCCTCCTTAACCAGGCTGCATTCTGGAAGCTTGTGCTCACTTGGTGAGGGCAGATTGCCAAGGGCTTCTTGGTGGCTGGCCTCTTCCTTATCCCCAGGGCTCAGTGGGGCACTGTCCCCTCCTCGGCTAAGAGCCCCTCTGCCTGCAGCTCGCTTCTTTCTTCTGTTTCCTTTGCCTGTTCTCCGAGGGGTACCAGGTGGTCCTTCAGCTCCCTGGCCTCCTCCTCCTCCTCTAAGCTCCCCGGGCCTCAGGGGGCAAGATTCAGAGGCTTCTCCCACGGCCTCTGCTGGGGGCTCAGACACCTCTAAGACTGCTGCCTCTGGGACAGCCTCAGCTCCTGGGGGAGACTCAGGGGAGGCTCCAGTGCTGCTCCCCTCGCCGGGTGGGCGTGCTCCATCCTGGTCCCGAGGTCCCAGGCCCTTCTGGTGCACCCACGCCCGGTGTCTCCGGTGGCGGCCCTTCCCTCCAGCACCCTTGCGAGTGGGTACTGTCCGTACTCTGGAGGGGCCCGGGGAGCCTTCAGCATCTGCTGGGCTCCCCCTCACAGGCAGCGTCACCTCCAACAGCTCCACGTACTCGCCCTCAGGTCCTTCCACAGGGGCATTGTGCCCATCCCCAGGACTGCGGGTACCCAGCGCCTCCTCAGGAAGTGGAGGGCTGGGAAGCCCTGGAGGTCCAGAGGGCAGTTCTGGGGGCAGCGTACTTGGCTGATGTCCGACCATGAGGCCCTCTTTGTGCACAAATCGTGGGCAGATGAGCTCAGCCCAGGGCAGCCGCTGAATCCCTGAGGGCGCAGACAGTAGGCAGGTACTGAGGCGACCTGTTGGCCGGTCCTTGTTGATGCCTTGTAGCCACTCAGGTGTGAATAGGTAGGCACAGGCCTCATTGGGCACAGGAATCTCCTGCACCCGTCCACCCCCAGGGGCCAGACACTTGAGTGCTAGTCGTGGTGCCTGGGCAGCTGAGGGCACCACTTGCAGATAGAAGTCTCCTGGGCGCAGCAGTTGCCACGGTAGGGCTGCTAGCTGCACCACCACCTGTTCATGCAGGCAGAGCGGCCACCCCTCATGGAAGAAGAGGAATCCACTGTACTGGGCCTGGGGAGAGAGATGGGAGGCTGCACTCAGGCCTCTGCTGAAGAAGCCAGCAGAAGAGGGCGGTTAGAATGGGCCCACCCTAGGCAGGACCAGCCCTATGCCTGGAAGATTACACTCTCAGGAGAGCAGGAGGGGAGATTTGGGGTATTCAGGTGGCAGAGAGGAAGGGATTGCGACCGATCGGTCTCCTGGTGGTAGGAAGCTTCTCTAGGAAGCTAGTTCCCTGTGTGGGAGGGTAAGAACTGAATCATTACCAAGACGTGGTCAGCAGATGCCATTGTCTTGGAGAAGTTAAAGACTCTTAGAAGTCTTTATATCTGTAGAAATGAAGGATCTCTGTTGACTCATGTACGGGGGAGTTAGTATCTTGAGAAATTCATATGAGGGGGTGAAAATGTCTGGAATTGGGTCTGGAGAGTTAGGGTCTTTGGGGGTCAGTGTTTCTCAGGGGTCAAGATGAATTTGGGGAAGATGAATGTGTGCATGTGTGTGTTAGTGTCTGAATGGTCAGTGCCTGTGAAGGTCAAAGTTTGTGGGAGGTCAGAGAACGAGGCTTAAGTGACTCTGGAGAGATCAGTATTAGGGGAGGCTGTATCTCCAGGTTAGTGGGGGAATTAGTCAGCCTGGCTAGTCTGTAGAGTGTGGCAGTGGATCTTGGGGAAGGCAGAATAGTGATGCACGGCCACTCACACAGGCTTCCTGCTGGACCTTGGCAAGCAGGTGCTTGGCTGGTACCAGGAAGTCCAGCGTGTACCTCAGTGCGTCCTCCCGATAAGTCCTCTCCACCACCTGGAACACCTGGCCCAACAGGGTAGGGGCTGTTGCCTCAAAGGGTGGATACAGGGCGGCGAGAGTGCTCTGCACACAGTCCTCCACTGGCTCAGGCTCCTGTAGAGATAGGACCAGGCTACAGATCCCTAGAGATCACCCAATCGCGGCTCCTTGGGAGCTGCACTGGTCTGGGGGTGGCTGTGTTCTCCAAGGCCCCCATTGTACAATGTGTGCAAAAAGTGGGCACTCAGGAAATGCTGGCTGATGAGCCCAGAATGGGAGTGGGGCTGGGCCGGAGTGCACAAGCGTGGCAGGGCACTCAACACTCAAGTTCTGAGACCTTGGCTTTGGAGATCCAGAGAGAATTTGTTGTGAATGCCCCCAATCAGGGCTGTTCCGGGTGCTCGTGAGTTGGGGTGACTGCATAGACCTTTCCTAGGAGAGAAAAGACAGGCTTTTGGGCTATCAGGGGACTGAGCTTATGGCTGAGAACTTGAGGGGGTGAGCCATCCTGCAAATCCCTTCTCATAAGACACACCATCCAGAGCTCCCCATCTTAAGTGGAGGTGCATCACCCACAATTATGTCCTAGAGATGATCATTTGGTGAAAGAGAGATGGTCATTTGGTGAAAAGAGGAGGATGGAAAGACTGTCTGTGACTGTCTTGGGTCTTTCTAGCATCCCTCTTCCCTCTCCCACAGTGGCTCTGAAGCAATCACCCAATCCTAGAGCATGTGGGATTGGGTTACAAAGAACCGGGTGGGGGCAGTTGAAAGAGAAAAAAGTCACAAAAGGAACTTGTGGGAAGGGAGGAGGAGGCCTTGATGGTATGCATTAGAGCTGGTCTTTTCTGATTCCAGTGGGACCTCTCTCTGCCAACCTCCACTAGGAGTCTCAAAAAGACTCAGCCCTGCTTCATCCAGACTCCCCTCCCTAAGTGAGTCAATGAGACATCTTCCTCCATCCCACAACCTAAACAACCACCCCTTGGGCTATTCCTTTGCAAACTTCTCTTTCAAGACAGTCTTTGAAGTTCCTTTTACTGGAATTTTTTTTTTCTTTTTTTTTGCAGTAAATGGGGAAGGGGAGACTCAATGCAGCCTTTACCTTGGTCTCTACCTGCCCTACCCCCATGTCTTGCCTTTGCCATAAAACAAAATAGCTTATTTTTCTCTGAGCTCCTCCATCCAGTTTGTCTCGACCGTCTGGGAAGTTAGGGCAACCACTCCAGAGACCGGGACATTCAGCGCGTCAGCGCGCAGACCCGGCCCCAAGGTGTGTGGGCGAGCAGACAGACCCCCAGTGTTCCGGGACCAGGCGGACGCAGTGCGCGTGGGTGGGGGGAAGGTGGAGATGGCCGGGGGTGAGGCAGAGTGGGGCCGTCTGCTCCAAGGCCGGGAGTGCGGAGCTAGGGCTTGAGCAGCTAGGCAGCTGCAACCCATTAGGGGCGGTGAGCTCATGGCTGAGCGAGAGTCTCAGCCACAGGAAACAGCAGCGGCAGGAGGGGAGGAGGGGTCTGGGGAGGGAGGCGGCGGGCGGGAGCACGGAGACCCAGCCTCCTGCCGGCGGGGACCAGAGAGGAGACCAGAGAGACTGAGTCAGCTCTCCCTGGCCCAGTTCCTCTTTCTTTTTCCTCCAGCCTCCCTGCCAGAGGGTGCCCTTCCCTCCGTAGAGGGGCGGCCCCAGTAGTGCCCCTGCCCCTCCTCCACTCCCTGCGGTGAGCTCCCCCTGGCAAGGCCTCTCCCCCTCCTTCACTCTGCAGGGAGCGCCCCCTTGGCCATGCCCCCGCCCTCTTTGCAGTGGGCGCTCTCTCTGGCAGTGCCCACTCTTGCAGCGATGCTTCAGAGTACTCTGCAGTGAAAGTTCCCAGGGCAGTGTTCACTCCTATTGGTGTGGGCTTCTTCTTAGCGGTACCCTCCAGCTTCCAGCGCCCCAAGTTGCTTCTGCCAGGGTCCCCTACTCCCTGCAGGGCGCTCCGGCTCATGTTCCCCACTCTCTGCCGCAGGAGTGCCCTGAGGCAGCCCTTCAGTTCCCTGCAGCAAGAGCTCTGGGGCACTTCCCTCCCCCACAAACTCCGGTCGGCTCTGGCAGTGTCACGCCCCCTGGTTCTGTGAGCTCCCCCCAAGCACCCCCAACTACCCTGAGGCAGCCCTTTTTCTCTGCGGGAATTTCCCTCTTTGGCCATGCCCCTGGCCCCGTCCCAGCCACAGCTGTGGCCGGTCCCCCAGGGCCGGATGGGTGGGCCTGCCTCACCGGGTTGGGGACAGGGATGGAAAATGGTGGTTCCATGCAGGTCAGTTCTCATGACCCGAGGGGCCGGGCCTCTTCCAGGGACGCTGCAGGACCAACCCGCAGGGGTCTCCCGCGGGTAAGGAGCTGGGACCAGGAGGGGGAGGGTAGCTCCAGGAAAGAAAGGCACAGGTCAGGACAGAGGAGGGCGGGGAGCGGGGAGGTGTGTGGATTAGGGGAGAGACCCAAGGGAGGATGGGGAAGGAGGCGGAGGAGAGGAGGAAGAAAGGGTGAGGGCAATACTCGGTGGGGACAGAGCTAAACAGTCGGGCAGAGGAACAGACAAATCGAAGAAGGGGGGAAGGGAGGGAGGAGAGTCCCAGGAGCGCTGAACAGTCCGAGGCAGGATCGGGAGGCACCAGGCTGGGGACTGGGGGCCCGGAGCGGGCTGCGCGAAGGCCGAGGGGACCCAGGGGG
>NW_012101621.1:1969124-1972389 GCF_000951045.1 Mandrillus leucophaeus | reverse complement strand
CCGACCCTGACCCTCGGAGACCCGCCCAGCCGAGGATGCCCCTCTTTTCCCGCCACCGCCTCGCTCCCCGCGGGATCAGTTTAGCCTCGGCAAGGGATGCTCCAAAGGCTGGGGCGTGCGTGAATTCCCTTGTGCCGCCCCTTCCCAGAACTGGGGTCTTCCTGCGGCTGGAAAGCCTCCCCGCTCTAACTCGCCCGGGACCCTCTTCTCTCATCGGTTTCTAGACTTTGGCAGGACCCGGGGCTCAAATGAGACCTTCAGGCCCCTGCCTGCCTAGCAGAGAGCGGAAGGCCGGGAATCAGGGGATTCCCCAATCCCCCTGGGGCTTGCCCGCCCTCCTCCTTTCCCTCCATCTCCTCGGGCCTGGAGCCTCTGGGCTGACAATGGGCTCCTCTGTGTTGCCTGGGGAAGGCGGGAGTGTGCGGGAGTCAGGGAGCAGCGAAGGCTTGGGATAGGGGGCGGACATCGTGGCCGAGGGGGCAGGGTTCCCGGATCGGGATGCTCATGGAGGGCGTGCATTTCGCCGGACATTTTCTGAGTTCTCTCCTCTGTGGCCCTTCCCTTCCGCATCCCTATCTGTCTATTCGGCTAGAAGAGAGAAGGCACCAGGCCTCCAGTTCGAGAATTCGGTACTGGATGCCAGCCCCTTCCTTCTGTTGGGGTGATTATAGCGTCCCGCAGGGCCGCTAGGGCTCGTGGCCGTGGAGATGGGTATTTGGCGCAGGAGACAAAGCGGGGTGGGCTAGTTACGAAAGTTCTAGCCTCACTCCCTCATCAAACCCCAAGCGTCCCCCGACCATGTCTGAATGGGAAAGGAAGGCCGGATGGAGGTCTCCCAGGAACCCGGGGAGAGGCACGGGCACGGCGGGGAGATGCCCTGCCTGGCCTCTGAGCAGGCACTGGGAAGCCCCGCAGCTCCGTGAGCCCTTCTAAAGGGTGGACGGAAAGGAGAGGAGAGGAGATCAGAAAGCCGAATAGTCCCCGGAGGGGCGTGAACGCGTGTGCCCCTGCAGCTGGAGGGCGATGATGAGAAAACGTCTGGCCTCGCCTGCAGTTCCTCAGAGGCCAGAGCCTCTGGGCAGTTGTTGGAACAGCGGGAGGGGAGGCGGGGGAGCCGCCAAGGTGACTTGCTCTTCTCTCACCTCCTCTGGACGCTAACCTCCACCTTTTTCTCCGCTCCGCTGAGCCTGGAAAAGGACAGAGCAAATGTTCATCCTTCTTAGAGGCAAGAAGAGGCCTCTGCTCCATAGCGTCAAAAAAGAACCGATGGCAACAAGCCCCAGTAACCATCTTCCACGCACAGTTACAGCTGTGGAGTTGGAGCTCTTTCTAACACTGGGTTATAGGACCCTCGAGTCACCGACACTCTCCAGAGCTAGGAGAGTGAGATTTTGCTACCCCCTGGTGTCCATTCCGTAAATACTGCCCAGTGGCCGGTTACAGGGGCCAGTGTTTAAAAAACCTTATCCACTTGTCTCAAATCCAGCTCATTCATTCTCGGTGTTGAGAGTGTCTGAACCTTTCCTCACCAGGCCTTCCATTCCCCATATTGTTTAGGGAACCCTTGGTAGGGTCGAAGGTTGTCCATTGGACTCCAAGGCTCACTACTCTTAGGTAGTGGAATATAAATTAATCTGGCTATGGGGGTCCACAAACTCCTGGGAAAAGGGAGTGGATCTTTTTTTTTTTTCATGGAGAAAAAGGGGAGCCACTGAAAGTTTTTGAGCTGGTGGGGTAAGGAAGTTTGGATACAGAATCAGGGATGCAGTTACCCCTTCTTTCCAGGAGTTTTCAAATCTGTGCTAAATTACAATGGTTTATTTTAAGTAAGTGACATGTGGTCACAGCAGTTAAATACCACTTTCTTCCAAGAATGCAGGCTCTTACTAACTAAAAGTGTGTGTGTGTACGTGTGTGTGTACACAACAGAGTATGTGTTGATACATGTATTTTTAGTGGGGGAATATGAAGGGGTAGTTATAATGGAGAAATTAGAGGCTGGGAATAGACCAGATTTAGAAGCCTTCTCATTCACAAACAGTTCTTACCATACTTCACCCATTAAAGATTCTTTGGGGCTTCTCGAACTCCTGTTTTACAGATGACATTGTAACTTACTGAAGTTAATAAACTCTCTCTAAGCTACACAGTAAATGAGAAACCAGGATGTGAACCCAGGCTGTCTGATGCCAGACCTTCACTCTCAACTAATAAGTTATAGGGTCTCATCTAAGCTGTCAAAGTTCATAAAAGAAGAGTTTTAAACACCACATCACTGTTTCTGCCACCTAACCATCACGCTAAAAAAAAAAATGTTAAATTTGTTTTCGTAGAAGCCAGCACTGAGATTCTACAAGTGATAGATATGTCCCTGTGGGTCAGAGAAAAAAAAAAAAAAAAAAAAAACTAGCTTTTTCTAGACTTATTTTAGAGTAATAGTTGAAATAATTGTGAAGACATTTGCGGTATGGTTCTTATGGAAAACTAGTGCTATCCTAATACAGGGGAAGGTGAAAAAACATCTGTGTCTGTACTGTTTATTGCACGGTTTATGTGCACCAAGAGCTATGACTGCCATCTTATAGAGGGTTGGGGTTTTAGGCTGCTCACTATTTCTCCCTTAGAGGGTAGCAGTGACTAGGACTCTGCCTCAGCCCCATGCCTCAAGTTAGGGGGAATTAATGAAGGACCACAAAGGGAATTTTAGGGATGGGCTTGAGAGCACATGTTCTTGTTAGCGCTGCCTTCCAAGGAGTCTGGGGTCAATGTCCTAGTTATTTTAGGGTGAAAAAATTTGTGTGATATGTAAATATATGTCAGTTCTATTTATGGTTTAGTTTTTCATTGGTTTTGGTTTTACTTGATTGGGTAATATTTTTTCAAAAATTTACAACTTGTCTTCTCTGAACTAAGTGTCATCAAGGTCCATACCACCACCATCTTGCCAGTGCTAGCACATTAGTTTCCCCACTTGTCTGCCTGTTCCACTCTTACCTTCTGATAAGCCATTCTCTGCACGATAGCCAGAGTAATCTTAGAAATTCAAATAAATCAGGCCTGGCGTGGTGGCTCATGCCTGTAATCCCGGCACTTTGGGAGGCCAAGGCAGGTGGATCGGGGGGTCAAGAGATCAAGACCATCCTAGCCAACATGGTGAAACCCCAACATGGTGAAACCCTGTCTCTACTAAAGACATAAAAATTAGCTGGGCGTGGTGGCACGCACCTGTAATCCCAGCTACTTGGGAGGCTGAGGCAGGAGAATC
>NW_012101621.1:1965858-1967800 GCF_000951045.1 Mandrillus leucophaeus | reverse complement strand
ATTACAGGCACCCGCCACCAGGCCTGGCTAATTTTTGCATTTTTAGTAGAAATGGGATTTTAGCATGTTGCTCAGGCTGGTCTCGAACTCCTGATCTCTGCCTCCCAAAGTGCTGGGATTACAGATTACAGGCGTGAGCCACCATGCCTGGCTGTGGGATAGAATTTAAGACAGATGTGGACCATCATCTGGCTCAGATGTAGGTTCATTGTAGTAGAAGAGTCTGGAGGAAGCATGGTTTGGAGGGGGACTTCTGGAAAGGTTCCAAAGTTGCTTACTGACTTCGTTGATATACAAACCCAGAAACTCTTTCATGTAGTTGCAACCCATTTGAAAATAACAGTTTTGTGTTCTGCTTTCTTCATGTAGCATTGTCCATATATATTTCCATGCATCAGTATAATTTTTGCCTACATTGTCTTTAGTTAAAGCATCAAGTAGGCTGGGTGTGGTGGCTCATGCCTGTAATCCCGGCACTTTGGGAGGCCGAGGTGGGCGGATCACCTGAGGTCAAGACCAGCCTGGCCAACATGGCGAAACCCAGTCTCTACTAAAAATACAACAATTAGCCGGGTGTGGCAGAGTGCACCTGTAATCCCAGCTACTTGGGAAGCTGAGACAGGAGAATCCCTTCAACCCAGGGGGCGGAGGTTGCAGTGAGCCGAGATTGCGCCACTATACTGCAGCCTGGGCGACAGAGAGAGACTCCGTCTCAAAAAAAAAAAAAAAAAAAAATCAAGTAGTTGTTCACTATTCATTTAGTCACTCTCAATTTTAGGGAATTTATATTATGTTCAACTTTTCTCCATTGTACAAAGAAAAGGTATAAAAAGATTTGTAGAAATGTACTCCTCCCCACTTTGAATTGTTCCCATTTGACATATTTTACAAAATGGAATTATTGGGTCAAATGGTAGAAACCATTTTATAACTTTTGTTATTGCCAGATGTGGCAATATGTGGAGGGCAGGGGTCATGAAACACTCTTAAAATATTTAAAAGGTTGATTGTGAAGAGGAATTGGGTTTATTCTGAATGGCTCAAAGCGGTAGGGCATCAGTGAATTGTTGCAGTTGTAGAGAAGCAGATTAGGTTCTATGTAAGGGAATTTTAAATACTTAAGAGTTGCCTGAAAATGGGACAAGCTGTCTCCATAGGTAAATTTCCTCTCACTGAAAAAATTTAAGTATAATGAGAGAACTTTTAAAGAAATTGTTTATAAACTTTCCAGACTTATGATCTGTACATTTTCCTAGCCCCAGCCCTTTGCTCCAAAATCACATTTTGTTAACTTAACATTTACTGAGACATAACCTGTGCCTGTTATAGCCAGCAGCAGCCCAGCTCTCACTGGCAGACCCCCAGCAGAGTCAGTCTCCTGGAGCAGGCAATCTGGGAATTTAAATAGCATGAAGTCACTCCCATCCCCCAGACTTCAGAACTGCCAAGCAGCGGGTAAAACTTTGTCTCCAGTTCCTTGACATCTCCTTTTTTTGTACTCAGTGTCTACCTCCAGGTCTCTGCCCATGTTGAACCTACTCCTAAGACCCCCCCATTACAAAACCTATATCCTTGCCTTGCCTCCAAATAACCCCAAGCCAAATCCAACACCTAAGTGATTGATTCCAAGTAATTGTTACATTATCTTGTTTTATTCGTGCCAATAGATATTTGCACTTCAGATGAGGAGTTTGGAATCCCAAAAGATCTGTATTTGGCGGAATATAGCACTCCTAATTCCGTTAACATAACTTTACTTCTTCACCCTGAACATGGGTTTGTTTAAATATACACGCATACACATATACACACACACATATACACACACACATATACACACACACACACATATACACACACACATATGTACACATCACTGGTAGGCAGGCACTCTAATTTACTGAAGTGTAAATTGCTTAAAATGCATTTTTTTTTTTTTTTT
>NW_012101621.1:1951032-1965287 GCF_000951045.1 Mandrillus leucophaeus | reverse complement strand
AGGCAAGGTCTCACTATACTGCCCAGGCTGGTCTTGAACACCTGGGCTCTATTGATCCTCCTACCTCAGCCTCCCAAAGTGTTGGAATTATAGGCATGAGCCACTGTGCCCAGCCTGTTTTGTTTACAGTTTAAAAACTACTTTACTTGTGTAAAAGTAGTCTCAAAACTCCAAGTTTGGCCAAGGAGGAAAAGTCCCTATAAAGGATGGAGACCTGCCCACAGTCTTTGAGTTTTACTTTTTCTCGGAGTATATTTTGCTGAATTCCTCTGCCACCCCTACACTGGCCTCAGGGAAACCCTGCTCACGTTTCTCAGTTTTTCTAGGATATAATACTCCCATTCCCAAGTCAGAAAAATAACCCAACTGAAGGCAGCACGGTGCAGAGGGAGGAGAATGCTGAGGAAAGACAGAGGTCCAGATTCCATTCTGAAAGCTCCACTGCCAGTCGCATGCCCTTGAGCCTGAGCCTTGAGCTTCCCTCCCTGCTAAACGCCCCAGCAAAATCAACAAACATATTAACACCAGAAAATATAATCACCAAAGCCCACTGTGCAGTATAGATGAAAATATCATAGAAAATGAATCGGTCTTGTAGTGTTAATGTGAGTCTTTAAAACGTTTCTTTTGTGCAGAGTAAAGAGTATTTAGAGGCCACTTGGCTTTTTAACATTAATGTTTCCTATGTTAAAGTTATAAATCAGTTTCCTTAAGCTTTTATGTTTAACTTACATAGAAATAAATTCTAACAATCACTTTAAAGAATCATATTCACTGACTATTTGATCTTATTTGTGAGTAGTTAAGGAAACTCTTTAAACATTAAAAGAGATATTTTATAACTTCAATATATATTCCATGTCCTTATAATTTGGCCATTTGAGCTAACCAACAAAGCATTCCTGAATACCTAAAAACCTTTATAAATCTAACAATTTATAAATAGGATGATTCAAATTCTATGTTTTCTTAAATGATCCAAAACTAATTTTAAAGGAAAGTCTCATTTCAAATCATGTGCATTTTAAATTAGAATGACAAAAGTAATACAAATTCCTTAATACGAACCTGTGAATGCTATGTGTTGATTCTTTTAAACATTTCTATACTTCATTCTAAATTTTATGGATATTAAAACATACTTACCCACTTTAAAAAACTTATGTCCTCCCAAATCGCTGAGGAGACCCTTCTCAAGTGATTTTTTGGAAACACGTTCTCAGGGGCCCAGAGAGCCTAACCAGTAGAGATTCTGTCCCAAGGTTATTGGGCAGCTCTTCTGTGGCCCCAGCTGCCCCACTGAGCCCTGTTTTATGCGTGCTGTGTCATTACCCTCAGAATGGGCCAGTTTTACAGCCCATGACCCCTAGATTCAAGTTACACTCCACCTAATTCTTCAGCCTACACAAGGAAGTCAGAAACTCCTACCCAGGTTGCTACCCCCACTTGTTTGGATATAATTAGTCTGCTTAACAATTCATTCTATTCTGAATTCTTTTCACACTCTTCCCAGCTTCTGGGGCCACAATTCTTACAGATATTGAATGGTTGAACTTCTCCTGGTGTTGCCTAACCCTGGCTACAGACCTAATGCTAAGCCAGAGGTATGCAACGGGAAAATTAACATTCAACGGAGAATGAACTTTAGATTACGATAAATGAACTTGAGGATAAATGAAACCCTAGATGAGGTGGGAGAAAAATGTTACAGAATCCATTTGGTTTATGCTTCTCTTCTATCTTATTACTTGGTAGTTTCATATATACTATTTAATCTTGCCCTCTAAACAAGATAGTGAATCTGCGGTTGTACCAACCTACGCATATTTGCCTAGCTCCAAATCACGGTCCCTCTCCAAAGCCGTAATGTGTATTCAGCACGTGTTAGGAACTCAGTGCTATTTGGAAAAAAGAAAATAAAACTCAATAACTTTTATGCCCTCTTGAGGTAGGTAGTTCCTGGGATAAGGTGGGCAATTACTGGAAAAACAGACAGACAAGCATGAGTTGACGCAGATGTGTCTTAGGTTAGGACTTCGAATGATTGGTTATGATGTTTCCACTAACGAACACTGAGAGGCTGCAGGAGTAGGGAGGGACAGGTTTGGAAGCCAGGCAGATTATGAACTTAGTTTTGAGTGTTTTGGGTTGAGATGCCTGTGGGACACTGACTGGACTAGTAACAGTATGAAGATGGACATGTATGTCTGGACTTTGGGAGCTCTGGGCTGGAGATATACCTGTCTTTGGGAGTAGGTTAATGGTGGTTGGAGCCATGGAAGTAAGTCAAATCATTCAAGTAGAGTACAGTGTGGGAAGAAAAGAGAGCTCAGAATAGGACCCTGAGAAACACCATCATTTAAGGTGCAGCCACAGGAAGTGGAGCCTGCCCACAACACTGGGAAGAAGCCAGGGTATAGAAGAATGCTGTTTGTCTCTCACTTCTAGATGTCTTCCCTGGTTATAAGCACAAGGGTGGGTAACATAGTGGTAGTGATGGGCAGAGCAGTGTGGAGTGGGCTGGAGGCTGTGGGGGAAACTACGCTGCCAGTGAGATGGTGTTGGCGTGACAGGCTACATTGAGTTCTAGTTCTAGAAAGCATAGAAGGGGACTGGGATTTTGAATTTCTGGATTCTATGCTTTCTCTGCCACTTCACGTTTCACCAAACATCCTTTCCTTACTCTGAATCATAGCCTGTGTAGGAAACTCTCTTTCCAAATATGGGAAGGGAGGTATAATAAGGAAGCAGAGATAGCTTGGGGAAGAAGAGGGGGTGTCTTGTTGAGTGTGAGTATATGTGTATGTGTGGGTGTTGTGCACACAGGTGCACGTTGTTACTATGTGTTCCTCTGTATGTATATGCATATGAGGGTGTTTATGTGTGTGCCTTATGTTGGCATGTAGGTATGTATGCGTGTATATGTGTATGATATGTGTATGTTTTTCTCTCTGTGAATATCTATCAATACAAGTACAGAAATTGAGAGGAAACATTAAGAAACTTTTATGGGCTGTGCGCCACGGCTGATGCCTGTAATCCCAGCACTCTGGGAGGTCCAGGTGGGTAGATCACTTGAGCCCAGGAGTTGAGGGATCGCTTGAGCCCAGGAGTTTGAGACCAGCCTGGGTAACATGGTGAAACCCTGTCTTTACAAAAAAATGCAAACGTTAGCCAGGTGCAGTGCTGTGCTTGTACGTGTAGTCCCAGATATGCAGGAGGCTGAGATGGGAGGATCACATGAGCCCAGGATGTCGAGGCTATAATGAGCAGAGATTGGGCCACTGCACTGCAGCATGGGCGACAGAGTGAGACCTTGTGTGAAGAAAAAAAAAACCCAAAAAACCAGTAACTGTTATGGCAATTTGACAGAGTATTTTCTATTAATTAAATCTAGTAATAAAACAACTGGGTTTGTATTTTCTATAGTTATATTTCATTTTCTAGTAATTCATTGTACTGTATTGTACAAAAGTATTGGTCTATGGCCGATTGCATATAAAACTGCTCCTTTACCACAGTTAGTCTTCAGTAATGATTAAGACCAGATCAGGATTCTCAGTAGGTCCTGATTCTGAAATTCCCCAGGGAGGGAAGTTCACTCCAAAATGCTGAGGGTCCTGCTTTGGGTCACGTTGATGAAGCATGAACTCAGGTCTTGTGCACAAACAAGGGGGTCAGGCCTCAGACCTGACTGGCATCCCAGGGCTCAGCCTGTCCTTCCTGTCACTCTACCCCTTCACATGAGAGGGGACAACCAGAGAGCCCTCAAGGGGCTGGAGGACAGAATCAAGTCAGCTTCCGAGACTGTGCCTGCTCAGGGTGCTGCTTTCCCTCCGGCCTGCAAGGCAGGTGGAGCTGATGCCTCACAGAGTCAAGTGTTTCAGGGCCTTTTCAGGGCCTCAGAATTGGAGCTCCAAACCTCTCCACTTACCCCAAGACAGTAACACACACTCCATCAGCAACAGCAGAGTCTTTATTACAGCAAGATCAGATGCATTTCTTTGCCCAACACAGGGAACACAGCAGATTCCCCTTCCTTCCTTCCTTAGATAATTACCCCTGTCTGGGATCTCCCTGAACTGTCCAGCCACAGCCCTTCCAAGCACCTTATTTTACATTTGTAATTTTATATCCTTTTTCTTTAAGAGGGTCTTCAAAATTAGATAAGCCACAGGCCTCACCAAACCTGGATCCATCCTTGTGGAGATCCTGAGGGCTTGACTCTGGAAGGGCTGCAAAGTAAGCTACAATGAAAGGCTGAAGAGAATCTGCTGTCTTCCCTCATCCTTTGAAGTGTCTTTAAAACTCCCTAAGAAACCAAGAGTATGTGAGGTTGGGTGTGTGTGAAGGAAATGGCATTTGCAACGGGGAGCAAGGATTAATGACGAACTGGAGGGAGGAAAAGCAGCAGTGTACAGTCTGCAGAGTGTGAGGTGGGATGTGGGCGCTGAGGTGGCAGTTTTTATGGCGATTCTTGCAGGCTATGTTGGGGGTCTGGCAGGTGGTGGCCACACCGGAGAAGGGCTCATGCAGGAAGGTGTTGAGGTCTTTGCACTATTCTGTGTACTTACTGAGGCTGAGTAGAATGCTTCAGGGCTGGGCTGCACATGCTGAGTTTTAAACCACTGAGATGAGGTCACGTCCTTGGACTTGGCACTGACTGGGATCTCTGCCACTCACAGCCCCAGAAGTAGCAGCAGCAAGGGGCAGCATCCTGCTCTGGCCAGTGCCATCTCTCCTAAGGGAGACAGTGGAACAGAGAGGGGAGGTAGGTGGATGAATAGGTCATCTTGGGGGAGCCTTGCTAGTCCTTCTAAGAATTTCATACCCTAAGTCAGTTATTTTAGGGCAATGTGCAGCCTAAAATATTGAACACCCCTGGCATTCTATTGTTTAGTACCAGCCGATAATGTGCCTTTTTGTGCCTCTAATAAACACTTATCTTGTTTACCCCTCACAACAGTTTTATGTGGTATGGTTACCTTTCATATATATATATATGAATAAAATGAGGCTCAGAAAAGGTAAGAAAATTCCCTATCATCCCACAGCTAGAGTGTGTCGAATACGAAATTTTAACCAGGACCTCTCAGGTGCCCTAACTCCTATTCTCCCCACACTCCCAGGTATCTTTTCTGAGACTCTGAGAAATCACAAAGAGAAACTAAATTTTTTTTTTCTTTTCTTTAGATTGAGTTTCGCTTTTGTCACCCAGGCTGGAGAGCAATGGTGCGATCTCAGCTCACTGCAACCTCCGCCTCCCAGGTTCAAGCAATTCCCCTGCCTCAGCCTCCCAAGTAGCTGGGATTACAGGCATGCGCCACCACACCCAGCTACTTTTTTCTATTTTTAGTAGAGACAGGGTTTCTCCATGTTGGTCAGGCTGGTCTCGAACTCCCGACCTCAGGTGATCTACCCACCTCAGCCTCCCAAAGTGCTGGGATTACAGGCGTGAGCCACCGTGCCCAGCTAAGAGAAACTAAATCTTGAAGAAAAACATGTGAAAAGTCCATACGCCACTCTGCTGGGCTAGCTCAGGTGTCCCTGAAAGAGTTGATATTAAGGTCATGGAGTCAAATGCATTCCTCCCCATTCTGTGGTCCAGTTTCTCACTGAAGTTAGAAAAAATGGTCACTCCTAGTGAAGGGATCGCTGCTTCAGCTGGCAAAGCAGTATGGCAAGTTGGGTTCTTTCCACGCCTGACATTTTGCCCTGCTGGAGAATGTCTTGGAAGGATAGAAGGTCAGGGCTGGAAGGGACCTTAGGGATCATCTCAGTTGACTCCCTCATTTTAAAGATGAGGGAGCTTGAGTTCCTGAAAGGGCAAGTGCCCTTTCCAAGGCCACCAAGTGAGTGGCAGAGCTGGGGCTAAGAGCTTCCTGATGTTCAATCCATCCCTTTGGGCTGGTGCCAAGCTAAAAAGGGAAGAGTAAAGAGTTTCCCATAGGAGCACAGCATAGTGAGTGTGTCTCTGTTTGTGGGTTTAGGTGGTGTGTGCACATTGCCTTAATTTCTTCAGACCCTTGTAAAAACGTTTAAGAGAAAGTCTCCTCTTAGAGCAAGAAGGTGAATTCTTTTACACTTTCCAGTCTTTGTTTCTCCTCCTTTTCAATAACAACAACAGGCCTCAGGCTGAGTCTTCAGCTGAAAATAGTATCTGGATAGAATATTTAAAAATTAGATGATATTCATTATATTTATTTTTACTTCTGTTTACGAAGTAACACTAGTATTCTTTGAAAGATGGCATTACTCCGTTTCATTTTAAAAGAATTATTTAAAATAAATGAGTGAATGTATACTTAGCGTATTATTAATATAATAGGGGTGGTAAGCAGATATTGTGAAAATTGTCAACGGTTAAAGCAAATGACTGCAGCTGGGGAACTTGCTCTGCACTGCGGTTTCTCAGGTCGGCGATAGTGTGTTGGACTCTGCTCCATCTCTCAGCCTCTGGGATTTGTGTAACTTCTCTGCCTTGGGGATAAAGTGCTCTCCGAAGTGGCAAAATTCACTGAGGCTCCTAATACCTGCATTTCTGAATGTAAAAATTCTGAGATGTTTGTCATCTCAGGCAAACATGGTGGAGGAGCCTTCTTTGCCAATAGAACTCACCTTTTCCACAGCAGGGATCGCTTCGTGCACTCCTCCCCACAAAGCAAACAAAACATTAATTTTTGAACCCAGGAAAACATTACCCAGAAAGCAGTTGACTTGGGCACCAGGGAACAAATCTTTCCCTCCCTCTCCACTGCTCCCTCCCACCCCTGCCCCAGGAAGTCATTTCTCTCTCGCAGGCCCTCAGCTGAGCCTCTCCCGTTGGGATGGAAGGGTTACCAAGTGATTATTCATTAACAGTTACAGACCCAAGCTGCCAAGCTTTGAAGTGAGAGGGTGGGGATGGCACCAGGAGATCAGAGTTGGCCTAAACATTTACTGCCAACCAAGATGACTGACCAGAGAATTTGCAAGCTCTGATTCCAATTAAGTTGCAAACATGCTTTCCCTCAAGTAGGTGCTGGCCCATGCAGCTGGCCAGCCTCACTCACGGAGGCCTGGGGATGGGGTTCCTTTGATGGTGTATTTTGATCCTAGTCATTCGTCATGAGTTTTCCCCACTGCCACAGCCTCAGGGCTGTTTTATCCATTAAGCACTAGAAGCTCAGTGCTTAGAATCTGGGAGGTTTCCAAGGGCCTACAACATTTGAGACTGGGAAAAATATATTGGCTCCAATACAGGAAAAGTCAAATATAGAATCAAATAAAAAAAATATTTACTTACCTGCTACTAAAGTAACATGAAGTTGATTTCACTTATTTTGAAATTTGGGACACATAAAAAGCTCACTACATGGGAAAACAATCTTTGGTTAGTTTTCTCATTTTGTAGGAATTCCCAAGTACCTGGAATGCAGAAGGAACAGTGCCAATCACAACT
Organism: Mandrillus leucophaeus; assembly: GCF_000951045.1. Lineage (NCBI taxonomy): Eukaryota > Metazoa > Chordata > Mammalia > Primates > Cercopithecidae > Mandrillus > Mandrillus leucophaeus. The sequence goes on along the minus strand of NW_012101621.1, from coordinate 1,957,846 downwards.
TACTTGCAGTCAAATAATTTCAGAAGTAAAACTTTAAAAATCTTTTCAGATACATTTCTGCAAAAACGATATTGAATGAGGAATCTTACATATTCAACATGGTGTGGTGAGTGGTAAAATGCCTAGGAGTATGGTAGTATAGAGTATAATATTTACCATCTACTAAAGGCAGCCAGGATAACATACACCACATTACTTATGGTTCAGGTCGGCACAGGGCTGTACAGCAGCAGCAGGAGGAAAGAGATGCTACCAACCATCATGTAATGAACATCTAAAATGTGCTCAGTACAGTTCTAGGTTCTTGGTGGAAAATAAAGAATCTCATTTTCAAAGGTGCTTCATGAGCCATGGCGTTGTGCTTTGTGTACAACTTTTTATACAAACTGTATTGTGTGTTCCACGATATTGTCCTCATTTTACAGAAAAGGAAACTAAGGTTCTGGCAGGTTAAGATCCACAGATTTAGTAAGTGGCAGGGCCAGGATTCGAAATTCGGTCTGTTTGGCTCCAAAGTTCATGTTATCTTTCCTTGCCACACTGCTTTCCTGTTTGTTGATAATTCATTAACAGTTACAGACCCAAGCTGCCAGCCTTTGAAGTGACAGAGTGGGGATGGCAGCAGGAGCCCAGGGCTGGCCTAAACATTTCCACCTCTTGTGGGCTAACAGTCACCTTGTGTGCTGTGGGATGGAGATGAGCCAGTCTTGGCTCTGACTGGTAGATGCCTGTTCCCACCAGATCACAAGAGAAGAAGACTGAATGCCATCTCTAATGTCTACTATGTTCTTGACACTGAACTCAGCAGTGTGAGTGTGTGTGTGTGTGTGTGTTTATAATCTGTTTTGTGATCAATCTATCTAAAAACATCTCCTTACATATCTTGCAGTATCCCCACGAGATAGAAATATTTATGCTTATTTTATAGATGAGGAGACAATGTCTATGTGTGTGGGAGTTGAGTAATTTGCCCACAGCCATACAGGAGTGAGTGACAGAGCCACTTCAATCTGATTCTCAAATTTACACTCTGTACACTGTGTCAGGCTGTGCTGCAGCTTTGTTTCATTTCAGAGCCAGTTTTTACTGATCTTGTTTTTATATGGGGTTTCTGGTCACCCCCTGAGAGTACAACTCAGAGTACAATCAAAGTTAAGATAGTTCAGTGGTAAGAATACTGAACCAGACATGAATAGCCCTAAATTTTGATCCCACCTCTGTCACTAATTAGCTGCATGACCTTGGGCAAGGCACTTCACTAGCTTACATAGACCCAGTTTCATAGAGTATCAAAGCAGGAAGGCACTTCCAAGTTCATTGAATCTTAGCTCTTGCTCTAATGAGAAGAGTATTTTTTTTTCTTTTTTTAAGGCAGGGTCTCGCTCTGTCACCCAGGCTGGCGTGCAGTGGCACGATCATGGCTTCCTGTAGTTTCTATATCCCGGGCTCAGGTGATCCTCCTACGACAGCCTCCTGAGTAGCTGGGACTACAGGCCTACGCCACCACTTGTGGCTAATCTTTCTTCCTTCTTTCCTTCCTTCCTTCCTTCCTTCCTTCCTTCCTTCCTTCCTTCCTTTCTCTCTCTCTCTCTCTCTCTCTCTTTCTGTCTTTCTTTCTTTCGAGACAGTCTTGCTCTGTCACCCAGGCTAGAGTACAATGGCAAGATCTCAGCTCACTGCAAACTCCACCTCCTGGGTTCAAGCGATTCTCCTGCCTCAGTCTCCTGAGTAACTGTGATTACAGATGCCCGCCACTGTGCTGGGCTAATTTTTGTATTTTTTAGTAGAGACGGGGTTTCACCATCTTGGCCAGGCTGGTCTCGAACTCCTGACCTCATGATCCACCCACCTTAGCCTCCCAAACTGCTGGGATTACAAGCATGACAGGCATGAGCCACTGCGCCCGGCCAGCGTGCGGCTAATTTTTCTATTTTTTGTAGAGATGGGTTTTGCCACGTTGCCAGGGCTAGTCTCAAACTCCTGAACTCAAGTGATCCACTCATCTCAGCCTCCCAAAATGCTGAGATTACAGGTGTGAGCCAATGCACCTGGCAATAACATTACCAACAGATGGTTTTTGGGATTGAACACCTTCAGGGACATGAATCTTCACTACCTACCAGTTACATCAGGCACCCAGTTCTGTTGTCTGAGAATTCAACTTTTCTCAAAACCCGATTATCCCCTTGTAAGGCCCCTGCTTCTATTTTTGGCACTTCCAGTTGAAAATATTGGTCTCCTTTGACTTTTTCTAATCTTTCATCCCCATATCAATTAGTAGGCTAACTGACTGAATACCTAGCATGGTCAAAGCATGAGGGCACTTGAGTCAGTTAGTCTTATTGGTTCTCTTGTATATATTTCTCTCCCTTTCCACTGCCTGTCTGGATGACTCTTACGACCTTCTAACTGCCTGCTTGCCTACCCTTTCTCCTGAGTTTAATTGAGCATGTATAATAATGTTGGATGGATCTTGTCAAAATATTCTTTTCCTGCATCATTTCTCTAAAGAACATCTGTTTATCTCCAATGGTTCTCTTGCGTGCAAGGTAGCATCCAGCCTTCCCAGCCTGGAATCAAAGCCTTCTCCTACTCACTTGGAGTCCAGTCTACCCATCCCTTATGAGTGGCCTCCCCGTCTTCCTTTTGAATACAAACTATTCTAACCAAATTCTATCCTAATAGCCCGATTTTCCTTTTGTCTCCAGCACATGTTTTGCTGTCTTCAACTTTGCTTCTGTGTTTCCCTCTTCCCTGTGAGTCCACCCTCAAATATTATCCGTCCTTTAGAACTCATCTTGACCATATTATCTTGCTCATGATCACATTTACGAAACTTCCCATACAACTCATAACCCCCTTTAGCATTAACTGTTTCATAGTATCACTCATTTGGGTTCTAAATCATGTACTACCTTGTTTTGCTATTTAACTGTTTCATCCAGTAAGAGCATCCAGTCTTCCCAAGTAGACGGTAAACTCGTGGGACAGGAATCAGGTCTTTCGGTGCTTCTCTGTCTTCATAGTGCCAGGCATATGGCTAGCTCACAAGAGTACTCAGTAACCGTGTGTTGAACTCAGTCATCACTCTGATCCTCTCAGTCTCCTTACTATTTACAACACAAGGAGTTTCAGCTGAAAAATTTCTAAAATGCCCCCTGGTTCTGACACTTGTCTGACACAAGAAAAAACATCAAAGGGCTAGTAAGTAGCCAGAACCTTACTAGAATGTAAGGAGAGGCCTAATAGTAGACTCTGAAGGCGACTTCAAAGAATGGGAGCAGAGAATAAGCAACTATCCCCTAAAGACCCATTCTTTCAGGATACCCCAGGAGGGGTGAGCGAGGGTGCCAGAGAAATTTTCCCGGGTTGCTGGCCTGAAAGACAGCAGCACCATGAGGGTAGTCTTTGAACTATAAGCGCCACCCTTGTAGGGTTTTTCAAGCTTCAACCTTCAAACAGCTTCCTGGTGGTGAGAGACCTGTGGTCTGGACCCTGGTTTATGGCTCTGAGAAGCAGAGCTCCATCACATAGAATCCAGTGGCCACACGCCTTTTGGGAAGCCCTGCTGTGTTTCCAGTGGCTAACCCTGTCTCCTGCCAGGTCCATTTTTCTCTTTTATGTAGCTCTTTGAGGCCTTCCTAGGGTGCCCATTTGCACTATGAACTTGTCTCTGTGGGTGGACTGTCTCCCTTTGTTCCTCACTCCTGGATTCATCTTCATGAGGGAGAGGATGTTGTCTTCAACCCAACAGAGCTGAGGCACATGGCTCCCTGGATACGCCAGCTCCCCTCATAGGCCGGCTGCCTTCCTAAGACCTCTGACTTACCACAACAAGCCTGCATGCAGCCTTCAGCCCTCCTAGGAATGACAAGGGCCACAATGATAAAAACAATCATAGTTAACATTTACTAAGGATTTTCTATGTTCCAGTCACTGTTCCAAGTGCTCTATGTCTATTTTCTCATTTTTCAGCATGAAAAGGAGCTTTCCAATGCACTAACCCCATGACTATCCTATCTTCCTCAACCAGTTCTTGAAAAGAAACACTGGTCAGAGATAGAAACCCACAAAGAGCAAGTTAAGGAAAACATTAAAGCCAGTGTACTGCTACCCCTGGTGGAACACAGATGTGTGCAGAGGGTACACAGTCACAAGATAAATGTCTTCTTTACAATTTTACCAAAACTATCTTTTTTTGGGGGGTGGGGAGTAATTTAAAGCATTATTTTTACAGAAAATAACATTGTATGATAGAAAAATTGAAATGAATTACATTAAAAAATGTTTAAATATTTTCACTTTGAAATAATTTAAAATGTATATAAAAGTTTCAGAAAGCGTACACAGAGCTCCCCTATATGCTTCACCCAGTTCCCCAATTATTAACATTTCTGAGCTATTTGAGAACAAGTTATAGACATGATGCTCATTACCCCTTAACACTTTAGTGACTATGTCCTAATTACAAGTACTCTTGCATGCATAACCACAGGACAACCACCAAAATGAGGAGATTGACATTGATCCATTATTATTATTATAACCACAGACGAAATTTTAAGATAGCATATAAAACACTCATCTGCACTACTATTTTATAAATATGAGTTAAGCGAAAGAAGGAGACTTCAGAGAAAGCTGAAGCTTGCTGGGCACTCCTTTGGGTGTTTTAGTTAATCTTCCACTGTGGTTACTAGCACTTCAGGGGAAATTCTGGGAACCATTGCTCTGCAGGTTCTAGTTGTACATGAAGATCCTGTTCTGGATATGCCAATTTCAAGGGTAAAAAGTGATAACCCTTACCAAAGATAAATGCTTGGGTTATCTCAGGCCCACCTGGAGCTCCACCAAACAGGATCTCTGTAATGTTTTCACCCTGGTCCCGAATAGCAGATGGGAGGTCCAGGCTCTTTTTCTTGTTGCGTATCCTTATTTATGTTTCCAGCAGCCAATGGCATGGCCAGGGACATGCTTGACTAGTTTGCCATCAATTCCTCATGTACTATTTTTTTTTCCATCTAAATGATACAATATGAGCATTCAGGTGAAGGTCAGAAATGCAACATGTCAGGATTATGGGCACTAAATACTCTTTTGGATGAACATGCTTTTGTCTCAAATCCAGGGGTCTGCCCATTTGCAAATTGATTTGCCAGTCCATGTATGATTTTATCCTGAAAGATATCTGGGCCGGGTGCGGTGGCTCACACATGTAATCCCAGCACTTTGAGAGGCTGAAGCAGGCAGATCACGAGGTCAGGGGTTCAAGACCAGCCTGACCAACATGGTGAAACCTCGTCTCTACTAAAAATACAAAAATTAGCTGGGCCTGGTGGTGCATTCCTGTAATCTCAGCTATTCAGGAGGCTGAGGTAGGCAAATCGCTTGAACCTGGGAGTCAGAGGTTGCAGTGAGTCGAGATTGCGCCACTGCACTCTAGCCTGGGCGACAGAGCAAGACTCCGTCTCATTAAAAAAAAAAAGAAAAAAAAAAAAAGAAAGATATCTGAGATCCATTTGATATTATTAGTTGGAGTGCCATTTTGGAAATATCACAGGGCTCGTTCGGAAAAGCCCGAGTTCTTTGCCTAAATTATTTATGTAATCTTGGGCAAGGTGTTTAAGTCCTCAGAGTCTTATTTTGCTCATTTGCAACATGAGGAAGGCAGCACTAGAAGATCTCGAGAACACTGGCCAAGATGTCTTGCAGCATTATAATATTGTGATTATCTACTGAGAGAGCCCTAAAGCCATGGAGATAGGAAATTTCGTCTTGTGCTAAATGCCATGACCCAAGCAGGAATTTGTACTGATTCACACCACAGTTAATGTTTTAAATGTGTCAATTCAACTAAGTTTCTATCAAAAAACCACAGAAAGTAATGACCACAATGTTTTTCTGCTATAACCAATCCACCGGACGTGAGTCACAGGCATTGGTGGAGGTTTTGAATGATGGGAAATGAACCAGAAAATGAAGCTGAATCAGAGGGTGGGAAAAATATAAGGGGTTTCCATGATGGAGGTGAGGGGACAGTAAGCCTTCCTAAGGACTAATTTAAATATCTCAGGAGGGGAAGTTGGAAATGTCACTAGAGCCCTGTCTCCATCAATTGCTGCAGTAATCAAATTCTTTGCATAGGAGGGAATACACAGGCACCCTCAAAAGTTAGTGGTCCTAAGTCCTCCAACCTATTTTCACATCTTTGGATTCATAAATTCACAGAGGTTGGAGATCAGAAAAACCTCCCTCAAGTAATCTTAAAAGAAATTCTCCAAAGCCCCCTTTTTCTTCTCCTTCAACTCAAAGTACCCATCCATTCCTCCCAAATTACTTTATCTAGAGAAATTAATACATATTGTCCTTTTTGTCTGACCTTAAACCTTACCTTATCTACTCTTGGCTAGGAGCTATTTGGCAAGAGGCGGATGAGGAGGAGTTTGGCCTCCCTTGTTTAAATCCTTTGTTCTTCTGTCACGGAAGTCAAGCCTGCTCCATTCATCACAGGTTTGGCCACTCAACATTTGACACCACAATGATAAATAGAAATGCTAACACTACTCAAACTTTCCCTACATGCTAGTCACTGTACTAAGCGCTTTATATGTATTGTTACTTTTAATCCACATTTATACTCTTGTGAAGTGGTAGTGAAGATCCATGTCCCTGAAGGTATTCAAGCCCAAAAACCATCTGTTGGTAGCATTATTGCCAGGCATGTTGGCTCACACCTGTAATCTCGGCACTTTGGGAGCCCGAAGAGAGTAGATTGCTTGAGCTCAGGAGTTTGAGACCAGCTTATATAGATGGG
>NW_012101621.1:1944630-1947402 GCF_000951045.1 Mandrillus leucophaeus | reverse complement strand
TTTAAGTCCATCTGCGCAAGACTGGGCAAAGCTCCCCTGGACACCATCCTCTCTCCAAGCTCCCAGCCCCAGCAACAGAAATATCTCATAATTAAGCAGTCTCCTTTTCCTATTATTCAGCTTTCAAGTAGCAATGCATCACAGTTCAGCCAGACTTGGTATTTGGCCCAACTTACTATCTTCTTGTAGTGCAGCGTTGCCTTTTGGAAACCTGAATAGCCAAATTCCTATTTCATCACTATTCCTGGCATCCTTTAACTTGGCTGTGATCAAGATCACATGAAGGATTGAGTGACTGTTAAATCTAATCAGGTAGGGCACCAGTAATGAGAATAGGCCAGGCCATTTGGATTTATTGTTAATATCTGAATAGTTACTTCCAAATATTGGTGAGTATTCTAGATGTAACCTGGAGTGAAATTTTCCTTGTGAATTTAAAAAAATTATTATATTGAAAGTCTACCAGCCAGTGGAAGTATACATGAATATTTATTATTTATTATTTTAAGAAAGATGTTATTAATGGTTGTGAGAGCTTATATATGAAACAATTATTTAAAATTTCTACATGGTTAAAAAATAGGAAATTAGTTCACAGGTAACATAAATAATAGGAGAGAGTGTGTTAGCTAGAGAATTTTAGGAAGAACCTTATGTCCCTTGATCAACAATGGTTTGAACTGTGCAAGTCCACTAAATTCCAATTTTCATCTGCTTCTGCCATCCCTGAGACAGCAAGACCAACCCCTCCTCTTCCTTCTCCTCCTCAGCCTCCTTAACGTGAAGACAATGAGGATGAAGACTTTTATGATGAGCGTCTTCCACTATAGGAATGGTAAATATATTTTTTCTTCCTTACTGTTTTCTTAATGACAACTTTCTTTTCTCTATCTTACTTTATTATAGGAATATGGTACATAATACATATAGCATACAAGAGATATGTTAACTGAATGTTTATGTTATTGGTAAGGCTTCAGGTGATCAATAGGCTATTAGTAGTTAAGTTTTGGGGGAGTCAAAGGTTATACTTGGATTTTTGACTACACAGTAGGCACCCTTAACCTCCATGTTGTTCAAAAGCCAACTGTACCTTCTGAGACCAAGGTATGTATGTATGTATTTATTTTGAGATGAGCTCTCATTCTGTTACCCAGGTTGGAGTGCAGTGGTGCCCAGGCTGGAGTGTTGCCCAGGCTGGAGTGTTACCCAGGCTGGAACGCAGATCATGGCTCACTGCAACCTCGACCTTCTGGGCTCAAGAGATCCACCACCTCAGCCTCTGGAGTAGCAGGGACTACAGGCGTGTGTCACCACACCCAGCTAATTTTTGTATTTTTTGTAGAGATAGGGTTTCACCAGATAGGGTTTCACCATGTTGCCCAGGCTGGTCTCAAACTCCTGGGCTCAAGTAATCTGCTCTGGTTAGGCCTCCCAGAGTGCTGGGATTACAGGTGAGAGCCACTGTGCCTGGCTGAGCCCAATGTATTTACAACAATTTAATGAACAGCACAAGTAGTATTTAATTTAACAAATAGTACAAAACAGAACAATAGAAATTAGATTACATCATAATTCTATCTATGATTTAATTATGTCATAATCTTTTTAGAATTGGTTGGTGTATTATCATTTACTATGTAAATAAAATAATCCCATAAGAAGTACATATACTTGAAAGAGTTTTTTGAAATGGAGATAAAACTTACATAAAATACACGTCTTTTTTTTTTATTATTTATTTTTACGACCACTTGCTGCCTCTTGAAACAAGTCTTAAGTGTGCAGTTCAATGAGCTTTCACATAGGAAACATATCCAGACCAAGAATAGAATATTTCCAGGTCCTCAGAAGCCTCCCCCACGCCCGTTCACAGTTGGTACTTCCCCAACGCTACAACTATTCTGACCTCTATCGCCACAGGTTACTTCAGAACTTTCTAGTTATTTAATGCTATTTAGGTCATGAGTCTTTCAAGAAAAAGTTTTATTTGGAAATTCTTATTTTGGGAGGATGTATTGAAGGCATAATTTTTAGCCACTTTAAATTTTGTGAGGAGAATGTCTCTAAAACCATATTATACATAGAAAGATCATCAGTAAAGAAGATAGAGTTGTGAAAAAAGAATAAAATAAAGAAAAAAATTGGCTGCCCCAAGTATCTTGCTTTTCTATGCACCGCAAGTGAAAATCATCTCTTTAGAATGGTAAATGTAGTATAGTGACCACAAGAGTTCAAAACAAATTCAGATTTTGGATAAACTTCAGATTTATTAAAGAATCCCAGAAGTCCATTCGATGATGGCAATGTTCTGTTTCCAGGTAGTAGTTATTTTCACACTCAGTCGTTTGGCTGTGGTGGCCAACTCATCAACTTATTGGCCCTCATTCTGTTGGAACTGTTCAATGATCTGCTCTCCTTTCTTTTAATCATCCTTTCCCTACCTTCTTTCCTTATCATCTCAGACAACCTGGCTGCCTCGCAGGACTCTGCCTGCGGGCTTGTCCTCTAACCCACTCAAGATCATCATTTTGGCAGAAGAAAGTCTCTGGGGAGACCGTAGTGAGGGTGTTTGCCTTGGTCTGCGTGTTTTCCAAAGATGGAGATTGCTACTACTAGTTATCATGATCTAATACCTATCAGTCCTTGGGGCTGACAGGAGTTCCATAGATATCATTTCCACATCTTTACCTGGAATCCTATTTGGCAGGTAGGATTCCTCTCATTTTGCTGTAGAGAAACAGACTAGCCAATTGCTCGAGGTCATGTAGA
>NW_012101621.1:1940082-1942787 GCF_000951045.1 Mandrillus leucophaeus | reverse complement strand
GTCCTTTTTGTCTGACCTTAAACCTTACCTTATCTACTCTTGGCTAGGAGCTATTTGGCAAGAGGCGGATGAGGAGGAGTTTGGCCTCCCTTGTTTAAATCCTTTGTTCTTCTGTCACGGAAGTCAAGCCTGCTCCATTCATCACAGGTTTGGCCACTCAACATTTGACACCACAATGATAAATAGAAATGCTAACACTACTCAAACTTTCCCTACATGCTAGTCACTGTACTAAGCACTTTATATGTATTGTTACTTTTAATCCACATTTATACTCTTGTGAAGTGGTAGTGAAGATCCATGTCCCTGAAGGTATTCAAGCCCAAAAACCATCTGTTGGTAGCATTATTGCCAGGCATGTTGGCTCACACCTGTAATCTCGGCACTTTGGGAGCCCGAAGAGAGTAGATTGCTTGAGCTCAGGAGTTTGAGACCAGCTTATATAGATGGGGAAACTCCCACCTCCCTAAACTAAGAGGCCTTGTATCACAGTGTGTATTTTCATCACGAGCACATATTTTTCTTTACCTCTCCTCTTATGAACTGTGGACTTCTTACAAGATCTCACTAGCAATGTGGGCTTTCTCGTGTCCCTGTGGCTCCATGGATGTTCCCAAGCTTACTGGTTTTGGAGTCTTGCACAGGTAAGCATCCTGGTAAGAGCTATAACTGCTCTTCTTTTTGCCCACTTATGGTGGGGTGGGGGTAGGGGGAGGACATTAGAATGAGGCTCTGAAGTCTTTGAAGCACTTTTGGAAGCCCAGTTGTGCAGGTGCCTGGAAGAAGTGTGATGAAATGAGTTGAAGCTCTCCCAAGGAGAAGAGAAGGCTCCCTGGACGTTGTTGCTACTGGTATGTTTTTTGGTACCATAGCTCAAGGGTTATCCCCCAGAGCCCCAGACACTATGAAGAGGGCCAAAGGGTCCTGATCTTAAGGGCAGGGTGTAGGCAGAGGAAATCCCTGGAGCTGAGGATCCTTCTCTTCACAGTGATTCTGTTGGCCCTCTTCATAGTGTCTAGAGCTCATTTACTTCAGTGCGTGGAGACTTCTGGGAACCAAAGTCATGTAGAAAAGTCTCCTCCCCAATCTACCTCAAATAGTCTCCCTCCTAGGAGAGCCAGCTCATCTATCTCCAGTTCTTGGGTTACTTTCTTTACTGAACTCCATTTCTGCTCCTTCACTCAATGTTGAAACAATTCTTTTTAAGTCCATCTGCGCAAGACTGGGCAAAGCTCCCCTGGACACCATCCTCTCTCCAAGCTCCCAGCCCCAGCAACAGAAATATCTCATAATTAAGCAGTCTCCTTTTCCTATTATTCAGCTTTCAAGTAGCAATGCATCACAGTTCAGCCAGACTTGGTATTTGGCCCAACTTACTATCTTCTTGTAGTGCAGCGTTGCCTTTTGGAAACCTGAATAGCCAAATTCCTATTTCATCACTATTCCTGGCATCCTTTAACTTGGCTGTGATCAAGATCACATGAAGGATTGAGTGACTGTTAAATCTAATCAGGTAGGGCACCAGTAATGAGAATAGGCCAGGCCATTTGGATTTATTGTTAATATCTGAATAGTTACTTCCAAATATTGGTGAGTATTCTAGATGTAACCTGGAGTGAAATTTTCCTTGTGAATTTAAAAAAATTATTATATTGAAAGTCTACCAGCCAGTGGAAGTATACATGAATATTTATTATTTATTATTTTAAGAAAGATGTTATTAATGGTTGTGAGAGCTTATATATGAAACAATTATTTAAAATTTCTACATGGTTAAAAAATAGGAAATTAGTTCACAGGTAACATAAATAATAGGAGAGAGTGTGTTAGCTAGAGAATTTTAGGAAGAACCTTATGTCCCTTGATCAACAATGGTTTGAACTGTGCAAGTCCACTAAATTCCAATTTTCATCTGCTTCTGCCATCCCTGAGACAGCAAGACCAACCCCTCCTCTTCCTTCTCCTCCTCAGCCTCCTTAACGTGAAGACAATGAGGATGAAGACTTTTATGATGAGCGTCTTCCACTATAGGAATGGTAAATATATTTTTTCTTCCTTACTGTTTTCTTAATGACAACTTTCTTTTCTCTATCTTACTTTATTATAGGAATATGGTACATAATACATATAGCATACAAGAGATATGTTAACTGAATGTTTATGTTATTGGTAAGGCTTCAGGTGATCAATAGGCTATTAGTAGTTAAGTTTTGGGGGAGTCAAAGGTTATACTTGGATTTTTGACTACACAGTAGGCACCCTTAACCTCCATGTTGTTCAAAAGCCAACTGTACCTTCTGAGACCAAGGTATGTATGTATGTATTTATTTTGAGATGAGCTCTCATTCTGTTACCCAGGTTGGAGTGCAGTGGTGCCCAGGCTGGAGTGTTGCCCAGGCTGGAGTGTTACCCAGGCTGGAACGCAGATCATGGCTCACTGCAACCTCGACCTTCTGGGCTCAAGAGATCCACCACCTCAGCCTCTGGAGTAGCAGGGACTACAGGCGTGTGTCACCACACCCAGCTAATTTTTGTATTTTTTGTAGAGATAGGGTTTCACCAGATAGGGTTTCACCATGTTGCCCAGGCTGGTCTCAAACTCCTGGGCTCAAGTAATCTGCTCTGGTTAGGCCTCCCAGAGTGCTGGGATTACAGGTGAGAGCCACTGTGCCTGGCTGAGCCCAATGTATTTACAACAATTTAAT
>NW_012101621.1:1910143-1938896 GCF_000951045.1 Mandrillus leucophaeus | reverse complement strand
CAAGCTTACTCTGACTCTGGTCAGTAGTGAAAAAGCACAGCAGTTGATAGGGAGGGACAGGTAGAGTGGAATCCTCATCAGGGTTGGGAATGTCTTATAATGAATTTGGGTTTGAAATAGGGCGGGCATGGGATACAATGCAGCTTGTTTGGGACTGAGATAAAGGAAGAAAGAAGGGGATGGTGCTGGTCAGGCAATGCTGGAGAGACCATCAGGACTGGCCAATACCAAGCCATATCTTCTCCAGCTCCATTCACCAGAGCAGGAGAAATGGTATCTGTAGCCCAGGGGGACGGGGAAATGGCATTTTCGCATCTCAACCCCTCAGGCCTGGGCAGACTGCCAGAGTGGAGAGCCAGGGAAGCAACGAGGTAGGGGAGATCATTATCAGGAGGAAGGAAGCTCTGGCAGCTCCCACCAGCCTGTTTGTGACAAGCAGGCTCAGGGCCATGGAAGTCCTTTAAGGTCAAAGGAAATGTGATCCTGGATCTGGGGGATGAAGTTGAGACACTCCCTTTACCTTATGTTTTCAGGCCAAGGGGATCCAGCCAGAGCCAGGCCCAGGGCCTAGGTTAGAAGAGCAGTGGTCTAGAGAAGTGGGAGGGGCAGTTAGAGAGGAAGAGAGAGAAGGAATAAGATGCCAGAGCACCTTATAAACAATCTCTTGGCTAGAGAGGTAATGATCTTTATTGCAGCCAACACAGGGTAACTGGCTCTTCAGAGCACTCATTTCTTCATGGGTGAACTCTTACCTAGTTCTCCTCTTGCCCCTGTAATGGTGTCTTCTTTGTTGTCCAACTGGTAGAGTAGAAAGTACACTATATTTAGAGTAATGAGACCTAGGTTCAAGTCCAGGTTCTGCTACTAACTAATTAGACAAGCTCTTTAATTAATTAAGCTTTCTAAAATCTCCATTTTCTCATCCATAAAGAAGGCATACACTCCCTGTCAAGTCTATGTCACAGGGGATTAGAGGATTCACGTGGAGGCTCTACACAAATATGAAGTGGTATTTATTTATATTTTTCTTTGCTTCAGGTCACCTCACTGCCACGTCAGAGCTGGGGAAGACTTCTAGTTCAGGAACAGAAACAGCTGTGTCCACAAATCCCATATGCCCCTTTTCCATTTATTTCCTCCCCTTGTCATGCTGCCATAATGCCAGGGGGCAGGGGAGACATGTGCAAAGGCATAGACCAGGGAACCCACAGCCCTGAGCTTGCTTAGCCCCTTTCTTGGGGATAGGCATCTGGGGAAACAGCAACAAAAAGATGAAAGGCCATCCCTCTAGAACTCGGCTCACCAGAGTGTCAGCTTCAGCCTCCCAGCAGAGGCTGAACCAGGAAGAGCCCCAAGAGATGAGGGGAAGAGAATACTCTGGGTGTAGGGGAGTGGTGCAGAGGCCTGGAGAGGGAATTGAGGCTCAGCAAGGCAGTCTGGAAACCTAAAGGACTCTGTCCAAGTGCACAGGAACCAGGTGGAATTGCTGAGAGTCTTTTTTCTGGGGAGGCTTACAGGCCACTATGTAAGACTTGTTCTGGCGCTTCTCTTTGTACCTGCAGTTCGGGTACTTCCCTGAGGTGAGCTGACACATGGTCAGGGACACGGGTCCATGGCTCTGGTGGCAGTTTTTATCGCCATTCTTGCAGGCTTTGTTGGAGGTCTGGCAGGTGGTGGCCACATGGGAGAAAGGCTCGTGTAGGAAGGTGTTGAGGTCTTTGCACCGTTCTGTGTGCTTGTTGATGTTTTTCATGGCTGAGTTGCATGCTTGAGGGCTGGGCTGCACGTGCTGAATTTGAAACCACTGAGATGGGGTCATGCCCTTGGGTTTGGCACTGACTGGGATCTCTGCCACCCACAGCCCGAGCAGCAGAAGCAACAGAAGGGGGCAGAATCCTGCTCTGGCCGGTGCCATCTCTCCAAGGGGGGAGCAGTCAGAATGGAGGGCAGGGGTCGCTGGGACAGAGGTGTTCAGTCGAGGAATTAGTCCTCCTATACTTGCTCATATGAGCTAATCACCCATCTCCCTACTCGGTTGTCTCCTTTCCTCACTGTCTCATCTCTGCCTCTTCTTCTGTGTGTCCACATCCGCTGCAGTCCCAACACCAACCCTGTGGCCCCATCTCTCATCTTGTATTTCTGCTCCCTTCATTCTGTCCCTGTTGCCTGTCACTCTTTGTCCTCTCCCCTTTCCCTCAAATCTCTCTTTTGTGTCTCCATGTTCCTGTGTCCCCATTCCCATCTCATCTGCGTTCCCATTCTTTTTCATTTTTTTTGCCTCCATCCCCAACATCACTCTCCCCTTTCCCCAATGCGTGTCCCCATCTCCTCTAAATCCAGTCCCTCCTTTAACCATTTTATCACTCACTCGAGTGTACTGTCAGGATCGGAGCCCATCCCTCCTTCTCTGTCCTCACTCCTCCCCAGAACCTACTGCAGCCTCACCTTTGCACTTGGTCTTCGTGCCGTGACTCCTGCTCAGTGGGCTGAGGCGGTGTCCACGCGCTGCTAGGCTGTCAGATCTCTGAGGGCCTCTTCTCACTCCTGAACTCCTTAAGAGCTGGCCTGGGCTATGCTGCGTCTGTTTGGAGGCGGGCTGGGGAGCATCACTGGATCAGGAAATGAATCAGGTTCATGCCTCTCCACTTACATGTCCCAAATATGTGGACACCTAAGGATGCCTGTACCTGCCTAAACATGTTCAGCAATGAGGAAGCTTGAATCGTCACATTCAAAGACTATATTTGTCCCCTGGCCACATGGTTCTAATGACTCTTTAATAGAACACCTGATCCAGGTGTCAACTGAAATCAATTTCAGGAAGAGTTGTCATTTATATCCTCTCATATACACCTATGGTCCACGATCCTGGGAAGAGTCAATCACTGTGATGTTAAGGGTTGCTTCTTCTCTGACCTGAGGTACAGATCGAACAGCCTAGAAAGATGCTTTGTCTGATTCCTTGTCATCTGGAGATACTGCTTACCTTTCGGAGGAGATGGAAGAGACACGAGGGAGGTGGATGAATCATCACTGTCATGATGCCTGGCACCATCCCCAGTAGCAAAGCCATTTCACAATGATTCATGGGCCTCTCCAGTTCCAGGTACCAACCAAGGCCATGTGGCTTTACCTGGAGAAGGCAGCCAACACCTCTCAATTTCACTTGTTCCCTCCCTTTTTTATTGAAAATTATGAAACTTTAATACTTCCCAAATGTTTGTGTTTAAAATGCTATTGGTGTTGCTGCTCTCAACATCCTGCCTTAGTGCTTCCTTCACTTTGTATGTCCTGTTCCTTGTGGTGGTGACAGCTGTGTGTAGCGTCTGGGTCAGTGCTACTCTGGGGGCTCCTGTGAGCTTGGAATATGACACTCAGGAGAACCGAGACGCCAAGACAGAGAAGCATCACCCTTTGTGCGTGAGAAGGCCTGTGAAACTGAGATGAGTAGTATTTTTGTTTTCAGAATTTACCTGTAAGTAGTAGGTAATCTCAGAATCTTGGGCATGATTCATTTATGTAGTCAACAAATATTTATCGAGCACCTACTAAGTAAGTGTCGAGGTACTTGGGATATATCACTGAACAAAAAAGGCAAAAATGGCCAGGTATGGTGGGCCACACCTGTAATCCTAGTACTTTGGGAGGCCACGGCAGGAGGATTGCCTAAGGCCACGAGTTCAAGACCAGCCTGGGCAATGTGACGAAACTCTGTCTCTACAAAAAATTTGAAAAATTAGCCAGGCATGGTGGTGCGTGCCTGTGGTCCCAGCTGCTCCAGAGGCTGAGGTGGGAGGATTGCTTAAGCTTTGGAGATAAAATCTGCATTGAAAAATCATGATTGCACTACAGCACTCCAGCCTGGGTGACAGAGTGAGACCCTGTCTCAAAAAACAAACACACAAACAACAAAAACAAACAAAGACAAAAGTCCCTGCCTTTGTGGAGCTTACATTCCATTGGAGAAAGACAGTAAAAACAAAATGTATACTTTGCTCAAAGTGATAATTGCTGGGGAAAAAAGTAGAACAGTATAGGGGCTGGCGGTCAGTAATTTTATATAAGATGGTTGAAATCGCTGACTCTGGGGCAGAGACTTGAAGATAAGAGTGAACTTGTGATTATCAGGGAGGAAGAATGTTTCAAGTGAAGAGACTAGCACTGCAAAAGCCCCAGAACAGACAGATGCCTAAGGTGTTGGAGGAACAGCAGTGTGTCCAGTGTGGCTGGAGCAGGTGACTGAGAGTTCAGAGAGGAGCCAGAGACAAGGTCATTGGGAAGACTTACAGACCATTTGAAGGCCTGTGACTTTTACTCCGAGCACAATAGGCAACCCTAGGAGGGTTCTAAGTAATGAACAAAGAACTTGTCTGCTTAAAGGATTACCTGGCTGTTGTGTGGATTATAACTGTGGAGAAGTTGCACAACCCATCCTGATCGTAAGGTTTGTGTTCTGGTCCAGCATTTATGATTCTGAGTCAGGAGGATGGGGAGTTTGTTTTGAATCCAGGAGGACATTATTTTAGTAGATGGACAGCACAGCTGTGGGTTGGGGGTCAGGATGAAGGATCTTTAGAAGAAAAAGTGGTGTTGGAGATGAGAAATGCCACTAGATGGCAAAAGAGAATCAAGAACAAATTCACACAGGCCTTTGGCTCTTCTGGTTTGTCCTCAGCGAGGCCTTGGCTAGGGGAACAGCTGTTCACTTCTTTGTTAAGGTGTCCCAAGCTTTGCAGGCTGAACTTCTGGATAGAAGTTCTGGATAGAGAATTATGCCCCTGCTGCTGTAGAAACATGAATGTTAGGAGATAAAACCCACGGTTTAAACCAGGCTGTGTATCAAATGTGTATCAGCAGAGGCCAGTCTAGCCTTTGGAATGGAGGCTGGGCGGAAGGCTGCAAGCTCATTTGAATGCCTAGCTTGGTCTCCTTTCTACTTCTCATTATTCTAGAGTGAGATGTTTTCAAGCCATGATTTAAACTTCCCTCTGCACTTGTGTTTTCCTGACATTGTAATTATCCTAGTTTGTTCTTCAACTCGAGTATGCTGGGCTGTGTAGAAGGCTGCCTTAGGACTGTGTGAAAGTGAAATAAACATGGCCCTACTGCCTCAGTCCAAAGGGAAAAGAGAGTAAAGGTTTAAGTTTGCACATGAAAATTGAAATAGAGTTGAACCTACCATATGTGCAATTCAACTGAAACCTTTGTTTTGCCTCAATTATTTGGATAAGGGAGGTGATTCTGTTTGTGTGCCCAAATTATCCAGCTTCCAAGATCTGCTTCACCTTGTACTTGGTAGGCTAATTTTGCTATTTTGCCTTCACTGCATTCATGGGGCAACAGAAAAAGATGGAGGAAGGGGGACAAGGTTAGGAAGAAGAAAAAGATTCAGGCATCAGGCCAGGGACTGGTTCAGGAGTTTCACAGGAGGGAGAAGAAAGACTTAGAGAGAGCAAGAGCAGAAGACAAAATCGTGGGAGAGAAGACAGAAGGGAAGAAGAAGTCCCTTACACCAGCAGTCTTTACCCCTGCTTCCTTCTCATTCTATCGTCGAAGTCACTGCTGTTGGCCGAGCTTCTCCTTAGGCTGCTGTTTTGTGTGTGTGTGTTTAAGTTGGGGCGGGTGTTGTGAAAATCCCAACAGTGCCAGGTGGACCTCTGCCTGTCTTCCCCACAGGACAACAGCTGCTGCTTCCTCTCGCCTGTGCTGGGAGGGAGTGAAGGGGGAAGGGAGAGAGGAGGGCTGGGCCTGGATTGGTGCCTACCCTTCAGAGCCAAGCCTCTCTGCCTTCCGGAGTTCCACACAGCCTCTGGATACCAATGGAAAGCCCATGAGAGTTTCCTTCCAAGCAAGAGCAGATCCAAGTCCTGTTATCCTAATTTTGTTGGTCCTTTGATAAATAAAGGTAATGGGCTCATTTTTGTAGACTGAGAAAATGAAACATACAGCAAGTTGAGATCAGATGTGGGACTTGCTTCAGGTCCTTGAATTCCCATGACCTTTCCTGGAACAGCTGTGGGTCAGAAGGAGGCAGCACTGACAGAAGTTTAGAATCCTTGGCTCCCAGACCAATGCCTTTAGACAAGCCAGGATGGAGGAAAGAGGAAACTGATTCGGGGGTTCACTGAAGCCTTGTCTCACAAGCCCTCCCAGCTCCCCATTTATGTACAGAGCAAAGTATCATTTCCTTAGCCTGGTAATCAGGGTCTGCCACAAATGGGCAAATCTGTCTTTCTAACTTTATCTCTGACTTTTCTCCCACTGAGTGCCTCAACCCCAGCCAGACGGGTTTCCCCCCATTTTTCAAGCATGTCTTTCATAATCTTCTTTATCTCCACTTAACTTCTAACTTCACCAGGAGATCCATTTCCAAGCCAGGGTTACCCCTGAGGAAAACTTTCTCTGACCCTCCAAATTCAGAGACATCTTTCTCACCTCTAAATTCCTACAGCATTTACTGTCTTCAGAATGTATCATTTTCTGCCTTGAATCACTGGTTATTTCTTCATATGTATGTATTATCTTTCTCATAGACTGTCAATTCCCACAACACGAGGACCACCTGTTATACTTCTTTTGCACATTTCACAGTATATAGCATAATGCCTTGCATATAAGTGACCCTAACTGATTCAACTTTTAGAAGGCATTCTGTCTGCTCCTCAATGATCCCAGTCTGAGATGGGATTGCTACCAGCCCACAGAGATGGTTAGCAGATGAGGAACTGACAATGCAGCTTCTGGACTTCAGCCCTGGGTTTGAGGTGATGCTATGAGAAGAAGGTTGAGATGGCTGAGGCAATCCTTCGGTTTCAAGGACAGCTCAGGAACTGTCCATGACACAGTATATTGTTTGAGCAACTTGAATTGGACAGGGCAAAGGGTAATGCCAATGAGATCATGGTGAGCCCACTCAAGGCAAAATTTTGGGGTTCTCCTCAGTCATAGGGAGTCACCCTTGCACCTGCCACCGTAGCCAGTTGTTCTACAAATGTTTACCGTTGGGGAGGGCAGGGAGAGAATGTGTAAATGATTACATGCAGAGGGTCATCTTTATAGGAAAAACAACTTAGTTATTGTTTCAATGGTGAACTATCAATACACATTTTGCTGGTAGAATCAGCACCATTACAATCAACATTTGTTTAACAAAAATATTTTGAAGTCCCAGATGTTTATCATTTTCATTAACACATAAGATACAAGTAAGTCTGCTTTTGTTAAGAAATTTGATTAGCTAATTATTTAGACCAGGGCTTCACAACCTCAGTGTAATTTACATCTTGGTCTGGATAATTCTTTGTTATGGGAGCTATCCTGTGAAATGTGGGATGTTCAGCAATATCCCTGGCCACAGGCCAGTAGCAAGTCCTGGTTGTGACAACCAAAAATGTCTCCGGACATTATCCAATTGTCCCTGGAACTACTGAATTAGACATATGACCTTGAGCAAGCCACTGTCCCTCTAGAACTTAGTTTTTCATCCCTAGGGTAATGCTTGAGTATGTAAAACCCAGTGTAATGGGACAACAATCCCACTAATCTCAGGCTTACAGAGCACATGACACCATGATGAGGATGTCAGAATGGATGAAGTAATCTTATTCATCAGCACCTCTAGGATAGGATTTTAGGGAACAGATCACCAGGATTGCAGTTGGGAACCCAAAGGCTCATCATCATTATATCATTTAAGTTCTGAATGCTTTCCTCTATAACGTGCTGTTCAGTTTCTGTAACTGTCTGGCAGAAGTGAGTGGTGTTGGGTGTGGGGAGTGAAGAGCAATGATGGGTGGGTGGGGAATGAAGGAAAAGGAAGACCAAAAGGTATAAAAAGTCCCTTTCTATTCTCAGGGAAGCTGCAGCCTTGAGGGACCAGGGAAGAGGTAGCATGATTCAAGGCAGGGACCACAATGTGGTTGGCTTCCTCAAAGCAAAAACTTGAGTCAGCCAGGCTCAGGCAACACCCTGCATCGGCACCCACTCAGTGTTGTCTTGTTGAGCAGCCTGAAGAATACAGATGAGCCACCTGCCCATGTGGGATCTCTCCTCACTTGCTTGACTGTGCCCACTTCCTTGGGGAGGCCTTACAACCAGAGGCTTTCTAAGTGGGACCTCTGGGTTGAGTCTTTCTATGAGCTAGCACCATGAGATAGATGGGGGCGAGAAGGAGTGGTGCAGCAGCAGGGTTCCAGATAGAGGAGACAGCAGGAGATAGGGCATGGAGGAGGTGAGGGACAAGGTGGGAATAAAGCAGGGATGCAGACGCAGTTGCACACATGGGCAGGTGCAAGATCATGGGAAATCTTATGTCCTGTGAGATGTAGCTTGGACTATACCCTACGACAAGCTTGTCCAACCCATGGGCCACGGGCCATGTGTGGCCGAGGATGGCTTTGAATGCAGTCCAACACAAATTCGTAAACTTTCTTAAAACATTATGAATTTTTTTTGCATGTTTTAAGCTCATCAGCTGTCATTAGTGACAGTGTATTTTATGTGTGGCCCAAGACAATTCTTCTTCCAATGTGGCCCAGGGAAGCCAAAAGATTGGGCACCCCTACCCTATGAGAAACAAGCTATTGCAGAGTTTTAGACGAAAGAAGGGACCACATTTTTTCTCTTGAAGTTGAATCAGATATATACTTGAGTTGAGTCTTACTGGAGTTGGAGTGTGTGTGGTGTCCAGGAGAGACAAGAGCATCTGCTGAGAAAGAAATAAGAATGGAAGAGATGGGCTTGGGAAAAGTTTAAGATTGTCAGGGCTGTGTGACTGATGGACTCAGGCTCATACTGAGGACTCACCATGTGCCAGGCACTGGTCTAAAACCTCTTGATATACATCTTAATGGATCCTAATACTGCCATGAGGTAAAAAATACTATCCTCATGAACAGATGAAACAAGGAAGCTTTCAGTGATTTAGTAAACAGACAGATGGTGTGCAGCTTATAAGCTGCAGAGGCAGGATTCAATTCCTGGTCTGTTTTACTCAAAAGCCTTATCTTCACCACCATGCAGGACTGCCTCCCCATAGCTGGTATTGGGGAGGTGGCGGGGTCTAGAATCACTTTCAGGTGTCTTGCATAGGTAACCAGGGAAACTGAGATAGACAACACAGGAAGAGAAACAAGTTGTGAGGAAGATGGATTCCATTTTGGACTGTAGTTTGTGTTGTCAGAAAGTGCCAGTTTAGGGGGTTGTACATGAGGAACACCAATCTGTCTCTCTGGGGCTTTACTCCCTCCTCCTGAGCTATACTGGGGGCCTTGGAGCACTCAGCTTTCTGTGTTCTGACTCCCCTTTTCTGCTGTCCAGCAAAGGTAAAAAGGCTGTCCTAAGAGGAAGCCCCAAATCTGGAAGACACTTTGCAGACAGACAAGGCTGAGTGACCTGTGGAAGTCAAGAGTGAGGGCTAGCAGGCTCCAGGGAGCTAGTTAGCTCTTTGATTGTGATGAAAGGGAAGATGTTGATGAAAAAGATAGGAGTGTGGCCCTTTCCCCAGCATGGCAAACCACTCAGAGACCAACCAACAGTAAGAAACAGATCACGCCAGGCTCTGGCATCCACAGCTTTTCATGTTCAGGTTATGCTTTCAAATCCAACCTGCCAAGTTTGAGGCTTCAGAGTCAGCATGCAGACATTTCCAGTAGTGCTCAGACTCTGACAAGGCCTGAGGTCACAGGTGAGCGCTGTGGATGTGACAGGAGTAAGGCTGATAGGGACTGTGGGGAGTCCACATGGAGGTCTTTGATTCTCAGCCCAGCACTTTGGTGGGAGGCCCCTGAGTACATGCCCTCCTGGGCTCCCGTGAGTGGGATGACAAAGTGGCGAACGCTTTGTTCTCGGAGGGTCAGGAATAAGAAGCACTTTGTTCCTCAGAAACACAACAGTGCTTTCCTACTCACCTTGCCATGAGAGCACAGGCTATGGAACAGAGAAAACATCAAAGAAAGCCCAGACACTTAAGAACTTTTGGCAGGGAGGTTGGAACTAAGTGTTCCAATGACACTGTAGAGGAGGAGACCAGATAGCAATGCCTCTTTCCTCCCACCCATCCAACCCCCTCAGCACAGGGGCTCATCAAACTCAGGGGACATTCCTTCCTCCCAGACTGATCTTTACTCAGAAACCTTTCTAGCCTCTCCTCATCTCCTGACTGTCTTGGCCTCGGCAAGAAGAACACCCGTCCCTACCCAGCTGTCTTCAGCTCCTGTCCTTCCTCCCAGCTGCCAGAGAATTATCAGGTCAGTCTGCTCCTTCTTTCTTCTCTGCATTTTTTACTAGCAGGAGTGCCAGGGGCCCAAGGATAATTGGGAAGAGTCTCTCACCTAAGGCCAGTTAGAGCTCGTATTCTGCAAGTGTTGCAGTTCACAAACTTTGCAGAGGCTGAGATTTCTGTGGTGGACCAAGGGAGCAGGGGTGGCTGAAGGTGGGGTGGCTTCACCTTCAGCTGGGTGGTTGGCTGGGTGGCCTTGGGCAAGCATCTCCTCTTTCTGGGTCATGAGAACTCGGTTATGGGTGAGATGATCTCTAAAGTACTGTTGGGTTGGGAATGTTGGAGGCTCTGGGATGTGGCAGACAGTCACCCCAGGCCCACTGCTGCCCCCAACCACCTTAACTCTACCAGCAGGAGGAATGGCACCAGCTGTGACCCGGCTCCTTTTCCTTCAGCTTGTTCTAGGGCCAACTCTGGTCATGGACATCAAGACGCAGATTGGCAAAAAGAAATTCTATGCTTTAAACATTGACTATCCCAGGGTTATCTTCCCAAAGGGTTTCCAGGGCTATTGTAATGGTCTGATGTCCTATATGCGGGGCAAGGTGCAAAATTCGGATTGCCCAAAGATCCATTATGTGATACATGCCCCTTGGAAGGTCATCAAGAGGTTCTGCAAGTATAGTGACAACTTCTGTGATAATTACAATGAATACTGCACGCTCACCGAGGATTCCTTCCCCATCACGGTCTGCTCCCTGAACTACCAACAGCCACCCACCAGTTGCTACTACGATAGCACCCTGACCAACCAGAAGCTCTACCTACTCTGCTCCCGCAAGTATGAAGCTGATCCAATAGGTATCATCGGTCTCTATTCGGGAGTTTAATTCCTGAGTCATTCCCCAACCTCTACCACCACAGACCAGCCTGTCTCCATTTCCAACACTCTGATTCCTGTAACAAGACTTCCTTCCTGACTTCTGAGGCAGGCAGAGTCCCCTCCCAAGAGACCAGGTGGGTGGGAAAATGTCCAGGGCTTTGATCACCATGCGAAGTGGTGCTATCTTCTAGGTTCTTTCCAGCTTGTTTACCCCCTCTTCACCCCCACCTCCTCATCATCCTCCCTCTCCCAGAGACAGTAAAACCCACCCAAGAAGTTGACTGTGTCCAGTTGGCAGTGACTGTCCACCCACTGGGCCAGATCCTAAGTCCTGGATGGAGGCCCAGGGCCTCAGCTCACACCATGGCAACAGGCACCAGCTCTGAGTCTCACCTCCCCATTCCCACCACCCTTCTCGTCTCAGCCTCCCCTAGTTCCCTTATAATTCCCTCCACTCACCCACCTACTCAGGGGATATGGCTAGCTATAGGAACCTCCCTGAGGCCTTCAGACTCATGTTAGCCTCACTTCCCCACAACCCCCAGTTTCCAGCCTGTTTCTCTCTGTGAAATCATTGTTTCTCCCTTCATATAACTTTCCTCTCCTCTTTCCTTTTACTATGGAGCCTAGGACTGTCTCTCCCCCCAACTCCCCACCACCTTAGTCACCCTGCCTTCCTTTTTCCAACCTCTTTTTCTTCCAGTCTTCTTACCTTGGCTCACTGGCATTTCAAGGTATCTTCTCTCATCCATTCCACAGAGGTTCCTGCTTCCCTTCTCTTCCAGAAGCTCCTCCCAAATCCCCCAGACTCCAGAGTCTGCCCCTGACCAGGCAGGGAATGAGGCAGGCCCAGCTCTAATCAAACATAAATTTCTAAAACCACATCTGAGTACGTAAGATGTAACCATTGGAGGAAACTGGGTGAAGGGCACAAGAGACCCCTCTGTACTATTTTTTTTTTGTAACTTTCTGTGAATCCATAATCATTTCAAAATAAAAAGTTAAGAACATACACCTGACTCCTTTGTGATTTAATTGCTTTTTCTTCAGTGCCCCAGAACTCCTGCTCTTGGAATCCTGGCAGCCTCCCCCATCTGGCCATCTTCCTGAGCTACCCTTAGCAGTCTGTAAGCTCTTCTGTCCCATGTGCACCATGATGGAGGTGATGTGGGGTAAAACTTAGTGCTGGGCTGGGTGTTGAAAATAGACTCTCCTATTACCCTAGCTCTGGAACAAATTTGTAATAGAAGTCAGGCCACCTTAGCTGGCTTCTACTTCTCCACCCAAAAAACCTGAACTGTAACAGATGAGGAAGGTGGAGGGACAGGGAAGGATCTAATACATGATACAGTCATAGTCCATCACATCAGGAACTGCTACACCCTTTTAGGGGGTGGGGGTGGAGAGGTGAATATCAGTAATATGTGAACACAAGTAGCAAATACTTTTACCTCCACATCTGGTTCATTTCTTAACTTCAAATATATTCTTCCATCCTGTTCTTGGAAGCAACTGTTGAGGAGGAATGCTAACTGATGGCTGGTAGGCATAAGGCTAAGCAGAGTGAAGGGTTTGTTGTTGAGAACCCACACTCCTGCGCTGCCTCTTCTCCCTCTCTCTACACTAGTAGGCCCATCTGTCCCTCATAGACAGAGATTTTAGCTGCTGCACACACAGATGTTTATTATTTTCCAAGTTCCCTGGTGTTAAACATGCAGGGTCAGGGGGCTAGTGAGCTAAGATGAAGCTCCTCCTTACTTGGTCTTCTTATCATAGGTGCCAGCACCCTTGTAACCACTCACATAGCCTGTGTTGTCATTCATCACTTCCCGTCCGGCAATGCCCTTGCCCTTGCCACTCTCATCAAAGCGCTCCTTGTGGGTGCCGGTGTACTTGCTGGTGTCTGTCAAACGGTCCACTGCACCCACTGTTGTTGCTTTCTGCAAGCCAGAGGATGGATTTGAACCCTCTTCCTTTCCTTACCCTGTCGTATCCCTTCCCCAAAGATGGCCAGAGATACTTAGAACAAGTGCTTGGAGCTCTTGCTCTGCCACTGGCATGGGGTGCTGCTTTCTTAGGGCCCAGATGCAGCTGTGGGCAGGAACTCTGGTAAGAGCCATTCACTCGTGGGGGAGGAGGAGTGTGGTGTGGGAATGAGTGTGGTGTGTGCAGAGGGAGGGTGGTTTTTTTTTTTTGTTTCCAGAGGAAACAAAAATTATTCTGACTAGGTTGCTGCCAGAGGACTTCACTCCCACTCCCCAACCCAATATCCATTGTAGAAAGAGCTTTTAGTTCAGACAGGACAATTAAAAAAGGGAGTAGGTGAGAGGCAGGAGGCCTGAGATTAAACCCTAAATAAGAACTGAAAGAGGAGTGGGCATCAGGTACCAAATCCTCTACACTAATGTCCTCCAAAAGCCACCAAACCCTACCTGCCTGGCTCAGACACTGGACACTTGGAAGTTAGTCTAAATCCACTATTAAAATAGCCATGGACCTTGGGCAAGTCGCTTCCCTTCTCTGGGCCACATTTTCCTGACTTCTGGAATATCTAGATGATCTCTAAAGTCTGTTTCTTCCCTGTCTCTACAGTCACACAGTTGGCAGGGTTAGGGAGGGTAGACTGGAACAATGGGGATTTAGGGAAGTAGGGTCAAGGGGATGAAGACTGTCACTCACAGTTGCGCCAGTGGTGGTTGGGTCCTTGCCCTCCATGAGTCCATAAATGCTCTCCAGGACTTCATCTGGACTCTTCCCTTTGAAGCGCTTCTGGCCCAGTTCCTTCACTGCCTCTTTGAACTGTTGAAACGTGATGGTTCGGGCGTTCTTGGCCCTGGTCAGTTAGACAGAAATCCAGAAACTTTGGAGCACAAAAGCATTACCTTCCAAGGCCCAACTCCTACCTCACTCAGATTTGTCCTCTTTTGTCCTATCAGTAAGTGTCTCAATGACAAAGAATAGCACAGTGCCAGGTACCCTGTGGTGCTTGGTAGGCCCACTGCAAATGTTCCGCCACATGAACCCTTCCATGGCCAATTACCTCGCACTTTCTTCTCACCCCCACCCCCACATCTTTGGCTCCTCACTTGACTTTGCTGAACACGATGTCCACATCTGTGGAGGTGACCGTCTTGCCATCCATGATGCCACAGTCTTTGCATAGCTTGGAGAAGTTCTTGTTGTTCATTTCAGTGCCACTGCTTGATGATTCTCCAAAGGCAGCAAACCGATTGAATGTTTTCTCTGCCTCTGATGCCATGATCAGCTAGAGGTGGGGGAGGGCAGTCGTGGGAGAGACTTGGGGGTGAAGGAGGAGGGGGAGGGAGGACTGTGGAGTAAAGAGGATGAGTGTTAAGGTAAAATCAGTCAGCAACAGGAACAGCTCCCCTCTTCCCTGTTGGTGTCTCCTCTCTCCCTCCCAGCTCCCACTGCACCTACACAACTACAGCATGAGTCTCCCCTTCCCAGCACTGGAGATCCCAATATGGATCCTACCTACTGAATGATTCTCTCTTTCCCCCACCTCTTTTATGTACCTAAGATTACCTGGACGGTGATCTGACCCTTCCCGGCCTTTGTATTTAAGTGTGTGCAGATATGTGGTAGCCAGTTGGCTGTTGCAAATGAGGAGACAGAGGGAGGAGAGGGAAATTTCTATGACCTCAGCAGTGGTTGTGTGACATCACTTCTGGTCCCAGCTACAGCCCTTGCCTTCAAAGGAGGGGGCTTTTGGTCTCCCTATCTTGCATGCTGAATTGAGCAAACTGCCAACTTTCTAACCTTTTCGGATGATTACATTTCCATCATTTCAGCCAAGCTTACCCATCCTCTGGGTCCCAGTCAAATTGCCTTATGCTCTGCCCCACAACAGAAGTTGAGGCGAGCCCAGGGAAGTTGTTTTAGTTTGTTTGGGCTGCTATAACAAAATATCATAAACTGGGTGGCTTATAAACAACAGACATTTATTTCTCAGAGTTCTGAAGGCTGACAAGTCTAAGATCAAGGCATGGGCAGATTCAGTGTTTCGTGAGGGCTACTTTCTGGTCTAGAGATGGTACCTTCTTCCTGGGTCTTCACATGGTTGAAAGGGTGAATGAATTCCCTTGGGCCTATTTATACGGGTAAAAATCCCATTCAGAAAGGCTCTGCCCTCATAAAACTAAATCACCCCCCAAAATGCCCCATCTCCTAATACCATGACTTTGGGAGTCAGGATTTTATTTATTTATGTATTTATTTATTTTGAGACGGAGTCTTGCTGTCTGTTGCCCAGGCTGGAATGCAGTGGCATGATCCTGGGTCACTGCAACCTCTAGCCCCAGGATTCAAGCGACTCTCATGCCTCAGCCTCCCCAGTAGCTGGGATTAGCCCAGCCACTGTGCCCAGCTAATTTTTGCATTTTTAGTAGAGATGGGGTTTTGCCATGTTGGCCAGGCTGGTTTCAAACTCCTGACCTCAAGTGATCCACCTGCCTCAGCCTCCCAAAGTGCTGGGATTACGTGTGTGAGCCACTGCGTCCGGCCGGGAGTTAGGATTTTAATATATGAATTTGGGGACAACATAAACATTCAGACCATAGCAGTTAATGAAAACAGGCTGGCATTTTTTCCAGTCTCCAGGCTCAAGTGTAGCATGGAGAATCCCACTGGCTTTAAAAGGCCAGTCTCAATAGAAACTTTAAATGGCTTCCAGTGTTGGGTCCAGTAGGCCTTGGAGAGTAACAGATGTGGACAGCTCAGGATAAAACTGGGATGGACTGAGGGTGAGGCTCAGACTCTGAAAATCTTTAGATAAGTTTCTATGCAGGTCAAAGATGTTCCTCAGGGTTTTCTCTCTTCGGCCTTTTCTCTGGCCAGAGGCCCTACAGATAGATGAACCTCATGGATCCTAAAACAGAGCAATGAGACTGGTGACTTTCCTCCTTTTCCCATCTAATAATGCCACCAATTTCTATTTTTTTTCTTTGTCTTACAAATCTACTCCTTTCTTTCCATTCCTATTACTTCCACCCTTATTCAAGTTCTTATCATCTCATAGTTGGATGACTACTCTGACTTCTAAATGATCTCTTTCCTAAATCTAATTCTTCACTCCCATGCACCCATAATCCATCTCTATAACCTCCTCCCCATCAGGTTAATTTTCACAAAGCAGTATTTTTTATTACTTCTGCTCAGGAACATTCTATGGCTCAAGATATACTACAGCTTCTCATGGCTAAATCTTCTTGCTTAGCATTCAAGGACCTGTACAACTAACTAGGCCCCAATCTACCCTGCCAAACATCACCCACCTCTCATCAACATCATTCTTGGGCGGCGCACAGTGGCTCACGCCTATAATTCCAGCACTTTGGGAAGCCAACAAAGTGAGACCTTGTCTCTAAATAAATAAATAATAATAAAAAAATTAATTGCGAGCGGTGGCATGCACCTGTAGTCCCAGCTACAGCTACTCAGGAGGCTGAAGTGGGAAGATTGCTTGAGCCCGGGAGTTTGGGGCTGTAGTGAACTAGGATTGTGTCAGTGCACTCCCACCTGGCTGACAGTGTGAGACCCCATCTCAAAGAAAAAAAAAAATCCCAAAACAAAAACCCTAAGAACCAGTTTATTCTTCAGCTGGGGTCATATGGCCTAACTGCTATACACTTGACAGGCTACTTGGTAGTGCAAGGAGCATAGTCCCTGGAGTGGAACGGATCTGGGTGGGAAAATGAATCCTAGATATGTCATTTACTAGCTGAATGGACTTGGGCAAGTCACTAAACATTTCTGAGTTTCAATTTTCTCATCTGTACAGTGAGGACAATAACACTAACCTTATGGTATTAGGGGATAATATATGGGAAGCTACTATTCAGTTCTCCAAAGTAACCCGAGTGTCTCTGCCTCCAGACTGTCCTTCATGCTCTCTCTCTGCCTGGATAGAATGCCCCTCACGCCCACTCAAGTATTCCATGATTGCATTTCTCATCTTGGTGGTTCACCCTAGGAACAAAGCCCTTTTCCTTCTCTGAATTATAGTAAGAAAATGGTTTCTAGACTGTGGGCCACAGCCTTCTGGCGTGAGGATTTCTGAAATCTTGCAAAGGGCCCTAGAATCTGTATGTATAAAGAGTGAGTGTAAACTGAGTAAATAATACGCCTTGCATGTGTAGGTATTACTACATTTACAGACGTTGTGACAGAAACTTACTTCAAAGTATTGATGAATTCATAGTTTGTATTTTCTCCATCAGAGGATACAAAAACTATTATGTGGGGTTGGAAATCTCTGATCACCCACTCAAGAAGGGTGGGAAACTACTGCTACAGGACTTATTGTCCAGATGATTGATCTTATATATACATAATTTTTCTTAACTTGTCCTGTGTTTGTACCTTCTCTTGACAAATGTCAAAATGTCATTTCTCATCACAAACGTCTAGAGAGGGTGTGAACAGACTCACACTTTGAATTTCATCTACACAGTGGCTTGCACATAACAGATACTTAAAACTGTTGCTTAGTTGAAGGTATAGTTTGAAGCTGCTCTGGCCAAAGGGAAAGAGTTGAGAGAGAGATTGTCCTTGCAACACTTACACCCTGGTCGGGCTGGGAGCTGCCCTGACATGGAAGAACCCTATCTTAGGGTAGAACCAGCCTTACCTCTGCCTGCAGCAGACTGGGTGGGACCCCTACGTCTAGGAAGCCAATGGATCTCAGTGGAAATTTCCCACCTCCTGCCTGCCCTGCGCCCCTGCGTCGGCCCCTTATCAGGTTCCCCCTGAGTCATCCTGACCCAGAGACGAATTTAGATGCTGGAACCTTCAGGTCCTTCCCTCCCCCACTCCAAGTAAGACTACTTTCGACAAAGAAAAGCCTGCAGACAAAGTTCTCACTCCAGGCTCTCCTTCTCCCCAGGTTCCTCTGGGGCTGGTGAGATCTCTCCTGTCTTCCGCACCTTTGGCTATGATCCTTATTCCAGCAGGCTTTTCCTCGTCCAGGAGAGTGTTAAACTGGCGTCCAGAGGGAAGAGGGGCCTAGGAGAGGAGCCAGGGCGCCCAGCTTATGTGCCAGTTTCTGGGGAAAAAGTTATAAAGGGAGTGGGAGAAAGGAACAGAAGAAAAGTTGGGTGCTCCAAATTGGGGAATGTAGTGGGGGCCTTAGATTTGGGGTTGTTGAAGGCTGGGTTTTAGCCCGACCAGTTCTCCAACTCTGGGTCACCTCCTCCCTCTTGGCCTCTCCTTCTTTCCAGTAGACCCTGCCAAGTGGGGATGAAAGGGGCATTGATGTTCCTTGGATGGGAGGGGTATTGCGGGTGGTGAGGGTGGCGGTGGGAGGGTGGTTCCCAGGCAGGAGGGGGCAGGGGAACTTGGGGGTCTTGGGGGGGCAGTCGGTGCTGGTGTTGCAGTTGGCAGCTCAAGTTCCATTGGCCATTGTTCCTGACTGGCCTGACGCCCGGCCCCCGAAATGGCAACTCAGGAACCAGTCTGAAGGGGGTTGGGGTGGATATGATCCTGGGATTGGGGGAGCTACAAGGGGGGCAGGAGGGGAGAAATTCAGTCAGGTTTCCTTTTGCCTAAACAACTTCGAATAATTTCCTTAAGCCACATTATCTAATCAACTACCTCATTCCAGGGAGCCTTCCTCTGAGGGGCACAAAGAGGGCTCATCTGGGGTGTGTGTGTGTGTGTGTGAAGTCTAGAGTGGCAAACCCACTCGGGTACCGAGAGGGACGCGGCAGTCCCTGAGACCATCGCCTGGGCATTGCGATTCAGCGGGCCTGAGCTGGTCTCCTTTTCTGGGCCGGACTGGGAGGGGTTAGCGGCGAAGCCACAGGGTCTCTTGGGTCCCAGCCCGGGACACTGCGTCCTACCCAAGCCCCTACTCCACCCCCGCAGGGTTAACTCCGCCCCTGCGCCTGTTTACCCAGGAGTCAGAGCCTCTGGGGGTCCCCGGCCCCTCCCCCGTCGCCCCTTGAGGCATTGACCCCAGAGTCCCTGTTGGCCATCCTCTCCACCCCCCCGCGTCGCCCGCGATCGCCCTCTATTTATAGCGGCCCCCCGCATTCCCCGCCCCCCCTCCCCGCCTTGTTGTCCAACTTCTCCCGGAGCAGCCGGAGAGCAGGCGTCTGGACGCAGCAAAGAGAGGAGAGGTACCAGGACTCTGGGCACTAGGGAGTCGGAACTGCTGTGCCCTCGACGTTTCCCCGTGCCCCCTTTCGGCGCCGGCACACCTGCCGTTGCCACCGGGCGAGACCCCCGCCTCCTCAGCGGCGGTCCCGCCCACCTCCTCCTTTCTTAATCTAGTTCTCTGTGTTCGGGCGGGGGGATTCGAACTCGTGGGGTGTCAGTATCCCGGGTTCGTCTCCCCACTACCGGTTCCCACCACTGAGCCTGGGGGCGAAGGAAGGAGCCAGAGTGCGAATTGCAGATCCAGGTCATGGATGGGGGCGGTGCTGAGGGCAGCCGAGGGATCCCTCGCAGTGCTGAGGGATCCCCGCACTCCCCACACCGCCCCAATGCGGGGGGTGGGGGGAATGTTATGGTGAGCTCGAGAGGAGCCTGGAAGCGTCTAGCCGCCCGCCCCCCGTGCCCCGGTCCCAGCACAACCCCTCCCTGACCGGCAGTCTGGGCGGGGTGAAAGGTGGGGCGTGTTTACCGGGGGTCTGGGGCGGGTCTGCAGGGAGCCAAGCGCCCGTGGGCGGGCTGGGGCGGGCCGGGGGCGGGTCTGCGGGGAGCCCGAGCTGGGGCGGGCCCGAGTCAAAGGCAAGTGAAGGTGGAAGCGGCAGCGGCGGCAGCAGGTAGGGGGAGGGGCAGGCGAGGGGCCGCAGGGCCTGGAAGGCGCCAGCCGGGTAGGTGGGCGGTGTGATTGATCCCCGTCCCCTGGAGCTGGCGGCTCTGGGGAAAGGGCCGGCACTGAGGGGGCGCTCGGCTGCTGCGCACAAAGCCTGAGGCTCCGAGAGCGGCAGGGCGTGTTTGGGGTGCGCGCGAGGTTGTGTGCAAGGTCCGGGGCGCTTGGCACCAGCCACGCAAGGGTGTCCGTCTCCACGCGGACGGGCGGCGTAGGGACTCGTAGGGACGGGTTCCGGATGCTGGGCCCTGCCAGTCCCCTCTGTCCTACCCATCCCTTCCCGATGGCGCTTGCCTTCGCGGGCCGTCGGGGGAGACCGGGAGGAGGTTGTGGGACCGCCCTCCTCTCCCTTTCTCCACTCGTGGGACCTACACGGAGACTGGGTAGAGGAGAGAAGCGACGGCACCAAGCTTTGTGTTTGTTTTTATATTGTGGAGGGAAACAGCCATGCTCTGCCACCCTCCTCTTACTGGAGAGCTGTCAAAAATTTTGGGGATCCCCTAGTCCCCCGCGTTTAGTCCCCCTGCCGATAGAAAATTGAGGCCAAATGTAGTAACGAACTGGGGCAAGGTCACACTGGGAGTGGCAGAGCCGGGATTCGAATCCGGAGGCTTCCTCCACATCAGCACTTCCTTCTCTCCTCCGCGCAGCCTGAACTGATGCCCCTGTAGCCTGTATTGATTCCGGCTGGAGCCTAGAGAGGACGTGTTCTCTGGACTCAGGAGTAGACACTGGGGAGGGTTAGTGACCCGCGGAGGTTGATGACCCTGGGAGTCTGGGTCTTGGCTGAGGCTTTCTGTAACTAAAAGACCCCGGGTGTGTCTCCCATGTCATTCACCTCGTTGCTGTGTTTTCTCAGACCCCAGAGTCAGGAGTGAGAACCCTGACCCCTAATCCCACTACATCCAGCCAATAGGAGCCCAGTAAGTGACCCCACCTCGCAGGCTGCAGGCTCCTTCCTGTGCAGGTCTGTCCAGGTGCTCTGCTCCTCACCCACTAATGTTGAACTTACGGAGTTTATTCAGAGTTGGGAGGAAGAGTCTTGGGAGGAAGGGAGGCATTGGGTTGGTTGGACAGATGTCCCTTTTATGTTGTTTTCCCCACCTCACCCTTTGGTCATGTTACTTTGGTCATTTTTAGCCCCCTTTGAGCTGCCGACCTTGGGGCTTTACTTGAAGGTCATGGTCAATTGTGAGCTCTCAAAATCCTGTCTTTTGGTACCCTGTCCTTTAGAATATTCAGTCACTGAGCTACGAGTTTCGCTCCCTACCTGAGAGTGTGGAGTAGACCCTAAAGATAGCCTGGGAAATCTGAGCTACGCTTCTGCCCCACCCTGGTATCTTGGTCCAGGGCAGAGGAGGGAGGGGGTCTGGAGGAGTGGGTGTTGAGGGTGGCGGTGGGGATGGTGAGTATCAAGAGAAGCGGTGTCCTGATTCCTCTTCCAAAGTTTCCACCAATCAGCCTGGAAATGGAGCTGGGGGCAGGAAAGGCCCTCTTCGTGTTCTGGAGTAGTCTTCAACCCCTGGCTCCCTCTGTTCCCTGCATCTTCCTGTGCTGAGAGAGGAAGCCTGGTGTTTGAGGAGATGTGGGGATGTGGAGACAACTTCCCAGTCTCGTTTCCTCATCCTACCAGGCATCATGGCGGAGCTGCAGGAGGTGCAGATCACAGAGGAGAAGCCACTGCTGCCAGGACAGACGCCTGAGGCGGCCAAGGTTATTAGAGACCGTTTGACTCCCATGCCCAAATTTGAGACCTCTAAGCATCCCCCTTGCCTTCTAACTTCCCAAGCCTGATCTTATTCTAACCCACAGCACTACTTTCTCCACTTCCACCCTAGTCTCTCCCCATACACTACAATTGGGAGTCAGGCCGTTGTCTTGTCACTACACTAACCTTCATCCTTTCCATGTCTCTCTTTGTCAATCTCTTTCTGTCTTTGGTCTCTGTTGGTCTTTACTTGTCTCTCTTTGTCTGTCTGTCTCTCCATCTGGGACACCACATGGTCGTGTGTTTCTGTGTGTGTCTGTGTGTGTCTCTCCAGGAGGCTGAGTTAGCTGCCCAAATCCTCCTGGACCAGGGACAGGTAACAGTGTGGGGGCAGTCCCAAGGTGGGAGGAGGGGCTCTCCTCTTCCTCAGTAGAAAGATGGCCTCTGCTTGGCCCTTCTCTCTTCGTTTTCTTTCCTTCTATTCTGTCCTTTCCCTTCCCTATCTCTCACCTCGCCTTCCTTCCCCCTACTCTTCTCTCTCTAATCTTCATTATTCTTTCTTATCCTCAAACTCATCTTCCAGTGTTGTGTTTTCCTCAGTTCTTGCTGATCCTGTTTTTAATTCTTTGTTCCCTTTTCCCCCTTGCCCGCCCACTCCCAGCTCCCTGACCTTGGTGTTGCTCCTTTTCTGGCCTCGTCTTCTCTGAGCCTAGCTCCTGGTGCCCTGTTTTCCTGCAGACTCACTCTGTGGAGACACCGTATGGCTCTGTCACTTTCACTGTCTATGGCACCCCCAAACCCAAACGCCCAGCGATCCTTACCTACCACGATGTGGGACTCAACTGTAAGGACCTTCATTCGTCTCCCACTCCTGTCTGGAAAGAGGCTGTGGAGGAAGGGTAGAAACCCAGAGGGAGGGGAGGGGTCAGTGTGGGAAGGAGAAGTTCTCTCCTAGTCTGTGGCATGAAAGGAAGGGTGAGTTCTGACTGGGGCACATGTTTCCCTGTCTGATTCTATTGTTGAGGTGATGTGGGTTCTCTTTAGATAAATCTTGCTTCCAGCCACTGTTTCAATTCGGGGACATGCAGGAAATCATTCAGAACTTCGTGCGGGTTCATGTGGATGCCCCTGGAATGGAAGAGGGAGCCCCTGTGTTCCCTTTGGGGTAAGAGTTAGGTCGTTACCGCTTCACCAGACTGTGAGGAACAGGACAGGTGTGGGAAAGGTTCGACTGGGAAGGAGGAAAGGGAGGGCAGTGGTGATTCTGGGAGAGAATGAGTAGGATATCCTGAGGTGGGGGGTGCGAGGGCAGGTTGGTATCTTCCTTAACGTGCTTCTCTTTTCCAGATATCAGTACCCATCTCTGGACCAGCTTGCAGACATGATCCCTTGCGTCCTACAGTACCTAAAGTGAGAGTCCTGGGAACCCCTCCAAACCAGAGTTCTCTTTCCAGCACAAGGAGACCCTTAGAACTTCCAGGTTCACCATGGTTCCTGAGCCAGTTTCAGCTTCTGAACTCAATATATCTTCTTCCTTCATGCTCCTACCTTGATTATTGAGAAAAGGTGGTGGGTTTGGAAAATTGGCCAGAATCAGCAGAGTAGCCCTAATGGATGGAGGGAAGGAAAAGGGTCTATGCTTGGCCCTGCCTCAGGCTAAGGAGGGCCTTCTCTGATCAGAAAGGGAGGAATAAAAGGGGGTGACATAATCCCTGAGGAACCAGATAGACTTGTCTCTTTCTCTCCCACTCCCCTCTCCTTCATGCCCACACCTGGTGGGTGGGGAGCTCTGTGGGTGAGAGAGAGTGGGGGAAGGAAGAGAACGCCAGACTACGTGTCTTTGGTATTCAGAAGGAGGTGCTGACCCCTGGGTGCTGTTCTTAGCTAAGCTTCTCCTAGACACCAGGGCTCAGCACCTCTGGTTCAGCACTTTGCTGCTCTTTTCCTCATTCTCCCCTTTGTTCACTAAAGTTGTGTCTGTTTTCACATTTGCTTTAAGTTCCATTCTTCCTGTTCCTCTAGAGGAACCAGGAACTAAAGCAGAACAAGTTGAACTGGCTCTTGAAAATTGAGAATGGACAAAGAGCTATCTATATAGGAAAACAGTGTGTTGGTTGGCTGGTGGATGGGTGTTTGTTTTTAAGACACTAGTTCTCCAGGAGAAAGCTGGGATAGACTTCAGGGATCTACCCTGACTACCCGTGCCAACCTTTGGCTCCTTGGGCCCTTCTTTTTCGCATCCTCCAAAGAAAGGTCCGTGTCTGCCCTTCTTTGTGCTCATGGACTCAGGAGGGAGGGTGAAGAGTTTGAAGAGATGGGCTGTGGCAGGTTTTGGACAGCAGAGTCCGTGAGGCATATATTTCTTTCCCTTTCACAGTTTTTCTACAGTAATTGGAGTTGGTGTTGGAGCTGGAGCCTACATCCTGTCGAGATATGCTGTAAGAAATAAAAAGCCCAGATAAGGGAAAGGAGGGTCCAGACTGATTAGGAGAATACTGTTTATTAGTGCTGTTTGGGGGAGGAAGTGGGCACTAGGCGGGGAGTCAGGCTCCATGGGAGTCCAAAAGTGGGTAGGGCTTAGCGGGGAGGGGATAAGGCCATGCCCTGTTTCTCATTTCCTTCCTTCTTCTCTCCCTCAGCTTAACCACCCGGACACAGTTGAAGGTCTTGTTCTCATCAACATTGATCCCAATGCCAAGGGTTGGATGGATTGGGCAGCCCACAAGGTTTGGAGGGGCCTGTGTGCTGAGACCTAGGGTAGGGGATCCCCTTGTATGGATCCAGTTAGGCTCTGGTAGAGTCTAATGCTTGAAGTCTGGATGGACTCCGAACTTCAAGGAGGGAGTAAAGGGGCAGGAAAGTGAAGCTGTCACTTTGCCTAAGTCTCTTATAATATCCTGAACTTTCTTTTTTTTTTTTTCTTTTTTTTTTTTCGAGATGGTGTCTCACTCTGTTTCCAAGGCTGGAGTGCAGTGGCTTGATCTTGGCTCACTGCAACCTCCGCCTCCCGGGTTCAAGCAATTCTCCTGTCTCAGCCTCCCAAGTAGCTGGGATTACAGGCGCCCACCACCAAGCCCAGCTAATATTTATATTATTAGTAGAGACGGGGTTTCACTATCTTGGCCAGGCTGGTCTTGAACTCCTGACCTCGTGATGCACCCACCTCGGCCTCCCAAAGTGCTGGGATTACAGGCGTGAGCCACTGTGCCCGGCCAATATCCTGAACTTTCTCACCTGTCCTCTCCTCATAGCTAACGGGCCTCACCTCTTCCATTCCGGAGATGATCCTTGGACATCTTTTCAGCCAGGTAAGTGGTTGTAGAAGATGATGTGGAAGAGTCGAGGGGTGCAGCAGGGAACTTGAATGCTTGGGCTAACTTCCTTAGCTGGGACAGAATTTGGGGAAGGAAGAAGGCTTACCTCTTTTCCTCCAGTAATTGTTGGTTTCTCTTTCCATCCCTAATGTTTTTCCTTGTTATCTCCTTCAGGAAGAGCTCTCTGGAAATTCTGAGTTGATACAAAAGTACAGAAATATCATTACACATGCACCCAACCTGGATAACATTGAATTGTACTGGAACAGCTACAACAAGTGGGTGGGCTGCGTGTGTATGCATGTGAGAGAAATGCAGAAGCAGTAATTGGGGGTCATGGGGAGGCACACAGGAGGGGAGGGAGGTCTGGGTAGTGTGCAATGTGCAAGGAATGCAGCATTTAGTGTGCAATGGGGACAGCTTCAGGACAGAGCCAGTGGGAGGGATTGCAAGGGGTTGTCCCCCTTCTCTTGTTTACCTCCTTTGGATTATTGGACTTCCAGAAGTAAGATAACCTTGTATCCTGTGCCCTTCCTCCCCTTTTGCTGCCCTCTGACCAGGGATCTAGGGCACAAGTGATTATAGGAGCTGTCCTTGGGGCCTGCCTGCCACCTTCTCCTTTGGTTTCCACTTTTAATAACCAATATTTGACTGTGATTTTTGGGACAGCGATAGTTCCATCATGGGGGAGATAGCTTATATCTGGTTAGATAGCATTGCCAACCTAAAATTCCTACTCTTTTAACCCCTTTCCAGCCGCCGAGACCTGAACTTTGAGCGTGGAGGTGATATCACCCTCAAGTAAGACTTTAAGAGAGAATGCATTGCCTGTCTCCCTGGATCTTCCCTAGGAGCTTGTATCCCTTAGAAGAAGGAGAATCTTTTGCCAGGGAACTTCCTTGTCATGTCCCACCCCATCCTATTTGGTAAATCACTTCCCTCTAGGTCTTCCCCCTTTCAATCCTCTTGGTGGCATCAGCAGGGAAACACAGAAGGCTCTTTTCTCTTTGGAGCCAGACATTTTTCCAGCTGCACTTCTAGGCAGAGGCCAGCGAGGGAGTGTCAGGGGCTCACTGCCTTCTCCCCAACACTGTGTCTTTAGGTGTCCTGTGATGCTGGTGGTAGGAGACCAAGCACCTCATGAAGATGCAGTGGTTAGTAGGGGATTTTGGGATGAGTGAGGGAGGAGGGCTGGGGTCCTAGAGTGGTGGTCAGAAGAGTATCTTGCCAAGGGGATGCCCTGTTTGGCACAGGGAGATCAACTTTGGGGCACTAGGAATTTGATCCCTGGTAAGGAGTAACTGGGTAGGGAGCTGATAGAAAAGGGAATGGGGTCTGGGTTCCTGGGTCCCTTATAGGGGGAGGGGCCACAGTGGGCGTGACTCATTCATTCAGTCTCCTGCTTACTCCAGGTGGAATGTAACTCAAAACTGGACCCCACCCAGACCTCGTTCCTCAAGGTCAGTAACCTGCTCCTGGGCCCCTGTCCAGAGTCATATATCCTCTCTAAATTCAGCTGCTAAGCCTCCAGGGCCCTGCATGGGAACAAATGGGGTGAACGAAGAACAAAACAAAGGGGCTGGAGTGAAGAAGCTAGGGAAGAGAGACCCTTTCCACCTCTCCGCATGGCTCATTTATGTATGTTTCACTTTTTCTGGGTGGCGCTCTCCTGAACAGATGGCTGACTCTGGAGGTCAGCCCCAGCTGACTCAGGTGAGTAGCCCTGCCGTCCATGGGATGGGGAAGTGACATAGGATACTGGTGGCATTGGGCTCTGCCTTTGCCACACACCCCATCCCCACAATGCCACAGCCTCAGGCTCCAGCTCTGCCTCTAACCTCATCTCACTGTCTCCCTCGCCTCTTCTTACTTCCACAGCCAGGCAAGCTGACTGAGGCCTTCAAGTACTTCCTGCAAGGCATGGGCTACAGTGAGTATGGGGACAAGAGATTGCTGCACTGTAGGAGAGATGGGCACTGACGGGGTGGAACTGTTTTAGGTTAATGCCTGGACTTACCACTATCTGCCCAATCGAGCTCATTGATCCCCTGGCTTAGTTATAACTAGTCATAATCCAAGGACCACACCCTGAGTCGCCAGCCCCATTTCCCCACTTTCTCTCTGACTGCTTGTGCATCCTTCTGTCTCCACAGTGGCCTCATCCTGCATGACTCGCCTGTCCCGGTCTCGTACGGCCTCTCTAACCAGTGCAGCATCCATTGATGGCAACCGGTCCCGCTCTCGCACCCTGTCTCAGAGCAGCGAGTCTGGAACTCTTTCTTCGGGGCCCCCGGGGCACACCATGGAGGTCTCCTGTTGAATGACCCTTGTTGCCCTAGTGTGGGACCCAGCCCTCACCTCCCCCAGAACTAACCTGGGAGGTGCTGAAGGGGCATTGGGCCAGAGTAAGCAAGGGAAAAAGGGCAGATCACGTGGGGAGATGACCTTGATCTTTGATTGCTACCCTAACCTTGACCTCTAACCTGTGATTCCCCCCAGCTCCTGAAAGAGATGTCCTAATATCTCTTAGGGACCCAGACCCCTAAATTCTCCTCCTCCCCCATTTTGGTGTTAAGGTGGAGAGGGCATGTATCCTCTGTCCTGATCTAGGTGTCTGTAGCTGAGGGGTAAGAGGTTGTTGTAGTTGTCATGGTGCCTCCATCAGACTCTCCCTACTTATCCCATATTTGCAAGGGGAGGGATTTGGGGCTGGGGCTCCATTTACCAAAGCTGATATGGCTTCTCATTAACCCTTTAGGACTCTGAAGGGTATGGACCTACATGAATGTGTGTCAGGGGGAGACTTGCTGGTGGGTTAGTGCTCCTCAGGATGTGATAGAAACATCCAGGGTGGAAAAAGGAAGTTGGAATGGGAATTGGTGGGCAATGAACAAGTGTCGGGGAAGGATTGGTGCTGGGGAAACAGGAAGGGGCCTGGGGCCATTTGGCTGCACTAACTTTGGTAGCTCTCAGTGTGCATCTAGAGTGGGACTGGGGAGGGAGCTAAGCTTGGGCTGGGCTACTTGGGGCTTGGCATAGAGGTGGAAAGGGCTATCCTGGGGCTCTGACCACACTGTATTATGTGTGGAGGGTGCCCTCCTGTCTCCCACAACTTCTGCTATAACAATAAACTGTAGATGAATTTGAGTACCATTACTATTATTTGTCTAGGTATGCCTGCATCATGCTCTTCTTCCTATCTTCTCCCTGTCCAAGTCTCTTATTCTCTTTTCAAAGTGATATAAACCCTGGGAGAGGGCCTTTGTGGCATAGGCACTTCACAACATATGACCATGTAGAAACTGGCCCTTTTCCAATACAATGGTGTTGCCTTGATATTGATAGTATTTTTAAGCTTGGGAGAGAGGAACCATTTAGATCTTAGGAGACTTCCTTATCAACTATGGGTAACTGAGAAAGGCCACAGGATTTCAGAGATGCCACCACCACCACCACCTTCAAGAAAGAATTGAAGAGGCTGGGCATGGTGGCTTGCATCTGTGACCCCAACACACTTGGGAGGCTGAGGTGGGCAGACTACTTGAGCTCAGGAGTTTGTGACTAGCCTGGGCAACATGGTGAAACCCATCTCTACAAAAAAATACAAAAATTAGTTGGGCTTGATGGTGTACACCTATAGTCCCAGCTACTCGGGAGGCTGAGGTGGGAGAATCACTTGATCCCAGGAGGTGGAGGTTGCAGTGAGCCACAGTCACACCACTGCACTCCAGCCTGGGCGACAGAGTGAGACTCCATCTCAAAAAAAAAAAAAAAAAAAAAAAAAAAAAAAAGA
>NW_012101621.1:1902343-1910093 GCF_000951045.1 Mandrillus leucophaeus | reverse complement strand
AAAAAAAAAAAAAAAAAAAATTGAAGAAGGCTGATGACAGAAGTGCCCAAGGATATCTTGAGACCCACCTTCCTGTAGGATCCTCCCTGGGGGGTCACCTAAGATTCCATTTTGGATAGTTTAGTGCAATCAGTAGACCAGGTGCATGAACTTACTATAAGGGTTAGGCTGCTCGTAGTTCATTTTCATCTGAAGACTCTTTCAGGAGGGATGCAGCAAAAAGGAGGATTTCTCTTGGGAATTCCTCTTCCCTCATGGAATCCAACAGA
This sequence comes from Mandrillus leucophaeus, assembly GCF_000951045.1. Classification (NCBI taxonomy): domain Eukaryota; kingdom Metazoa; phylum Chordata; class Mammalia; order Primates; family Cercopithecidae; genus Mandrillus; species Mandrillus leucophaeus. The sequence goes on along the minus strand of NW_012101621.1, from coordinate 1,909,824 downwards.
TCTGGGAGCTAACTAAGTCTGTTTGTGGTTTATTTATAAAGAAGCTTTTTAACAACTTTGAACAATCAAGAGGAATTCTTATTTTGCAGCTGTTGCAGGCTGATTCTTAGGGTCTTGAGGCACAAGAAGTGAAAATGAGGAGGGACCTTGTAGCATTATTGGCAACACTACTGTGATGGAATATTACAAGGTCTTTTGCTACATTGCTTTATAGAAACTCCACAGGCAATTATACCCTTTCCTCAATGGAACTGAGTTGAGGACTAATGCACTTGATATTTGGTGCTGACACACTGATTGACATGGAAATAGGACATGGAATATGCCCTTGATTCTTGAGCATTTCGTCACTCTCCTTCATAGAACTGGGTCTATTTTAAATGTGGTAGGCCAGGGTCAGAAGGGGAAGCGGAGGTATTGGGTAACAGGGTTGTGGAGCGCGTTATTGGATGGTGAGGGTGTTGGGTGACCCCACGCAGGGCAGGCAGCAGAGTGCTGAAGTACCACACTGCAGAAAAGAAGCGGCATAATTGGAATCATTGGGGACCAAGTAGCTTCTCAGAAAAACACAAGGAAAAGGCAAAAAACTATAACCAGCATCAATCTTTGCTGCTCTTGTGTATTATGGACAGGAAGGCAAGTCTTTTCTGCATATCTGCCTACATAGATAACACTGTCAGCAGGGCAATCTCTAGAAATGGAAGCACATTACATGTATGTGTACATAGGTGAGTGTGTGCATACACATCTATCATGTAGGTGGGTGTGTCAAATGGGTGATGACTGTGTATCTTTCCCATAGATGTCTCTGCATAAGAAATCTGAGTTTGGTAGAGAAAAAGATGCCCTCTTCTGGGAGCTAGTCGTGGGGTGGGGGTTTTGTCCTTGACTGACCTCCCTACTCTGTTGGAGAGTGACGAAAAGCTCAAGAATCAAGAGCATATTCCATGTCCCATTTCCATGTCGAGCAGCTAAACATTCTAGTTTAGCCCACGGGGACACAGTGCCCCCTTGTGGTTAACATGGTTCTTAATAACTTTCCCCAGTTCCCAGGTCCCTTGGTGTTTCCTCCATCTTACAGCTCCATTGTACTTTGTGGTTCTGTGTAGTAGTTCTATAGAAAGGAGGTCCTAATATCACGGTTGGCCATTGATCTTGACCATTTTCAGGATTTTTAAGATCAGAGCTGGGAGGCTCAGAGGAGAGGAGAGGTGATTTTACAGAAGCAGAACCACAGTCTCCCTACTTTTTGTCTCTGCTTCAGGTTTAGGACTCCTGTTTCTCCCTTCCCCTTATTGTCAAGGAATGTGAGTATTTCCCAGACTTTAGGGACAAAAGCCCAAGACAGCTAAGAGAACATTCAGTGGGAAAGAGAGTGAAACAAGAACAGAGTGAAAAGAGCCTTATGGTTTCAGCTTGAAAATTCAGGATCTCATGAAGAGCTTTTAAAGGGTGAGTCTCTAAAGGTACACACAAACAATGAACCTGCAGTAGGAGGGATGAATGTTAGACATTAGAGAGTATATGAATGGTACGGGAAAATACTGGAGTGGGAGACACCACCTTCCTCTCTCTCTCTTTCTTTCTCTTTCTTTCTTTCTTTCTTTTCTTTCTTTCTCCCTCTCTTTCTTTCTTTCTTCTTTCTCTCTCTCGCTTTCTTCTTTCTTTCTTTTCTTTTTCTTCTTTCTTCTCTTTCTTATTTCTTTTTTTCAAATAGGGTCTCATTCTGTCACCCAGTCTGGAGTGCAGTGGTGCGATCTCTGCTCAGTGCAACCTCTGCCTCCTGGGCTCAAGTGATTCTTCAATCTCAGCCTCCTGAGTAGCTGGGACCACAGGTGTGTGCCACAATGCCCAGCTAGCTTTTTGTATTTTTTTTTTTTGTGTGTGTGTGTGTGTGTGTGTGTGTATGTATGTATGTGTATATATATACACATTTCTTTTTTTTTTGGTAGAGACAGATTTTCGCCATGTTGCCCAAGCTAGTCTCAAACTCCTGAGTTCAAGTGATCCGCCCGCCTCAGCCTCTCAAAGTGCTAGGATTACAGGCGTGAGCCACTGTGCCTGGCTGGGAGACACCACCTTTCTAGAGCAATCTGAGGACTAACTAGAAAGTGAGAGTCAGTTCTGACTAGAGGCCAGGGTATGGTGAGAGCAAATAGTGCCCAGAGCAATGTCATTTGTTTGTATCTTCTCTCCTCACTAACATCAGAATTTCCCACGAATTGGATAAATACACAGTGAAATTAGAATGTCTTGTGTATTTGACGTTCAACAACTCTGAAGACAGTAACAAAGAACACAATTTAAAAATTTTAAAAATCAACAACTAGCATTTTGTAAGCATTCCCACGCTGGGAATGCCTCTCTGCACTATCCCTCTATCCCTCTCTGCACCTCTTTTGCTTCCCCCTTGCTAGTGGCAGTGGGCTCCCTGCTCAGGTCAGTGGGGGGAACGTGAGGGTGTCTGGCTGGTTGCCACACACACATACAAACCCACTCAAACTCTGGCAGCTGTTCCTTGTACCTGATCAGACCAGAGGGAGGAGCAAGGGACTGTTTCCTGCGGTGAGGGTGGCAAGACACTCTAAAATTGTCCTTCAGGGCTAGGTGAAGGGTACAAACTCTCATAAGAGTTTGTCTGGAGCTCTTTGGTTTTTGTTCCTAGATGGTTCTTGTCCTCGTGTGTTGATCTCTGACTGACCTCCCACACTACTACTGAAACTCTGGTTTCTCTCTGATGCTATTCCCCAGCTCTCTTTCTTTACACATTGTCATCCTACAACTGCAATATTCAAATCAAACCCTCAGCTTGAAAGCAAAGGGAAGATGAGTTCCAAACGGTTACTTTAGAGAAAAATGTACTGGTGGCAGAAATGGAAAGCTGGCTGTAGGAGGGCAGTTGGAGGTATCATTGTCCTATTTTCTTCCTCTTTAAGTACATACAAAGTACATATGTGGAGTGCAGAATGAGGGGTAGGGATGGAGGACAGGGATTGGGGAGGCTTGAGAATTGCTCTACATAAATCCTCTCCTGACTATTCCAACTAGTTTTCCCTCATCCTCCCTTTTCCCATCCTGCATGTCCTTCCTCTGATTTTTTTTTTTTTTTTTTTTTTTTTTTTAGACAGAGCCTCACTCTGTTGCCCAGACTGGAATGCAGTGGTGCAATCTCAGCTCACTGCAACCTCTGTCTCCCAGGCTCAAACAATCCTCTTACCTCAGCCTCCCAAGTAGCTGGGACTACAGGTGTGCATCACCACACCCAGTTAGTTTTTTGTATTTTTGTGTGTGTATATATATGTGTATATATATGTATCTTCTTTTGTAGAGATGGGGTTTTGCCATATTGCCTGGGCTGGTGTTGAACTCCTGAGCTCAAGTGACATGCCCGCCTTGGCCTCCCAAAGTGCTGGGCTGGGATTATAGGCATGTGCCACTGTGCCTGGCCTTTCCGTCTTTTTTATTTTTTCACCTCTCGTCATTCTAGTTATCATTTGTTATAATCGATCTCTTAGGACTGAGTGAATCAAGGCTTACTCCTGAATCAGGTTAGTAGTCACCATGCCCCAGGCATCTCGGCTCTCCTTCCTGTCCTAGGGTCCTTATGCCTGTTCTTATTCCAGCCTTTCTTGTTTTAATCTCATTCAGAAATCACATTCATCTTCTGCTTCTGTATAACCCTTTCTGGCTCCTTGCTGGGAATTCATATCTTCTGAAAACAATCAAAAGATTATTTCAGTTTCCTAGTACTGATGTTTGCCCTGATATTCTCTACATGGAGCCATTCTCTAGCTTTATTCTAGCTCTTGAAACAATACGGTTCAAACTAATGATGGTTCTGTTCCTGGTTGGTAAGAATTTGGGGAAGAGGAAAGGAAATAGCCATGGAAAGGAAAGAAAGCAATGATGGCTGAGGACAGAGGAGGCTAAAAGGGCTTCTGGGATAGAAGGAGGCAGAAAGTTCATGACTTATCTACCTATGCTTGACATATCCCACACTCTACCTCATCTACCTCAAATGCTGATAGTATCAGTGACCCACAACATGGCAAAGAGCTCCAACAGTCTAATGTACTTCTCCTTGAGTCTCCTTTCTGTAGCCATACAAATCCTCTGTACTAGAAATAGTTCTCTAGCTTTCACATAAATTTATACCTTTCAATTCATCTCTCCCAAAGCCCTAGCAAGATCACTCGAGTTGAAAGTAGCAGAGAATGGATGGTATGTGGAACATCTTCTGCTTGCCTCTTTAGATCTGGGTACTATGCTCTGTGCCCCATGAGGCTTACCTGGTTGCAATGCACCAACAGATATTTTGTCCTGTGGCTTCTGTTTGGATTTGGCAGGAGATCAAAGAGTAGCAGAGTAAATTTTTTTGCCTGGTTCCTCCTTGTTGGGTTCCTGCAGGTTGGCTGCATCCCTCTAGCAAAGGCCACAGCTCTTGTTGGATGGCCCTCTCTAGTTTCTGACAACTGCTCCCTTCTCTTCAGCCTAGGTAATAGCATTGTTTTTATTCAGTCCCAGGGTGTTGCCCCATGATTTGTTGCTGTGTTCAAATCCACACCTTCCTAAATACTCCCTTTATTAATATCACCTCAATCATCTAAGGTACTATCTACTTTCTTCTGGGATCCTAACATATAGGTTGGGGAGATGGGAGGATGTGGTAAGGAAAAGGTAATGAGGGAGAAGAGAATCTATACACTGAAGTTTTCTTAGAATCACAGGAACATGGGCTTGAAACCCACCTAGCTATGTGATCAAATCATTTAACTTTTCTGAATGCCAGTTTCCCTGGACTTACTGTGGAGATAATGTCTACCTGTTGAGATTATGAAATATTGAGTTAATCAGGTACCTTCAGGCATTTGTTCGTCCATTTACATTCCAAGCCCCCAGGGATTGTGGATTGCCTAAGGAAATTATTGCTTTCTAAGAGTTTCAAGTAGTCTTTGACTAGAACTAGAGGCAACAAATGGGAGTGTGTAGCTGTGTGGTATTTAGCATTCTATACACAGGGGGTCATCCCCTCCTTTCGTTATTTTATTTTTATTCTATTTTTTGAGACAGTGTCTCACTCTGTCTGTTGCCCAGTATGGAGTGCAGTGGTGTGATCTTGGCTCACTGTGACCTCCACCTCCCGGGTTCAAGCGATTCTCCTGACTCAGCCTCCTGAGTAGCTGGGACTACAGACACATGCCACCATGCCTGGCTACTTTCTGTATTTTTAGTAGAGACAGGGTTTCACCATGTTGGTCAGGCTGGGGCTGAACTCCTGACCTCAAGTGATCTGCCTGCCTCAGCCTCCCAAAGTGCTGGGATTACCAGCGTGAGCCACCATGCCCAGCCTCCTCCTTTCTTTAAATAAGCACCTGGTTTGGTGTCATTCTCAATGATAATATATGTGAAAGCAATACTATAGTGTTCCTGGACCAAACTGAGGGTCGGCCTGCTATTTCTTGTGGCCCAATAACGAGATGCAGATGAACTGGGGAGAAAGAGTTTTATCTCTGTAACCGATTGAGGGGAGATGGCCTGGAAATGATCACCAGATCAACTCAAAATTACAAAGTTTTCCAGAGCTTATATACCTTCTAAGCTATATGTCTACGTGTAAGTGTGCATTCTGCTAAAGACATAAGTGATTAACTTCTTTTAATCTATGACTAAGGTCTGAGTCCGGAAGACCTACTTCTGGAGCCTCAGTAAGTTTACTTAATCTAAGTGGGTCTAGATGCTGGGTTGATTCCCCTTATCTTGTCTCCTGCTAAATCACAGACGTTTAGGGAGTTCCTTCAGACCTCCAATAAACTTGTTTGTGGAGGCCTGGGGAGTTTCTTCAGACGTCCAATAAAACCTATTTAATCCTAAGTGGGTCCTGTTAAGAATTCCTTCACTATTTTGTCATGCTTTAAGGCCCAAGAAAAGTCTAAGCAAAACTCTTGATGGGCTTTTGTTACATTACAGCCTTTGTTTAAGGGCACTGGCTTTTAATATTTAACTTAACTACCCAGTCAGTACTGAAAGAGTTGCAATGGAGGCCTGCGTTAGTGAAGCCTGGCCTGCCACAATCCCCACTGTCAATTTGTGTATGATTTCTGTCATGCTTGTATATTTATTTATCATGAGAATCGTAGGGAGATGGGGCATTGTAATCTTTCTGGCTACTTCCTGCTGAGAGAGGGTCATTGTTATGGGGCACCGAATGCAGTACTGGAGTGGAAGAGGTCGATTTGTTCCCAGTAGCACTCTCCGTTTTGGGGAATTAGAGGCAGTGCCCGATGAAACATAATAGTATGCAACAGCAACACATATAAAGAGGTTGCTGCTGTTTTCTTCTGAAATGTAAGTTGTCTAGTCTTCAGTTTATAGGGCTTTAAGAAAGCACAGTTTAGGTTTCAATGATTTTCAGTTAGGAAAAATGGGGAAAAAGGAAAAGCAAAAGGAAAAAATTGAAAACATTATTTGGAGACTTGTAGTCAGAAAAATTAGAATTGAATCCACACTGTAGAAAATAATAATAACTGAAAAACGTAAGGCAAGACTAGAAATTAACAACAGGTGTACTATAGTTTTGAAACAATTTTTCTTTCTCCAGTTTCCCATTTTTATTAAAAGACAAATCATGATAGAACTGGTTTGCTTTATTATACCTGGCCAGATTATTTGCATAAAGTGAAGCAAGAATAATTATTTTTTACATAGGCCTTTTAAATTGGCTTCCATGGAACTTTGTTCCACAGAAGGAATCTGAGATAAGGCCTCTTTAAAGCCAAGCCCAAACATGAATTTGTACCATCAAATACCTATGAGTTGGGTGAATTCCTCTCCTCTTGAGGTTCCAAGATACCTTGGGGTTCCCGGCCTGTCACAAAGTGACATTTTTTACTTACTACAGGTCAGAAACCCTGTACAGGGACTGTGTACACAAAATATGAGGCCAGTTTCCCAAGGGCTTTATTGGGTTCATAAGTCAAGTTTGATTCCTTAAAGGAAAGCACATCATTCCAGTCAAAGCTATGGTAAAAATAACCAGTTTTTCCAATTGTGTCCTCTTACAAAAGAAAACAGATTCTTACTGCACTTATGCAAATAACTGTGTTGCCATAACTTAAGAATACTCACAGATAGTTTCCAAATACTGGAGAAAATCAGGTAGAGAGAAACAAGTATGCTCTAAATTTTGTTCATGGGAGTATTAAATTGTTAAAAGCTGTCAGTAGCTCAAAAGAAAAGTTTCTTTGACTTTGAAAAGCAAAATAAGGATTAGCAATATTATAAGCAAAATGTCAACAAGATCATTCCGGTCTCCTGTTAGTTCAGTTCACGCAGTTAATTCCTGTCCTGCTTGATATTAATGAACATTTTAGCTCTTCAAAAGCCCTGAACGTTTTCCCTCTATTCTGATGTCACGATCTCAAAAGCTATCAGAAATCGGCAATCAAGAGCACCTGGTAGAGCTTTTTTTTTTTTTTTTTTTT
>NW_012101621.1:1876065-1902013 GCF_000951045.1 Mandrillus leucophaeus | reverse complement strand
TTTGGGAGGCTGAGGTGGGTGGATCACCTGAGGTCAGGAGTTCAAGACCAGCCTGGCCAACATGGTGAAACCCTGTCTCTACTAAAAATACAAAAGTCAGCTGGGTGTGGTGGCATGGGCCTGTAGTCCCAGCTACTCAGGAGGCTGAAGCAGGAGAATTGCTTCAAACTGGGAGGCAGAAGTTTCAGTGAGCCAAGATCTCACCAATGCACTACAGTCTGGGTGACAGAGTGACACTCTGTCTCAAAAAAAAACAAAACAAAACAAAACAAAGAGACACAACTGACAAGGAAATCTGTTACCTCTGTGGCACACAATAATTAACAAAACAATTGTAATTATTACTGATAACATACACTAAGATATATCAGAATTATAGGAGTCTCCCATAAGTTTGGAACACATACCAGTAACATATTTGCACAAATATAGCCCAAAGAAAGCCAAACACCATTTTATATTTGACAATGCTTCCTGTATAATTTTCATGCCAAATAAGCCAAACTTCACCTTTACATTAGTGTACTATGAATGTTAAACCCAATTCTTAATAAATCCTTATAGACATATTTACCCAATTTTAATGTTTGACCATAAGGTAAGATTTTATAGACTTTTTATAACCCTTTACAATTTTTGTTAAAGAGCAAGTTAGTGCTCTAAGAGAAACCCATTGTGCTTTTATTTCAATGCTCAATTTACAGAAAAACTGGATGATTCCCTTTTAACTTTAGCCAATATTTTACACACAGAATTTCCTCTACAATTAACCTTCCACAGCTTGCTTAAACCTTTATCTTTATTGTATCCAACTTAAAACAATCCTTTAACCTTTTAATCGAGGCAAAAATCCACATTCTCATGCCTCCTTATAATCTTTTACCAAAAGTATATTTTACTTTCCTTACACACCTTGTATGTAAACTGTTTCTTCAATAGTCTTAAAATACATGTTACACTGTTAACTCTTAGCAACCTTTACTTTTGGTGAAAACCTTGGTAAGTTTGGGATTTTAGCTGTGTACTAGGTGTGGAGGCTAGGACCTAGACAGAAGTGCAAATAAGGTCTGACTTATTCCAGCATCTAACTCCATGTGTCCCAGGCCTTACCTAGCTGTAAAGCAAGCAAGTTGTACAGCTAAGAGTCATAGTAGCATTTTATAAAGCATTTAGGAGGCCTAATCACCTTTAAATTGTACAATATTTCTTGCATAAATTCCCTTTCATAAATTCTTTCCCAGGCCAGGCACAGTGGCTCATGCCTATAATCCCAGCACTTTGGGAGGCTAAGGTGGCCAGATCACCTGAGGTCAGGAGTTCAAGACCAGCTTGGACAACTTGGTGAAACCTCATCTCTACAAAAATACAAACATTAGCTGGGCATGATGGTGGGTGCCTGTAATCCCAGTTACTTGGGAGGCTGGGGCAGGAGAATCGCTTGAACCTGGGAGACAGAGGTTGCAGTGAGCCGAGACTGCACCATTGTACTCCAGCCTGAGTGACAGAGCAAGACTCCATCTCAAAAAAAAAAAAAAATTCTTTCATGACTTACGCAGACAATCTCTGACATGCCTTGACTTTCTGACTTGTCCTAAACATCCCTCTCTTTAAACAACCAGTTATTTTACTTTAGGACAAGAATTTACCATACAAGATCCTTTCTTATATAAATTCTCTTTTCTTTAATGCCTTTTTGCATAGCTAGGGGGCAAGGCTAATTTCACATGTCCCCAGGCCTTATCTAGAATTTAACCCTCCAAAATAAATTGAACAATTTTTAAGTCAAAGAAGCAGTTTATGGACTAAAGCATTTTGCAAACCTAATATTTGACCTGCATAATTTAGACCAAAGGTTTACATTTTTGAAGATAGTTTTATTTTACCAATAATCTTTAAAACTCTATTTATTTTTATAAATTTCTTTATATCTCTCTTATTCCCTGGTTTCTTTTACCTTGTTTTGTATATAGTCTTTAAATAAGCTTTGAATTAGACAAAAATTAGTTACCCTTTAAAAAAGACACAATCTTTAGAATGTTTTCCTATATTATTATTGGAAAATACCCAAATAATGAGATATCTGTTGTTTGATATAACTTTAGATTCTAAATTTTGAGAAGTTATTTACAAGTATTTACCCAATTACATTTATCTAATTATTTATTTTAATCATTTACCTGGATTATCTATGAAAACTGCAATAGTCATTATTTAAAGTTTTGAAACCGCCATTGCAAAATTATAACTGAGACAGTGAAAATGATCTGACCTGACTCAATTTTGCTTCTAATCTACAAGCTGTTCTTGTTTATTAACTTAGTTTATAGTTTAGCTTTGAAACAAAGATGGTAACAGCCCTTTCCCAGAACAAACTTTCTTCATGTCTGTGGACTAGACTACCTAAGGCCACAAGATCAGAAGTTAGGGTATTTTACTAAATAATTCAAGATGTAGCTATTTTCATTAAACCAATATTAATGTTTTATTTTTAAAAACTACACAAGAAAAGATCATTCTGTTTTGGGCTGAGTTACAGTTTTGTAGCCTCTATGCCAAATTTTGACACTTTATAGTATTTGGCAGAGATAAGTATGAAATTGCTTGATCAATAAATGCAAACAAAAACGTATGCTGGCAGCTCTTAAGACATTTCTAATATTACTTTACCAATAATTTTTAAAGCTAGTTTATTTATTAAAGATTTTACCTAAGTCACATAAACTTGAAAAAGCACTTGACTAGTCTTTCCTTTTTTCTGTTAAAGTGTGTAAGTGCTTTTATTTTTTCTTTGAGTGAGTAAATTAGAACTCTTTTATATTTTTCAGTAGTGAAACATGGTGTACACAAGATATAAATACATAGACATATTAGGCATGCCAATAGAAGTACATTTTATAAATTCATAAGCGTTCCTTTTTCCTATTTTTTAACTGGATCTTTGAGCTTTGGGCAGAGCCCACACTGAATCCTGGGTTTTCAAAAGGGGAGAATTATTATGAGGCTAGACTATTTGATGCTTATACAGTGCACTTAATTTTTTTTTCCCAAACAAAGACATTTCTAAGCATCTAAGTTACACTTTTTCTTAAAAACCCCAGAGTAGGTTCTGTTGTAATAGCCATTAATGAAGAAAACAGAATTCAGTCAACTGTGAAGAAAAAACTTTTGCTCAAAAAAAACAAGATCCTAGGTGAGAAATAAACAAAAACATGAAGACCTTTTAAATACAAACATGCACACACATGCATATACACATACACATGCATATACACATACACATTTTGGATGGTAGCTTTTAATTAAGCTGACTCTCCACCATTGAGCATCTAAAAAAACCTTTCTCCTTCCCAGAGGCCTCCCAGCAGGAGTGGACCCAATACTTCCCGTTTTCAAGTTTACATGGTATCAAAAGGAAAAAGACAGACACACAAACAAGTGGAGAAAGATTTCAGACAAACACAAGGGGGAGTGCAGCCAGGCAAAACAGACTCAAAACTAACTAACTCAAAACCTGATCTCAACCAAAATGCAAAGCAGGTGTATGAGCGAGCCCTATTGCTTCGCTTGGTGGTACCAGACAAATGACTTAACAAGCCCAGATAGGAAAACAATAGGCTCCTGGCATATGATCCAGTTAACTCACCCTTTGAGTGTGTCTGCTCCTGACCTGCGTTCTTCGCCAGTAGTGAAAGGGATGTGCAGATTTGCACATGAAACAGCCCTCTGGAGGGTCCCCGGGGGAGACCTCACCCCACTGCTGCTGGGATTCTCCTGAAGACTGTCTCGTTGCAAGCTGCCAGACGTTGAATGCAGCACCATCCTTATCTCCTGGCTGGCTCACCAAATTTTGTTTCCAGGCAAAACAGAGGGTCACGCTGCTATTTCTCATGGCCCAATAATGAGATGCAGATGAACTGGGGAGGAGGAGAGTTTTTATTTCTGTAATTGGTTACAGGGAGAAGGCCTGGAAATTATCGCCAGACCAACTCAAAATTACAAAGCTTTTCAGAGCTTATATACCTTCTAAGCTATATGTCTACATGTAAGTGGGGTGCATTCATCTAAAGACATAAGTGATTAACTTATTTTGATCTATAACTAAGGTCTGAACCCAGAAGACCTACTCCTGGAGTCTCAGTAAGTTTACTTCATCTAAATGGGTCTAAGTGCTGGGGTGGTTACCCTTATCTTGTCTCCTGCTAAATCACGGAGGTTTGGGGAGTTCCTTCATATGCCCAGTAAACTTGTTTGTGGCGGCCTGGGGAATTTCTTCAGACCCCCAATAAAACTTGTTTAATCCTAAATGGGTCCCCTTAAGAATTCCTTCGTTATTTTGTCACGCTTTAAGTTTTGCCAGGAAAGGTCTGATCAAAACTCTTGATGGGCTTTTGTTCCATTACGACCTTTGTATAGGTACTGGATTTTTTTTAGCTTTTAATATTTAACTTAACCAGTTGCAGTCTGTAATCCACGAACTGAAACAGGGCTTCTCTTCCACTGCAGCTGGTGTATCTTGTTGTGTTTATGAGTCTGACAGGCAAATATATCTGAAGTAGATCTCATATGCTGATCTGTGAGGGAGACAAGCCCCTTGCTTTGCTTGACTGGAAACAAGCAGGTGACAGGGATACTCTATCTAGAAATAAAAAGAAGAGCTGTGAGATGAAAATGTGATGGAGGCCTGTGTTAGTGAAACCTGGCCTGCCACAATAGTACCTGGCACATAGCCGTTGTTCAATGTAGAAACTATTACAGTAGAAACTACTACACACTGGACAACTGTTCTGAGTGTATTACATGTTACTGCATTTAATACTAAATGGAAAACACAATACTATGGTGCTTTAGGGAAATGATTTCCTGTGTTAGACGTATCTATCATCTATCTATCAATCATTTTTGTCTGAGGCTTGCCTTCTCACTGACATATGGGTGTGTAAACTGGGCCTGTGAGGAGGCTTGTATTTCTTACTTTGTAGGAAGGGGAACAGGATCGAAAGGAGACAGAGACTGAGAAGAAGAATGAATGTCCATGTTAAGGCTATTTGGGCTTCCATGCTGAAAATGCCAGAAAGGGCCAACTTGTGAGGGTAATTGAACTCACAGGGCACACTTCCTCTTTCCCCATTTCTCCACTAAGTTTGAGATATTCATCCATCTCATGAGTTGGGAGCTATGCAATAGCCATCCTGTTCCTACCAATTCCAGCTAACCTGCTTTCCTATTTGTCCTCAGCAGTTTTTAAGAGAAGCAACACATTGTAGGGGTTACTTAGATGGAAAGAGAATTGGTAAGGCAGGCAGAAGGAAAGCCAGTAAGTCCTGCAAGAGCCAAGTAATCACTCCAGGCATTTATTTTAATATCTGACACCTTTCTCCCTCTTCAAGCACACTGCTTTTTAATACCTCAACACAAGGCAGCTGGAAGGATATAAAAGCTCAAAGAAGAGCAGTAGTGTCCCTGAGGCCACACAGGGCTCAGTGTGAAAAAATAGGAACCTAATGGAGATAGGCTCCATTCTGCCTGATCTCCATTTAGCCTGGACATGTTATGGATGGCTGATAATAGGTACTGGGAATGGGGTGGTTATGGTAAATGTAGGAACGTAATTGATCCACATCATTTCGGTTTCTAATTTTCTTTCCTTTAAAATGCTGGGAACTGGCTCATTTTCTCAACTACAGTGGATAAGGTGGGAGGGGGTTGTTGGAATTTTAGCCATGTCTGGGGGTGTGGCTGGCAACTGACAGAATGGCTAGGGGCCCTAATTCTAGAATAAAATACTGCATTCAACACTTATCCTTCCCATTCCCTATTCCACCACTTCCTGTGCCAGATAGCTTCTAGGCAACCAGGAGAAATAAAATCCAGAATGGCTGAAGGAGGGTAAAATGGGCATTTTATTACACACAGTAGCATAAATGGGACAAGAATAAAATCTGGAGCATCTCTGTACCAATTCTCCAATTAATAGCTACTCAACCTAAATATCTTTTTCTCAGTCCTGGGTGAGAAATGGGATCTCATGTAAAGGAAACCTGGGGTCCAGTCCAGTCCTATTGAATGCTATTTAGTCTCAGTAAAGAAATGTCTGAGGGCCAAAGCCATTTGGGAGGTCTCCTTGGGGATAGAGAGGTCATCCTAAATAGGTCCATCAGAAAAGCCAGGAATCTCTCAGGCCCATAAGGCAATAAAGGCCATGAAGGCAAAACCAGCGGCTACACAGCTCCACTTAGCTAGAGGGGCCTCAGGACTAGCTAGCTCCCGTGGAAGAATTTCTAGGAAGGTGACATACAGGAAGGTGCCAGCTGCCACACCCTCTAACACAGCCTGGGCTAAGCCCCGCCCTCCTTCAGAGTCCCTTTCAGTCACAGCCAGCCCCACGGCTAGGCCCAGGGGGGACATGAGAGCTAATAATAGTATGGAGAACACTGCCCATCGTGACCTGGTACCTAACTGCACTAGCCGCATTCCTACACCAAACACCACAAGCCCCTTATGAGCCAGGACAGCAAGGCAGAGCTGCACGGTAGCTGCTACTGTTGGCTGCAGCCCCACAGCTAGCCCTTCAAACACTGAATGAAAGGAGAGTGAGAGCAAGAGGACAAGGGCTCGGAGGGGACTCTTTGAGGGTGAGGGTAAATGTCCATGGCTGTGGAGTTCGAAGATGTGAGCCCCACCCCATTCTTCCTCCTGCACTGTTGATCCTCTAGCAGCCCCAGGACAGCACTGCAATGCCAGCGACTCCAAAAAGAAGATAAAAAAGAAGCCCAGGGAGATGATGAGCTCTCCATAAGGATACTCCATCTAGAAACAAAAAGAAGGACTGTGAGATGAAAAGGAAGGGTAGGCAATGCATTGGATGGACATGGAATTGGGAGATGGAAGAGAATGAGAAAATGTGGTAACAGAACGCAAAAAAGGGTAGGGGAATGAAGCCAAGAGTAGACATGGACGTGTAACAACAAGAATGCCAGAGTGGGCTGGACACAGTGGCTCACACCTGTAATCCTAGCACTTTGGGAGACTGAGGTGGGCGGATCACTTGTGGTCAGGAGATTGAGACCAGCCTGGCCAACATGATGAAACTCCGTTTCTACTGAAAATACAAAAACTAGCCAGGCGTGGTGGCACGTGCCTGTAATCCCAGCTACTCAGGAGGCTGAGGCAAGAGAATCACTAGAACTCAGAAGGTGGAGGTTGCAGTGAGCTGAGATTGTGTTACTGCACTCCAGTCTAGGTGACAGAGAGATTTCATCTCAACAAACAAACGAAAAACAACAACAACAAAAGACTGCCAGAGGGACTAAGGGACACAATCTCAAAAGAGTTAAAAATACGGGAAAATGATGTGAGGTATATCAGAGGATCCAGGGAAAGAATGAAAGAGTAAAACAAGAGCTTTCCCTGGGGATCTATAAACTCAAAAGGATTGGGTTTGCTCCTCCTTTCCTCTACAATGTCTGAGCTAGGGAGCAGAAGGGATTCTTGGTACTCCTCATGTATTCCTCTCAAAAGGGTCTGGGTATGAAAGGTCTCTCTGGTTCTCCTCACCCCCCAGATAGGGGATGGTGGGAGGTACTTACATGAGCCGAATCAGCATCACCAGAAGAATTTCTCTCACTTGTTGATCTGTTCTAAGGAGAAAGCAGCAGAAATTGAAGTGGGATGGAGCAGCGCAGCTTCCTGTCCTGTCCCTTCCGCAATTCTGTTTTCCTTAAAGCCTAATCTGACTTGCTTTCACCATCCCACACAAGAGCTGTCATTTTCCCTGTTGTTCCACCTATGTCCTTGGCTCTGTCACTTTCCCACTCTCTTTCCTTTGTCCTGTTTATCCTTTTGGCCTCATAGACCTGCGGCTTGAAATCTCTGCTCTCACCTGCACCACGAACTTCTGAATCTGTGATTCAATTTCCTCCAGAGCTTCAGCAGTCATATGCATGAACCCTGCTCCCAGGAAAACACCAGCAGAAATACAGCCCAGGAGTCTGAGGACTCGCCGGTGATGACCTAATAAAAAGCAGAAGTTAAACCCACTTGGCACTGAGGAGACAGACAAAGGTGAGTAAAGAGCAGCAGGTAGCACTCAATATCCCAAGGTTGGGGGTGGCGAGAGAATCAGAGCGAGGTGTCAGGACAGGGTTGAGGTGAGACTCAGGCTATGGAACAAAGATGGGGTAGGGCTATACCTCTGGCTGCATCAATCTGGAACCATTTGAAGCAGATGGGAGTAAGGCCACAGCCCAGAGTGAGAGCCAACAGGGCAAACAGGCAGCCAAGTTTTATTCCTAGTAGTTGCTCCATCTCTGGGGTGTAGGGTAAGTCCAGAAGTCAGAATGACAAGGGAGCTGTAGTCTTTGGAGCAGGAGTGGTATCTTGGGTGGTCAACACTGGAGTGTCCACTCTCGTGAGTTTCAGGAGGCTGTTGGTATCTTCTTTCTGTGTTGCTTCTGCTTGTGCAGCATTGCAGAGCTGACAGATCCTGCTCCAGCTTCTAGCCCTCCTGCTGCATGGAGGCCCCTCCCCTGGTTCACGCCTTCCTGAGCTTGGAAACCAGAAACTCCAGACTCCTGCCAGGCACAGCCCAGTGGCGTCTTCTCCTCCTCTTCAATGGCATGACTAATCCAAGAGCTATGGATAGTCTTAGTTCATGTGCTTGGGGTTGGTCTAATCCAAAATAGGAAAGTCTATGGTAGCTGCTTCCCGGCTATTTTGTACTGGGGACAATCTGGTCCTGTCTCACTCTGGACATTTGATCTAAGCTTTCCATACCCTCTCCATCCCATCCCAAGTCTTACAGGTTGCAATGCTGATACCTGAACCACTGGCTTTCAGAGGAGATTTGGGGCCACCTGGAGGTAAAGAGGTGGGGCTGAGAGGTGGTGCTGGTGCTACTCTGTGGGAACTAGTACATGAGGGAACTACCCTTTCCTGTAACCCCCAAAAAATAGCTGCAGGCATGGAAATGTCTAGTGGTAAGTTGATTTGTTTTTTTTCTTTCTCTTTTGATTGGGACCAGTGTTGAGAGGAATGAGTTGAGATTTCTGGTATTACATTTATACTGTTACAACTTCTGACTGTGCCTGTTTCCTGGTAAGAACTGGAAAAAAAGACATTTAAGTTTTAAGACAACAAGCTGCTCTAGCCCTGAAACAGCAAGGCCTAGGGGAAAACAGAAATTAACTGAATAAACGGGAGGATTCTACTTGGATATAGAGGGGTGGGGGTAGAAGATTCAGTTCTGATGGGAATCACTCTTGATGGAAATGTATGGGGCATTTCCCACACATACTCTAGGGTAGTTGAGGGACCCTGGGAAAGACAGAAGGGAAGGCGGTAGTGAAAGAGGCCAGGCAGCTGCTAGCTGCTGATTCCTCTATTCAGGTGGCCCACATAACAACCCTGAGACCTGCTGAGCCAGTTCTCAGAGCTCTGGAGGCAGCTTTCCTAGCTACTCCAGATTATCTTCCTAGGGAAGTCCTGACCTCTGGTAGAAGCAGTATTCTTGTAGTGTTACTGGATGATTTTTACAGTGTTACTGGTCCCGCTGCTTGTTCTTGTGATCCAATAATGAGATACGGACAGACTGGGAAAGAAGGGAGTTTATTTCTGCAACTGATTACAGGGAGGTCGGAGTAGCACACCAGACTAACTCAGTTACAAGTTTTTCTTTAGCTTTTACATACAGTTCAAGCTCTGTGACTACCTGTGGGAATGTTTCCTAATTAATCTAAACTAGGGGTCTGCAGATAAAAGTTTTTTTGTTTTTTTTTTAGAAACAAAGCAATACATGATTTGATTTAGAAATAAAACCATTCCCATTATCGCAGCATTATCATCAGTCATTGAATGCTAAAGCTGTTTATGCTTCTTTTTCCCTGGGATGTCTGAACCTGGCAACTTTTCTTCCTATTCTTCTGTGTTCTTAGCAAACCCACATCAAGGGTGTCTGTTCGCGTTTGAAATTCATCAGCATCAGAAAGAGCAAACATGTTGGCAGTATCTAGAAAACCATCAACATGAGCATGGGGCAGTTCATTTCGCTTTGCAGCTGATCCCACCATAGTGAGTACTTGCAGATATTTCTTAATCTTAAGTTGGTCCTGGTATGGGTTGTATGTGCAGGAATGCTTTATCACTCAACTAGATCTGAGGTAGAGAAAGTACAGGTGGGGCTTTAAGGGGCTTGCTTTTTTTTGTATTCCAGCCTTCATACTCAGGCACCAGGTTCCCCCAATTCATTATACATTTTTCTTGCTTCTGCTTTTATGTTTAACTTGTACATTCATCATTATAGCAAAGGGCTTATAGAAATCTGGTTTTTCCACTTCTGCTTTAATGATCAGCTTACACATTCATCATTACAGCGAAGAGCTTATGGAGATCTGAACTGCCACAATAGGAGAAGGCGAGCTTGAGATTTGTGTGGGAAGCTTGGCACCAAAAATCTGAGGAAGCTCTTCATTACAGGATAGACCAGGATAATTAACTATACCTTTTACTTTTTTTTTTTAAAGAGAGGAGGTCTGGCTCTGTCACCTAGGCTGGAGTGCAGTGGTACAATCACAGCTCACTGCAGCCTTAACACCTGGGCTCAAATGATCCTCTTGCCTCAGCTTCCTGAGTGACTAGAAATGCAGGCACATGCCACTGTACCCAGCTTCTACACTTTTTAAGAATCACAAAATCCACTTCCATTCTTTAAAAATTTATTATTTATTATTAAAAATCTCAAACAAACACAGACATATGGGGATACCACCAGTCCCCTCCTGGATACCAGGTAGTGTCAGCCCTGGCAGGCATGATAGAAGAAAATACTTGTTAGACATCCTTGTCAACTCTCAGAGGGATCTTGAGCAGTGGATGGAGGAAACGCAGATGGAGTAAGCACAGGTAAAAGATCTCCCCAGGAGCTGACACGGGCACAACGATACAAATCCCTATGGAAATGAGACGTTAATGTGGGCTGCAGGTTCTTGCCACATCCCACTAATTTTGGTCACACCCCCTATACCTGCCATGCCGGCGGGCTGTGATCACAGCATGCTGCATATGCCCATCTGGACAGCACAAGTGACAATGCACATGGCGAGGTCGTCTAAGGACAGGCTGAGTGATACGGGGCCAGCGATTAGCCTCCTCTGGAGACCCCCGAGCAAGGATCACCATAGAGAACTTTTCTTCCTTTGGTTTCTTGTTCTAAGATAAGGAACATAGAGACTATTTAGAAGAAAAAGATATGGGAAAAAAGTTTGTCAAGCCCCTTCTTCCCCATTCCTGCAGTCCTTTTTTACAATGTGTAAATCATATACATGTAGGCCCTAAAGTCTCTAGACTATTCTGTGAATTATCCAACGCCTCCTAACTCTGACTCTTTTTCTTCCTGTTTTTTCCAAGATGTTTGCTTCCTGCTGCAATATCCCCAGGTACCTACCCAGCGGAAGGGGATGGGATGGTACGCCTGTGAGAAGCTACAGGCCAGTGGCCTAGAGGTTGTCAACTGGGGACAAGGGAGTTCATGGGGACACTGTGAACACATAAAAAAATGAGGTAAGACAAAAGAGCCATCAATCACAAAACTTAAAAACTAAGAATAATAGAGTCAAAAGGGGCCAGGGAGAATGGAGGACAGGAACAGTGGGTAGGAAGAGCCAGGAGAATCATTAGGTAGGAACTGGATAGGAACACAAAGTAGTGGAGAGTGGCTTAGCTTTACCATCTTACTTTTCCTGGCCACACCTGAGTTCAGATCTGTGTGGTGGGACAGGTAGAAGTAATACTTACCGGGGCAAAGACAAAACTAGGTCGAGGGTCCAAAGGTGACTTCTCTTTTCCCTGAAATCAAAGGAAATAAAAGAAATAAAGCTGGGCCAGGTGTCTATTTTCATAACTCAATCTCTGCAGTCAGTAAACTGAGGACTCCTTTAACATTCAATTCTAATAACGATTAACTACGTCCTTTGAGTTAAGCTGGCTGCATCTTTAATACTCCAAACAAAGAACTTTCTCTTTGCTGCAGGAGAAAGGCAAGAACTTGGCACAGAGTACGGTGCTCTCCCTTGTCAGCAACCTCCACTCTCAAAAAAATCCCACTCCAGGACAATGAAATTTATGATTATACACTGGCTCATACTCTCCCCCAGTGACAAGGTTCTCGGCTCAGCAATGCCCTAGATTAGGAGTCCACAAACTTTCTTTTAAAAGGCCAGACAGTAGGCAAAATCTATCTCTGTCCCAACTACTCAACTCTGCTGTTTGTAGTGTGAAAGCAGTCACAGACAACAGAGGCACAAATAAGCATGGCTTATATAAAAACAGGTGGCAGGTCGGATTTGATCCACAGGCTCTCATTTGCCAACCACTGCTCTGATTCATAATGACTTTATATGCCCACTTTCCTGAGACTCACCCTTGTCAATATATGACAGTCTCTTTAGTTTTCAAGAGAATAACAGTAATTAGTGACATATGCGTGGGGGAGTGAGGGAAGAAGCCTTACGTTAAGGACCAGATCCCTGGCTTCCATGAGAAGTCTGTGCCCAGCTTTTGTTCCATTCTCCACCAGTACCTATTCACAAAAGGGAAAAATATGAAGAAGACTTAAATTACATGAAAGTATAAATGTCAGTAGCTCTGTAAAAGCATCATAGATGGAAAAGGGGTCCTAAAAAGAAATACGCATTATATATCAGGATGGAGACCCTCAAAGAGGGATAAAGAAACCCATAAAGGAGAAAAATGGTGAAGAATGAAGACAACGAGAGAAGCAAAGGCACGAAATCCATGAAGCTGCTTTAAGACTTAAGGAGAACAAGGAATTTTAACTCACCAGGAAATGACCTGTCTTACGCCATAAGGTTTGAACCACCTCAGTGCGGTCAGCCCTGCTAGGCAGTTCACTTAAGGAAAAGGCTGACACTACTACATCAAACTGCACCTGAGGACCAAGACAAAAAACATGACACACTCAACATCTCTGCATCCCAAGAATATAATAAAGTCCTAGCCGATAAATTTCTTTTATCTTCTGACACTCAGTGCTGGGCTGCAAAGCTCAAGCCATAGTTTTCCATCTGCCACATTCCACATTTAGAATATTCTAAACACTGCCACTTGCCTTGGGTGATACAGGTAGAAACTGTCTGAAAAAGACACCTGGAATATAAGGCTCCCCAGATTCTGAACCACCTGTGGAGAAAAGAAGAGGCAACTTTGAGTGTGTAGGAAGTTAGGTATAAACTGAAGAGATATCCAGATAAGAAACATGGCCCCAAGAATAGGGAAAGTGTCTATCAAAAAGGGCAGGGATGAGCCAGATACGGTGGTGCATGCCTGTAATCCCAGCTACCCCAGAGGGTGAAGTGGGAGGATGGCTTGAGGCCAGGAGTTTGAGACCAGCCTGGGTAACAGGTTCTAATTAAAAAAACAAACAAACAACAAAAAAAAAAACAGCAGGGAGAATATTAGGCCTCTTGTCCTTTGAATCTTACCCAACCCATCCTCAGTCCAGCAGAAACCTCTAATACCACCCTTTGCTTGACCATAACTTTAAAAGTAAACCAGATTCATCTTAATTTTTACCCTCTTCTCTACTTCCCAGTAAAACACTTTTACTAGTACCCCTTTGCTTTCTTAACTCCCTCAACTTTGGAAATGCTCTTGTACTCACCTTTCAGTAGTTTTTCTGCCAAAGCCAACATGGCAGTTGATTTGTCCACACACATATATTCACGTAGGCTCTGGCCCCAAATACTGTTAGCAGCCCTAAGATGGCAAAATTATTATAAATCACCAATTCCCATGACCAAGAGTCATCTCTACAAGAGACCTATTTATACCCAACCCCACCCCTGGGAAGAGAGTGTTATGTTAAAATAGTTGTATAGTTAGTAATAAAATAACTAATAGTGTTATTTTCTTGTTTTATTTACAATTCTTTTAAAAAAAAAAGGTAGACTCAGCTGGGCGCAGTGGCTCATGCTTGTAATCCCAGCACTTTGGGAGGCGGAGGCAGGAGAATCACTTGAACCCGGGAGTGGAGGCTGCAGTGAGCCGAGATCGTGTCACTGCACTCCAGCCTGGGCGACAGAGCGAGACACCATCTCCAAAAAGAGAAAAATAAAGGTAGACTCAAAATACTATTTGTAGGCAAAAAAACTTTGATTGATAATTCCTTTTCTTTTTAATTTTTCTAAACATGCGCCTTTTTTTCACTTGACATTTCTTTAAGTTCTGGCCCCAATCCATATACCTTCTTCTGCCTTGCCTAATCTGATGGAAGAAACATTATAGATTCCCAACTTGCCTATTCTCCCTCTGGTTTTCCAGTCTCTTAATTTTTGAGTGGTGTAAGTATGGCTTTCTAGAGCTAAAATTGACCAAGACAGGGCTGAAAAAAGTTACTCACCAGGTGACAGAACCAGTACCCGAGCCAAAGTCCATCAAAGTTTGTGGCTGAAATGCTGGATTTCGAGCCCGGATCTGAAGAAATATACAACATCCCACAGCAGAGTAATTAGATACTTATTTAGGACCTTGATAAATATGAATTAGGAGCCTATCACAGAGGATGTGAGATGTGAATGCCTTTTGAGATTCAATGTAAATACCTTATGGGATAAGAATCTCTTAAAATAGTGATTCTAAACCTTTCTTGGGTCACAGAAAGCTTTCACAGGATAAAAAGAATGTCTTTATTTTGTATTTTTTTAAGCGATGAGGTCTCACTCTGTCACCAGGCTGGAGTACAGTGGAGATCACAGCTCACTGCAGCCTCAAACTGGCTCAAACAATCCTGCTGCCTCAGCCTCCCAAACAGCTGGGACTGCAGGCAGGAGCCCACCATGCCCACCGGAGATCCTCTTTAAAAAAAAAATGCATATGCAATGTCCCAAGAATCCCCATCCTAGAAAACTACTTTATGAATAGGGAACTGATGGTCAAAAAGTTTAGGTTGGAAGTTAAGGGACTTTCACCTCATGGAATGCTCTGGAGACTGCTGCAAAGCCACCATCCAGTCTTGCTGCCATATACACCAGGCTCAGTCCCTCAGTGTAGCTGCCATTAAAATCAGAGAGTCATACATACTAGTAAATAACCTTAATCCCATAGTTATCTTCTAGATTTAGAAAATGACATCTTGGAAAGGGCTCTTCCAGCTCAGGCCTTTCACCAATACAAAAGGGTCCTGGGGAACCTTACAAACACTAAATTTTCAAACTTCAGTGTTCGAAACTTTGAACTTTAACTTTTTCAAATACTAAATTGATCCTTTTAAGGTCAGGTGATGTAAAAAAAAATACTAAATTGATTGTGTAATTGTACTCCCCCAACTCTCTCTGCCTTTTCTTTTTTGTGCACCTCTTCTAGGCCCCCTTACCTCAGCTCTTGCCAATGGTAGGTAGTTTTACGTAGTGCATGTAGCACTGCTCCACGAAGTTTCTCCTCTGTCTGACATAAGTCTGTGGTGAGAACAAGGACTGGAAGTCAGGACCTAGGGAGAACAGGGCTCAGATCCAATATCTGAATATACTGCCCACCCAGTCCTCCCTGACTCCACCTAAGAAAGTCTTAAAGCTCAAGAGAGACAACAAACCTAGAGAAAAGTTTCAGGCAAGAATTAACAGTAACTACTACCACTAACAGATTGTTTCAAATAGCATTTTGCTTCTAAGAATGATTTATTCAGCTTAATCAATCCTGTTCCACAGGTTTGTTTTGCATTAAAGGAAAGTGTGATAAAAATTTAAAGGGTAAGCTGGGCGTGGTGGCTCACACCTGTAAGCCCAGCACTTTGGGAGGCTGAGGCAGGTGGATCACAAGGTCAGGAGTTCAAGAACAGAACAGCCTGACCAACATGGTGAAACCCTCTCTCTACTAAAAATACAAAAATTAGCCAGGCGGTGGTGGCGTGCACCTGTAGTCCCAGCTATTTAGGAAGCTGAAGCAGGAGAATCACTTGAAACCAGGAGGCAGAGGTTGTGGTGAGCTGAGATCGTGCCACAGCACTATATAGCCTGGGCAACACAGCAAGACTCTGTCTCAAAAAAAAAAAAAAAAAAAAAAAAATTAAAGGGCACTATTTTTTGGATTTCTTCACTTCTCCAAAATTTAAGGTTTTGATGATCTCCACTTTTTCTATGGAGAGGAAAGAAATTTGAAAATCTAGGTCTCATGACTGTTCAGTTCAGTACTATTGAGCAAGTATCTACTGATCACCTACTATGAGCCAGGTACTGTGAGGTGTGCAGGGAATGCAAGATGAATAAATGGTAATGTTAAGGAGCTCACAATCATGAAACTAACTTGATGAATTATATTTATCCTCTTATCCCAGAAGAGGGTTTCAGTACTGGGTAGAGGTCATCCAGGGACTTTATTTTACCTGAATAAAAACTCAGAAGGTCCTAATCCAGTGGACTTGCAAGAAAAAAACAAGTATCTAGATTTTAACAGTATATTGGTGGCCAGGCACGTTGGTTCACGCCTGTAATCCCAGCACTTTGGGAGGCCGAGGCGGGTGGATCACCTGAGGTCAGGAGTTCAAGACTAGCCTGGCCACCATGACGATACCCTGTCTCTACTAAAAATATAAAAGTTAGCCGGGTGTGGTGGTGCACGCCTGTAATCCCAGCTAGTGAAGAGGCTGAGGCAGGAGAATCACTTAAATCCGGGAGGTGGAGGTTGCAGTGAGCCGAGATCGAGCCATTGCACTTCAGCCTGGGCGACAGAGCAAGACTCTGTCTCAAAGCAAAAACAAAAAACAAAACAAACAAAAAACAGTATACTGGGACATTCTAACCTTTACCTAAGCAATCTCTAGAATAATCTACCTTCTTTTAGTAAGGCATCATTGTGACAACTGCTGCTCTGGTTAGAAAGTCAAATAAGAGACTTCAGTACCTGTTCGAGAGACTGTAAAATTATTTCTTACTCTTCATTTCTAACCGATATTTCAATCTGGCCTACTTTTTAATTATTCTTAAGTCCTACCTGGGTTTTCCAGGAATTTCTTCTCAAAATGCCTAGCCCGTCTTTGCAACTCCTCTGGCTCCACAGGCAAATGTCTGCTCCAGAGATAACTGGTCAGTGTTTGCACCTGATTCTCCATAGTGGGCCCAGCATTCTCTATGGGCCAAAGATGAAAAGCGGAATCACTTGCATGCAGGTCCAGTCCCGTTTCTTCTCCCTTTCCAGCCGTTACTCACCAAGTAGCAGTAACTGGGCACCGTTAGCCAGTGCCTGTGGCAGCCGCACGTGCGGTAGGTTTAGGATGCCAGGGTGCTGGCGATGAGGCCTCTTCTGCAGGAAATCGGACTTGTTATCTATCTGTGTGACTCCAGGTACTAGTGCGGCGAGCGCCTGCAGGCAGAGAAAGAAAGGTTGATTTTCTGGCAGAAAGGAAAGTTGCTGGCGCTCGCTAGGGCGGGGGCTGCCAGAAGCGCTCCTCCTCTGCGCGGAGATGTCTCTGCAGATCCAGAGTCTCTCCGTGAGCCGGCAATGTAGACACTCACCCGGGCGTGGGGAGCTACACCAAGGCCGGGGCACCATCTTCCTAATATCAGTAGAGGCTTCAGTGCCCCAGCCATGGCTCCGGAGGCGAACCGGAAACGGAAATGTAGGTTCTTGTGACCCTCAGTCACAACGCCGCAAGGAGCCGCCTTCGCAGAACGTCCCCCGACAGTTTCAGCCAACCAGAAGAGCGAGTGTTTGCCAGCAGCCAATAAGCAATGGTTATATAAATATCCTTGAGGCGGAAACCGTGTTTGGGCTGGAGGCTGCGTCGGGCCTGGTCACCGGCGCCAGAAATCAAGAGGGTGGGGCGGGACGGGGGCGGGATGGAGTTGGGTGTGAGCGCGCCATTGACCGGCAGAGACTGTTTCTGGGAGTACTGACTTCCTGTGTTCTTTGCATTCCTCCGCGGAGAACTCTGAGTCTTGGGTTGTTTCCCTGTGTGAAAAAGGGAGACTGCGGTAACGGAAAGAAGAGAAGAGAAAAATCATATTTAAGAGACTGAAGACAACAGAAATTAATAGTTAAATAATTATTGAATAGTTAATAGTTTGATTAAAAACCTAGTTAATAGGTTTATTTTATTTTATTTTTTTACATGTGTTAATTTCTCTTCAAATGAGACCAGTCTTCTTAGTAAGCTAACATAACACTTACTGAGAACACCTACGTGCTAGGTACTTCAGGGAAAAGGACTGAAACTCACTTCACAGAAAACTTGGTTCTGATGGGAACCCTCCTGAGTCTGCTGCTAGATCACACTGTTTCCCCCAGGCCTAGGACTTCTACAGATGCTGTCGTGACTACCTGAGGTGCAGAATCTCAGGTGGGTTCAGCCACTCTTGTGACGTGATAATGTAGCACAGGGTAATGTCTCCAGAGTCTGCAGGCCATCAACTCCTTCATTCACCAGAGCAACAGAAGGATAAATGGCATATGCAAGGCCATATCTACTTTCGGAATCTGACAGTGTACAACTGCTACCTTAGTCTCCAAACACTTGAGCTCACCCAGTGTGTGATTTCTGTGGGTTCCTGCCCCCCTAATTTCTGTTACAGGTTTAGGATGTTCTCCCAGCATATCCACTTGACTTGTGTGTGGAACCAGCCAGTTCATCTGGAGGGCTAGACTCCTGGGTCATCAGGCCCTACCACAGGTGGTCCAGGGATCTCAGGCCCCAGCACCCTAATGGGACTGCCCTTCTGTGGTCCTCTCCCTTATTCGACTTCTTCCTCAAATCTGCAGCCCTCACCGACCGCAGCCTGCCAGCTCTCTCAGGGCTCCTCATCTCGGGGTGAGGCGGGGTGAGAAGACATGGGTGGACAAGGGGAGAAGGGCTGCTCTGCCTCTTCCATGCGGAACTGCCTTTCCTGTAGATGAATGCAGGGCCCACTGACACGTCCTAGGCTGACACTTGCCTCTTTTCTAGCTTTTCCTCAGTCCTCCTTTTACCTAGGAATCTTTCCTGGGTGCTCAAAAGGGTCACCACAGTGACCTCTACCCCTCCAGTGAGAATGCTCACATTCATATTAGTGATCCTGTGTGTGCTCTGGGCTGAGGATTCTGCCCTAGAGATATCTGAGGAGTGGAACCATTAAATTGATACCTGTTGATGATATCTCTCCAGATTATTAACAAGTCCACAACCCAGGCAGTCTCAAAGGTTCTTACTCCTGAAGTCATCCCTCATTTTTTGTGCTAATCTTGCCCAAATGCCAGGGTGCTGGCGATGGGGCCTCTTCTTGCCCAAATGCAAAGATAATTCTGAAGATTGGGCCATACTAGATGTGTGTGTTGGAAGATCTGCCAAAATTCTACTGTCAGCTAGTCAGAGCTCTTGAGTAAATCAGAGCTTCTTGTCCTCAGAATTCTATTCATATAGGTGAGATCATGTCATGGCTCCAAAAGCCACCATCCAAATTATGGGCATTTGCTGCCCATAAAGCTTTGTGAAATGATTCCTTGTAGGAAATTTGTCCAAGGGAATCACCAGATCTCACGTGCCTTCATAGTAGTTCAACTCCAAAGGCCTATGTAGGGGCTTCACACAATGTTTGTGCTCCACACAATGTTTGCGCTCCAGGATAAGAGAAGGAGAGAAGGGAGAAAGGAATGCAACTTTCACCTCACTGGTAGTGTATGAATGGCCTCTTCAAACATGACCTGTCTGGGATTCTGAGTCACTCTAGTTTCCCTGCAGCAGTAGGAGCCATCTTGACTTTATCTCTGAATCTCAGTGTCTCTCTTATTCTGTGCTTGGGTTTTAGTAGGTTATCAGTGTTTGCAGAAGTGACCCTGCCTGATTTGTTGTGGGCTGTGAAGCTCAGTGTCCACCCTTTTCCCTCAGTAGGCCACTGCGAGGACAGATGATGCTCACGTTTGCTTTTTTCCTCTTGGTCTTATGTCACTTACTGCTTTCTTTTCTTTTTTTTTTTTTCTAGTCTATTGTTTTCTTTTAAGACAGGTGACATTCTGTCACCGAGGCTGGAGTGCAGTGGTGAGAACATGGCTCACTGCAGCCACACATCCTAGGTTCAAGCGATTCTCCTACGTCAGCCTCCTGAATAGCTGGGACCACAGATTTATGCCACTGTGCCTGGCTAATTTTTTATTTTTTTTCTAGAGATGGAATCTTTTCATGTTTCCCAGGCTGGTCTTGACCTCCTGAGCTTGAGCAATCCTCTGTCCTTGGCCTCCCAAAGTGCTGGGATTATAGGCATAAGCCACCGCGCCTGGCCTTATTCTATTGTTTCCTTTCTCTCCCACCCTCCCACTTCTTTTCTTCCTCCCTTGTTTTATTCTTTCCTTTTTTTCACAACACAAGATCTCTTCTAATGTAAATATTTGATTCGTTATGATTAATTACAAAAATACTGGGGTGCAAATCAGAATCAATCACATTTTTTTTTCTTACTCCTTGGGAACTCATTTGACTCTTGAGTGGGAAAGAGGCAGATCCCAGGCAAAGCCTCAGTCTCTTGGCCTAAGGCAGGGAGAGGCATGAGTCAGATCAACATGATGATTCATCTGGGTCTCAACCATGAAGAAACTCACGGATTGTACAGGGTTTTCTGGTGCAGTCGGCTTCCTTGTGTTGTGACTTGGCTGATTAACTCATATTCAAGGCCAGAACTACTGCTGCTATTGAGACTAATCCAATTACGAAGTATTCTGCTGTGGAGCAGGGATCTGCCAATTGGATCTGATCTTCTTTGGCAAAAATCTATGTTGAAAAAAGCAAGGAGGTTCTGGAGGGATTTTAGATTTTTAAAACTCTGGCTGGGGCAGACCCAGCATGGCTTCCTACAGATACAGGATGGGGAATCACCACAGAGCAATGTTAGTCTTGGCATGGGATGGCATGAAAGGATCGCTGATATCCTCAGAAGATGAGTCCTGGTCACACAGGAGCTTCTTTAAAGGTGCAATGTGAACTCTTAACACATGGATAAAGTATTAGAGGAAAATCCAAGGACTGGACACTCACTGGGAGTCTCGTATGTCTCTCCTGAGGGACTGAGACCTTGAAATGGGAACCAGAATGGCCATGGCAGTGAGAGAATGTAGAAGTCTTTCTATTCTCAGTTAATGTTTCTCAAGAAAATCTAAAAATTATCCCATTAAAATGCTCTGTGTTAGGGGCCTCCATTGTCTAACAACTGGGTCAATGGTTTCCAGTTCAGACTCAGGAGAGGAATCCCAAGAAGGAAACTCAGGCTTATCATCTACTTCTCCAAGCCTTCTAGAAATACCATTTCTAATGTACTGGCCTGCAACAAGGACTAATTCAAGACAGAACTTTTCAGAAGGATCTGTCCGTGTTTTTGAGAATCACAGGGAATGGCTGGCACAGCCACCTAGCCTAGGAGACCTGCTATTATGCAGAAAATGAAGAAAAAAATGTGAGAAGAAAGGAATGAAGAAAGAGAAGATAAAGAGGAAGGAAAAGACATTTATCTGTGATACGGAGTTTATTTTTCATTCTTGAGTTGGTGGAATTCTTTACTGACCAAGTTAGGTGTGCCACACTCTGTGTTAAGGGCTAAAGCTAGGAGAGGAGGAGACCGTGTTATGGGAAGTGGTATTTTTTTTTCTTGTACAAATCTTGTTCCAAATTTCAAATTTCCATTGTGAATTTGGTGGAGATGTTTTTATTCAAGCTCTGATAGTACTATGGGCATCAGACATCTATGAAATCTTCTACAAGCAAGTTCAACTTCCTCTCCCTCTTTCTTCTTCTTCTTCTTCTTTTTTTTTTTGAAACAGAGTTTTGCTCTTGTTGCCCAGGCTGTAGTGCAATGGCATGATCTTGGCTCACTGCAACCTCTGCCTCCTAGGTTCAAGCGATTCTCCTGCCTCAGCCTCCCGAGTAGCTGGGTTTACAGGTGCGTGCCACTGTAGCCAGGAATTTTTATATTTTTTTCGTATTTTTAGTGGAGATGGAGTTTTTCTATGCTGGCCAGGCTGGTCTCGAACTCCTGACCTCAGGCAATCCACCTGCCTCGGCCTCCTAAAGTGAGCCACCATGTCTGCCCTCTTTCTTCTTTTTATTCCTACTCCAGCACGCCAAAGAGCCATGTTATATAAAGAGGGGCCTAAAACCCAAAAGAAATAGAGCAAGGGAGGGCCATTTCAAGGAGGAACCCAGCTTCTTTTTTGTTTTTAGCAACACCCCTGTTTCTCTGTTCATACAAACATTCTTCATCTCATCACACCTCTATGCTGGAAACTTGAGTCTTTGGATTTCTTGCTGTTCAAAATTCTGCAGTGGGTTAAAGCAGTCTGTTCAGTTCCTCCTGAAGTGATTCCACTGCTCCATGTGCATTGGATTTACCTTCTCTAGATTTTAGTTGTGACGTGATTAATGCCTCCATTCCATGTCAACTAACATAAGCCTAAAAAAACACACAGATCTTTATATAAAATCTGTAAAAGAATGAATATCTACTTTGTCCTCCTTCCACAGGGAACCCAACCCATGTGGGCCCTGGGGCCACAGAATGCTGGCAACTGCTGCTGAAGGACCAGCATGAAGGGGCCAGGGCCAGGGTGCTGCTTTTGGGAATGCTGTACACCTCAGCCATTGTGCCTTTTGTGCTGTATAAGTGTTTCAGATGCAAGGATGGCGGGGGGTCTGCATCTCTCATGGCGGTGCCATAGTACTGAGAGCAAGATACAGTTTCCACTGTCTGTGAAATGAAGATTATAGTTGATTGGCCTCCAACATTATAGAGTAATTTTAAGGATTCAGCGAGGTAAGGGATGTGAAAGGCACGTGGTAAACCGTAAATGAATAATGATCATCACATTTAATTTTCCTACAATCTAATAAAGAGTAGCCACTTGCTTGAGGTCATCCAGAGCAGCAACTGGTGGAGCTGGACACCCAGCTAGTGTTCATACTACTAAAGTGGGGCCAATGGTGGCACAAGGGTTTGATTGCTGCAACCATGGTGTTTCTAGAGTTCAAGACATCAAGTGGTCTCGTGGTCTCCTAGGGAAGGAAGCCCTTAAATATGAGTTGACGGTACATTTGGAAAGTAACACCTTCCAGGACAGTATCTTCAGCCCTGACCCTATTATTTATTTGCATTAGAAAATAGAACCAATTGAACCAATTTTGATGTGTGAAACTACAAGAGATAGCTAGTAATGATCCCAGGTAGACATGACAGGCTAGGATGAGTGACTGAATTTAATAATGAAATTTAACAAGGATAGTTTAGTAAATACTATCATTGGGCCTGAGTACAGCCTGGAAGAAGACATTTCTTAGCAGCAGCGCTTATGAGAGACACTTAGGCATACCCATTGACTTTTTTGGTGTGATGTGACAACCTACTTCCCAAATCAATGGTAGGAACAAGGTGTTGTGCTTTATCTACTGATCAGAACATTCCTGGAGAATTTTCTTCTCACAGAACTGCCTTAAGAGCACTATATGTTCAGTAAAGCAACCAGAGAAAACTATGCAAAATGAGCCCTGACTGAAAAGATCGAAGATATTAAAGCAGAAAAAACTCAGGAAAGGGGGCAAGGGTATGCCCATTGTCTTTAAATTCCTGAGGAACTATCACATTGAAGAGTCATTATTTTGGAAGGCTCTAGTCAGCACTATGGAAAGAAGATACATGAAAGACAAATTTTGACTTTGTGTATGAACTGTCTAACAATGACAGCTCAATCAAACTGGAGAGAGCTGCTCATTCCTGGAGGTGTTTCAGCAGACTGAATGACCATGTGTGGGAGACGTTGACATATTGCTTCATGTGCTGGGTGAGGAACTAGACTAGAAGTAATTGTGATTCTCTGAGGTAAAAACCCAATAGCTTTCTCTATCTTAAATGATACCCCTCTTCTTACTGGCTTTGGAGACTGAGGTGATGGAGCAGAATAATTTCGCTGCAGTATTGCCCTTTTCTTCTTCCACAACAGGGAAAAGATGAAGCTGCAGTTCTCCAAGAGGAGACAGGCAGGAAGCAACCATTGCAGCTGGAGCAACAGCTGATCCAGACAGAGCAGCACCTGGACAATCTGATGGCCCAACTGGACCCCCTTCTTGAGTGTGTGACTACTTTGGCTGGAGCCCAGTAGGAGCTTCTGAACATGCAGCTATGAACCGTGAAGCTGCTACAAGATAGCAAGCCAGATAAGGGTATGGTGGCTTCAGAACCGGAGACCAGCATACCTTTTCCTGAGGACTTATGTGTAAAGGAAGATGAGGAGGAGGCTGCTGATGGTCAGACCTGGGAGGAGCCCATAAACTGGAGCACAGAGACATGGAAACTAGCTACTTCCTGGCAGGTGGAGCAGGTACTAAGGAGAAGATGCAGCAAGGCTGTGGAAAAGGGTTCCAGTCACAGCCCCAGCTGGGAAGGAGGGACAACAGCTGAGAGTTTAGTAAAACCTTTTTTTTAACTTCTGTTAATAGGGTACAAAGTTAAACAAAGTTTGTTCTTGATTAAAAAAAAAAAAAGAATGAATATCTAATGTATAAACAACTCCAACCTAGGTTTCCAAAACCTTGCATTCATTCACATTTGTGCTTCTTTCTACACAACTGTCATTTACATTCCTAGTGCTTGTATTTCACTATGTAAAGTGGGAATTTAATCTTTATAAATGAGGCATTTATGTACTGCACACTCTACTCCTGAAACTGTGTTAGTCACAGGGTATGTTAAGACACATGAAATGTATCTTGGTCCTTAAGTAGCTTATGGAGAAGCAGAGAAACTAAATATGTGATAGAAGCAATAACACTTACATGAACATTGCTTTTTGGGAGCACGGAGATGGAGGAAGTTACTTTGCCCGTTGGGTCTAGGAAGGTTTCTATAAGGAGGCTCCACCTGAGCAGGGTCATGAGGGTGAGCAAGGGTTTGTTGGGTCATTTGGGAAGGGATGGACAGTGCATGCAAAAGGATTGGCATGGGAAAATGCACAGAGATGGGGAAGTGTATCGAAGGTAGGGAAGGCATGAGTTGTTAGAGGTGTTAAATCACTGGGTCAAATTCTAGGTGAGAAACATTGGAATTAGACCCTTGAACTGTATGTAATCTTCCAACAAAATTAATTCACATATTTTTCACTATCTTTTTACATTCTTGTCATCTGAAAATGCAACGTTATTGTTAATGCCCTTATATGAATATGGACACAAATATTGACTTGAACAGGACTGAAGGTAGAGCTAATAGGACTTAGCCATCTCATTCTGTGAAATTCCTTAATTCCTTAAATTATTAAGCAAGTTTTAATTTATTCATTTATTTATTTGTTCATTCATTGATTTATTTATTAGAGACAGGGTCTCAGCCTGTTGCCCAGGCTGGAGTACAGTGGCACAGGCATAGCTCACTGCAGCCTCAACCTCCTGGGCACAAGTGATCCTCCTGCCTCAGCCTCCTGAGTAGCTGGAACTATAGGAACATGCCTCCATACCAGGAAAATTTTTTAATTTTTCGTAAAGATGGGGTCTTGCTTTGTTGCCAGGTGTGTCTCAAACTTCTGGCCTTAAGTGATCCTCCTGCCTTAGTCTCTCAAAGTGCTGGGATTACAGGCGTGAGCCACCATGCCTGGCTGCAAGTTTGAAAATATATGTTGTATGGGATGCAGTTTTATAGGTGATGAGGATGTAAACAGGACTTAGGTGTAGTGTAGTCCCTCTGTGATGCATGTAGTCTCAATGGGTAGAATGAGCTGTACTCAAGTGTTTATTACATGAGGCTAAACTCACATATTACAGTGACAGCAGGTATATCTGGCTCAAGACCTATTTTGATTGGCCTATGCAGTGTTTTTTGTTTATTTGCTTGTTTTTTAAAAATAATTTTTGGATGTGGTGGCAACCTTTCCAAATGGAGATTTTCACATAAAAAATTTGGGTTCCTGGCCGGGCGTGGTGGCTCACACCTGTAATCCCAGCACTTTG
>NW_012101621.1:1858693-1875165 GCF_000951045.1 Mandrillus leucophaeus | reverse complement strand
TTCACCGTGTTAGCCAGGATGGTCTCGATCTCCTGACCTCAGCCTCCCAAAGTGCTGGTATTACAGGCGTGAGCCACTGCACCCGGCCAAACGCATCAGATTGTTATCATAGCATCCTGAGAAATGACTCAGATAATACTGTCTCCAATCCTTGACCATTCTTCTTTAAATTGTGTTCAAAGCACACCTCCAAACAGATTTTTTAATTGTTCCTTTCTTTTTTTTTAATTTTAATTTTATTTTTTATTTTTTTTGAGACAAGGTCTTGCTGTGTCACCCAGGCTGGAGTGCAGTGGCATGATTATGGTTCACTGTAGCTTTGACCTCCCGGGTTCAAGCAATCCTCTCCTCTCAGCCTCCTGAGTAGCTGGGACTATAGGTGCATGCCACCATGCATGGCTAATTAAAATTTTTTATTTTTGTAGAGACAGGGTCTTGCTATGTTTCCCAGGCTCATCTTGAACTTCTGGGCTCAAGTGATCCTCCCACCGTGGCCTCCCAAACTGTTGGGATTACAGGTGTGAGCCACTTTGCCATTTCTTTTATAGGTCCCTCTGCATATATTTAACTGCCCTCCACTGCCTCAAAATTAAATCCAAATGATAGGAAAGATCTTGGGCTAAGGACCTGTTTGTTTAAATTAGGAATCATTATAAACACATGTTAAGCAGAGTATCCTGGGTTTTCAGCGTGAGTTTGTCTTTAATATCAAAAAGCTGCTAAATGTGAGCTTGTTCTATTATTTCATTAGCTTAAGCACCAAATCAGTGTCACAGCAGCCACTAAATTATTAGATAATGTCATTACACCATTATTTGTAATCAAGGGACATGGTAAGATATAGTCCCAGGGAAAGATCTTCTGCATTATGGTAAAAACAACTGTTGAGGACATTGGCCACAGGGTTGCTCAAAGCCACCTTGCTGTCTACCACTTGAAATTTCTTCAGTTGTGAAGTACCCTTGTAATATCTGCCCTTAACCTGCAGGTACCAACTGTCAATACCTTCTTTCACACAACTTTCCCTAATGCAGTGGCTATCTATGGGAATGACAAATACATACTACTTGCGGGTACCATATGAAGGATTTTCATAAAACATGGTACAGGTTAATGTAATTGCAATGAACGGAGGGAGCTAACTAACCTTAGCTCAAAAGACATTTGGGAGCTAGGCATGGTGGTGCACACCTTTAGTCCCAGCTAGCAAGAGGCTGACATGGGAAGATCAGTTGAGCTCAGGAGTTTGAGTTCAAGCTGGGCAACATAATGAGACCCCATGTTTTACAAAAAAAAAAAAAAAAAAAAAGACACGTGGTGTACTGACCTCTCCCTAGTCTCTTGGGTTCAGCAAGGTGATCCTAGACCTTCCTTATTGTATGGGCCTTTTGCATATCTTCCCTGAAGGCACCAAATGAAAGCATATCTTGGCCTATTTGGTGATGTTTCAGGAATTAAATAGAAAAGTTAACAGCAAGGGATGGATCTGAAGATAAAGAGTCAGGCAATGTGGAGCAGCATGAGCTGAGGCTGATGCGGATATCAGGACCTTGCATGCCACCCAGGCCCAGGAACAGCAATAGAGGAACTTGGACATAATTTACAAGCCTGGACCCTGACAATCAGGAAGGGCCAAGTGCAAACTAGCATAGCTAAGCCAAGACAAATTTAATGTTCCAGGATGGAGCTGAGTAAAATCAAGAGGTGAATGTAAAAATGCAACATTATTAATTATAGGGAAATCTGGATACAGGAATGTAAGCTAATCATTATGAGGCTGGAGAGAGGTGATTGGCCTGGTGAAAATGTTGCTTTTATATGTTTTATTGTCTTATAAACAATTTAAGTGAGTGAATGGATATGGCGGACAAGGAAGAATTTGTAAGTTCCCTCCCACTTTTCCAAAAATATTTCAGGTACTCAAGCCATCACTAGGTTGAGAATTCCTCTTGACATTGTAAAATCAAGCATGCAAAAGTTAACTTTTGATTGTATCTCCGTGTGAATAGTTAGATATAGAGTTCAGTGGCCAATTGGTGTGATCTGAGTGGAAAGAAGTACATTGTGGGGGGCCAGGTTGGATGTGAGGGACATCAGACAAAAAACAAGGCAAAATTGTAGAACTGGATGTCTGAAGAGATGGGGGAAAGAATTCCTTAGTTCATGACGTCTTAATGGGATCACATCACCTTTCCAAAGCCAAGACTTTTTATAATATTGTAGTAAGCACCACAAATCAGAACTGGGGATTTCTGCATCAGGCTGCTTATTACAACATCAGAGATTTATTTAAACCGTGTTTATTAAAAGACCTCTTCTGGATGCGCCTACGTCTTTTCAGGGTAGCAACAGCTGGGCCAGGGGTGATCAAGAGTGAAGAGTCCTCTATTTGGTTATTGACAAGAAAGAACATGTTCCAGAAAGGACTTTTACTCTCCTTTGATTACCCGCACTCCCTTCAAAGACAAGGAGCTTGGAATCCCTCATGGACTCTCACTGCCCTGAGTCTGGCTGCCGTGAAGATGACTTATCAGACATTCCTTTGGGACAGCAGGATCAGGATAATGGGCAGAGGGGAAAGGAGAGTCCTGGTTCTCCCCGCTTTCTCCATCCAATCAGTGTTAGTTGTCTTTCCGTTGCCCACTAACAGGCAAATAACCTGACTCCTCTCCTGCCAAATGAAGCTCTACCTCAATCTAGTGTCAATTCAACTCTCAAGCAATGCTGACATGGACTCTCTTTTGGAAACAAGGCATTAATGTCTTCAACACCGCCTTCTACCAAAGAACACAGATAGTCTGATTCTATCTGGGCCACAAAGCTGTCCTTTCCTCCTCATCTTAGTTGCTTCTGAGGAAATATGGCAGCAAGGTATTTGAGGTTATCACTTACTGAGCAGGTCACCCCTGCCCTGAGCACAGGGCAGGTGGGATGGGTCAGTGGCTGGGCCTCATTGAGGAAGGCTGTTGCAGAGGAGGCCTTGTTAGAGACGTCCTGGGGATGTCTCTTGCCAGTTTTATGTAATTCAAAAGGCAATGGGAAGGAACTCACTTCACTGTGTTACAGGAACATTTTGTGTGTGTTATGCCATTTAGGTTTCAAAAAATCTATGAATGCTCACTTATCTCTGTGTATCATATTTGCCTGTAAGCTTCCAGTCCTCTAATTAGAGGGCTCGAGGGCACAAATTGTCCCTATTCAGATTTGTATCCCCAGTACCTAGAGGAAAGCCTATTGGAAAGCATATTGTTAAACTTGGAATATGTATGTTGTATAAATAAATAGTTGAACATTGTTAGAATCCCTTAAAAGTAAATGAAGACTGGCCAGGCGCAGTGGCTCAAGTAATCACAGCACTTTGGGAGGCCAAGGTGGGGCAGGGTTGGGGTGGCTTGGGGCCAGGAGACCAGCCTGGGCAACATAGCCAAACCCGATCTCTTAAAAAAAAAAAAAAAAAAACTTAGGATATCAAATATATACCGCTAGGATGTGAGGATATCGCTAACATACAAGTTGAGCTATTCCTATTTGATCACATAATGACACAGTAATGGAAATGTAATTTTACACAGATTTTCATCTTTCTTCTAGACCAGTTTTTTTTTTTTTAGTGATTTTGTGGTTTTGAAATTTCTAGAGATATTTTTGGTAACTATAATAAGTGGGGAGGAAATCAGTGCTAGTATTTAATGGATAGGGAACAAGTGTGTTCAGAGTAAAATAATTTGTGCATGGCCTACACAATTTATCACTGTTTTCTTGGCTGCTTATGTAGGTAAGAAAAGAGCTTAGAATTATCTGAGCTTCTACCCTAACTCCTTTTATTTTGCATGGTTTTAAAATGCAGAGTTTGCTGGGAATGTAACTATCATGTAAATTGAGGAAAATCATACCTCTGTCTTTGGAAGCTCTTTTAATAGACTGGGGGTGGCTAGCAAGCAAAGGTCACAAAACAGGTTTCATCTCCTTCCTTTTCACCAAGTCCTGCTTTGGTTGACTTGAGGTAGGTTAGTCCTTGGCCCTTATTTATTTATTTATTTATTTATTTATTTATTTATTTATTTATTTATTTTGAGATGGAGTCTTGCTCTGTTGCCAGGCTGAAGTGCAGTGGCACCATCTTGGCTTACTGCAACCTCCACCTCCCAGGATCAAGCAGTTCTCCTGCCTCAGCCTCCTGAGTAGCTGAGACTATAGGCACGCACCACCACGCCCAGTTAAATTTTGTATTTTTAGTAGAGATGAGGTTTCACCCTGTTGGCCAAGATGGTCTTGATCTCTTGACCTCATAATCCATCTGCCTCGGCCTCCCAAAGTGCTGGGATTACAGGCGTGAGCCACCGCACCTGGCCATTGGCCCCTATTTGTTGGGAACACTTGCTAAATCTGAGACAGAGAAAATCACCTTTTTTTGTTTGTTTTTGAACTGGGCAGCCTCCTGAACCAGAGTGGGCCCAGAGAGACTCCCAGAGAATCACCTTCTGTTTTTTGTTTGTTTGTTTGTTTGTTTTTTGACAGAGTCTTGCTCTGTCACCCAGGCTGGAGTGCAGTGGCATGATATCGGCTCACTGCAACCTCAGCCTTCCAGGTAGCTGGGACTACAGGCACCCGCCACCACGCCCGGCTAGTTTTTGTATTTTTAGTAGAGACGGGGTTTTACTATGTTGGCCAGGCTGGTCTCAAACTCCTGACCTCAGGTGATCCTCCCCCCTCAGCCTCCCAAGGTGCTAGGATTACAGGCATGAGCCACCATGCCCTGCTGAAAATCACATTTTAACGTACTACTTTATTCAAGGAATCAGAGCAAAGAGAAAAAACAAGAATTACTTTTTTGTTAACTCCATGAAAAATATGAGGAACTCTTCTAGTAAACAATTTTATCATTTTCACAATGATGAGTATATAGAGCCTGCCTGTTCAGCCTCTCTTTTGAACAGAATTGGATAAATATGACCAAATCTTTGGCCTTGGGATTCATTTTTTTATATTGTCCTTGGGTCTTTTACTGTGAAAGCATTTTTCCAGGTAGAATATTTTAAGTTAAAGTTCAAGATAAAGCTGTATATGAAAAAATGAAATGTGTACAGCTGATGGTAAGTGAGATGACGATGTTAGGGTACACAGATACACATTTAAAGTGTTCATTGTTATATGTTTATTTTAATGTGAATGAATAATCAATACATCAAATCTGTGGTTAAATGAAGAATTGTTTGAGCCTGGGAGGTTGAGGCTGCAGTGAGCTATGATCCCACTACTGCAGACCAG
Source organism: Mandrillus leucophaeus (assembly GCF_000951045.1). Classification (NCBI taxonomy): domain Eukaryota; kingdom Metazoa; phylum Chordata; class Mammalia; order Primates; family Cercopithecidae; genus Mandrillus; species Mandrillus leucophaeus. The sequence goes on along the minus strand of NW_012101621.1, from coordinate 1,869,897 downwards.
CCTGGGTGACACAGCACGACCTTGTTTCAAAAAAAAAAAAAAAAAAAAGTATCAGAGTCTGACTTACAGCTCTGCTATTCACTAACCTCGTGACCTCAGACTCAGCCCTTGTTTTCTCTTTTCTTTTTTTTTCTTTTTCTTTCTTTCTTTTCTTTTTTTTTTTTTTTTTGAGATGGAGTCTCGCTCTGTCTCCCAGGCTGGAGTGCAATGGGGTGATCTTGGCTCACTGCAACCCCCGCCTCTTGGGTTCAAGTGATTCTCCTGCCTCAGCCTCCCAAGTATCTGGGATTACAGGTATGTGCCACCATGCCTGGCTAATTTTTGTACTTTTAGTAGAGATGGGGTTTCACCATGTTGGCCAGGTTGATCTCCAACTCCTGACCTCAAGTGATCCGCCCGCCTCAGCCTCCCAAAGTGCTGGGATTATAGGCATGAGCCACCATGCCCAGCCTGGGAAGATTTTCTAAGTGCTGGACCTTAGAAGAAAATAATCTTGTCCAGGATATGATTAGAAAGAGGGTCCACGTATGAGCTGTGTTATTTTTTCTAGAGGAGGGAGTGAAAAGATGGAGAGTAGAGCACCTACATCCTTCAGATGAAAGGAAGCTCCCCCCTGATCCCAGACCCCAAATCCTCAGGACTTCACATTCTCCCCATCTCTCCTCACTCCTCCAAGTACTCGCCTGAGGAACTCACTCTGTCACATCCTCCTTCCTCTGACGCAGCCAGCGCTAGTGCCTCCACCCTGCACATTCTCCTGGAGAGCTCCACAACTTACACACAGACCCACCTCATTTTTTTAACTGCCACATAGCACTAAGGGAATCCCAATATTAAGGAATGATATGTTTAATTCCCAGTTCTAGCACGAATTTTCTATGAGGACTACATTCTGGTCCTCAGCTATGAAATGTAGCTTGGAATAAAGGACCTCACAAATTCCTTCTAGCTCAGACTCTTGTAGTTCTTTGAAGCCCTGATGAGGAGTGTGTGTGTGTGTGTGTGTGTGTGTGTGTGTGTGTATAGAGGAATATCTACATAAAATGTAATCTACATTTCTGAAATTTTTTACTATGTAAATCTGTTTTTCTTAAAATACTATGCCTAAATCCAGAAAAAAATCACTAAAATAAATTATTGTCCTATATATACATGTATGTATGTATGTTATTATTGTTGTTGTTGCTACCTTAAGACAATCAAGAAAAACATTTAACTATTACATTGCAGTCAACACAGAAATCCCTATTTCTTTTCCTTTCTTCAACAGAGCAAGAGAAAATGTCAGCACAGGAGACAATAAGATGATCTTACACCTCTGAGACTATTTAGGTTTGAGGTTAGTACACTGGGGGATATCAATCAGCAAACATTAATGTAGTCATTTCCATCCTTAGCTGTCTCTATCAGCTTCACCTACCTCATCTAATAGGAAAACAAGAGACTAAAAGTCATTAAACCTAAGAGGAACTTGGATGAGTGCTTTAAGGCCTAAAATATCTCAGCATCATTCAAAATGTTTATCCCTCATGGTTTTGCAAGGAGTGTTGGAAATAAGGAAGCCACTTCCTCTTTGGCACACCTATTTCATATAAGGTAATTGGGATTAAGCCTCACAACAACACTGTGCAGTAGGTAATACTCTCCATAGTTTTCTAGAGCTGATACAGGCTTTCCTCTGTGCTTACGATCTAAGGTGACCCATCATCGGGCTTATGTTTGTGTATCATGAAGGATTTTCATGTTTCCCTTGTAGAGAAGAGAAAACGCTGGGTGCTGTGGCTCACTCCTGTAATCCCAGCACTTTGGGAGGCCGAGGGGGGTGGATCACCGAAGGTCAGGAGTTTGAGACCAACCTGGCCAACCTGGTGAAACCCCATCTCTACTAAAAATACAAAAATTAGCTGGATGTGGTGGCACACACCTGTAATCCCAGCTACTGGGGAGACTGAGGCAGGAGAATCACTTGAACAAAGGAGGTGGAGGTTGCAGTGAGCTAAGATTACACCATTGCACTCCAGCCTGGGTGACAAAGCGAGACTCCATCTCGAAAAAAAAAAAAAAGAAAGAAAAGAAAATCTCAATGGACTCCTCAGCCTCCTCAGCTCCATCAGTAGGAGTTGTGAAGGTTATGGGGGCACTCCTTGCATTGGAAGTAAGACCTCCCACCCCAACAGGTTAATTTTCCACACTCAGCAGTATTAGGCACAGTGGATCATTCCCTCCTTTTGATGAGGATGACCTGGGAATGGGGCTTCTTGTGACCGAAATAGGGATGAAAAGCGTTGTGAGATCAGTCCTGGTCCCTCAACGCAGGCAGTCATGTCAAGGCTGCATGATGGTCTCTCGGATACCCCTGTCTCCTGGCTCTTCCCTTACCATCCAGGCCTTTCATTCTCAGGCTCCTCACACATTTTTCCTCTTGTCTCTGGTAACTTGATGTTGGAGGTCCCCAGGAGTCAGTCATGGGTCTTCTTCTCTGTCTGCACACAATCCCTTGGTGATCTTATCCAGTCTCAAGGTTTTAAATGCTGTTGATTCTCTAACAACTCCCAAATACATACTTACTGCCCAGCTCTCTCTCTTTGGAGTAGTACATCGGACTGTCTATTTGATATCTTCACTTGGAGGTCTAATAGACCCTTCAGACTTAACATGTCCCACATTATCTGGGTGTGGTGGTATGCACCTGTAACCCTAGCTACTCGGGAGGCTGAGGCACAACAATCGCTTGAACCCGCGAGGCGGAGGCTGCAGTGAGCCGAGATCACGCCACTGCACTCCAGCCCGGGTGACAGAGCCAGACTCTGTCTCAAAGAAAAAAAAAAAAGCTACCCATTTCTTCCCCCATTCTACTTCCTGCTTCATTTTTTCCATAGAACTTATCACCTTAACGGTCTAATTTACAAATGTTTATTGTCTGTGAGTATACATTGTGTGTCTAGGTCACTAGAATGTGACCTCCGTGAAAGCAGACATTTTTTTTGTATGTATGTCCTGCGTTCTCTGATGACTCCCACGTACCTCTAACTGTACCTGGCACATAGGTACTCAAGAAATGTTTCCTGAATAAGGCTCTTCAAATCAAGAGCCCCAGTGGGCCCTATGAATGCTGCGAAATAATTGTACTATAGGGACCCATTTGTGGGAATACTCACAGCACTAAAACCCCTTAGTTAAGAGGGATCTGAACACCCTAAGACATTTCTGCATAACTTCTGGCAGCAACTTCGCAAAGCACTATAGCCACCACACACTGTCCCTGAGATGTCAGAGTCACTGACGGATTTGGGCCCTAGGACAGCCTTTACCAGCTGCTGGTGTGGCCGAGTCTCCACTCACGAGTCCTAGGCTGGTAGGTTCACTAAGGTGTGCAGACACCCCCACTCCTCCTGTGACAAGTTGCTGGTGGCCGCTGAGCGTTCTTGGCGGCAGAGTTGCACCAGCGGCCTTCGGCGATCCGCGATGATCGCAATGTGTAAGTGCGCCTTCCAGCCAGCAGAGGGCAGGAGCGGCTGCGATGTCCCAGGCCGGGCTTGCGCGGGCTCCTTTCGGCGCCTTTCACTGCTGGTTCCACCTCTCTCCTCAGCTCGCCGCTTCTTCCAGGGCGGGAGTGAGGGAGGGGAGGAACGCTGGAGGAGTGAGCGCGTGCGGGGGTGCGGGGGTGCGGGTGTGTGGTAGTGCAAGGAAGCATGTGCTTCTGGAAAGCTTTCCCGGGATGATGCTCTCTGGGCTCACGGGTACGATTTGCCCACAGCGAATGTTTGTACTATGCAGACATTGAAATAGAATGAGGTCCACTCGTCTTCCAATGGCGGGTCACAGGCTCCTGGGAAGGGGATCTGAAGCCATTCCACCGAGCCACCCCGCTTCCTTTATGGAGATAATGCCCAGACTTGCCCTCACCGCGTTGGAAAGAGCTGCCTGGAGGGAGGACGCCGAGCTGGGGCAACTCCTCCGGCGCGGCCGCTTAAGCGCTGAGGCTGATTCCAGCAGCCGCCACAGTGGCCGGCAGGGGACGCTGTGCCGCTGAGACCCAGCGGGCCGAGAGGCACTAAAGTTGTGTCTCCTGGTTCTTAGCTGAGACGGACTTGAACTTCCAAAAGCCTCCTTAACCACCGAGGAAGCAGCAGAATGAACAGGCTTCAAATAATGAGCGCTTGTTATATGCCACGAGCTCTCCGTCGCGGAGGCGGCTGGATGTGCAGAAGGAGGGCAGGGCCGGGAAGGAGGGACGGCTGCTCCACTCTCGGCCTGTCTGCCTCGGGCTGCAGGCTTGGGGTTTGGAGGTCAAGTCTATGCCGCATCGCTAGAGTAGTTTACAGTGGTGAATTTCAACTGTAAATTGAAATTCACAGCTTCGTTCTTTAAACTTTGTATTACCAGGGACCATTCCTTAGCAGGCTCAGAAAGGGCTACAGTGAGGTAGGCTGTTTGATTTTCCTTTTACATATACAGATACGTTGTACATGCAAATGGCAGAGGTAAATTCAAACATTAGGAGAGCAAATGTAGCGAAAAGGATGAAGACATCCTACTTTTCTTTTCCAGATGCAACAATTTGCAGTTTTTTGATATCCTTTTACTGTCTATGCATATCTACATGTTATATTCATAAGCTCATTGACTTGTATAGGTAGTGTTTATCTCCTATTTCCCACCCACAAATAGTAACATTCTGTACACAACGTTCTACACCATTACCTCTTTCCACTAACAATGTATTTTAGACATATTTTATGCCAGTAGCAAGAGTATATCTCATTCTATTTTGATGTCTGCATAGTACAGGCATACCTCAGAGATATTACGAGTTTGGAACTAGACCACTGCAATTTTTATTTTTATTTGTTTATTTATTTATTTGTTTATTTATTTTGGGACGGAGTCTCGCTCTGTCGCCCACGCTGGAGTGCAGTGGCGCGATCTCTGCTCACTGCAAGCTCTGCCTCCCGGGTTCATGCCATTCTTCTGCCTGTGCCTCCCAAGTAGCTGGGACTACAGGCGCCAGCTACCACACCCAGCTAATTTTTTGTGTTTTTAGTAGAGACAGGGTTTACCGTGTTAGCCAGGATGGTCTCGATCTCCTGACCTTGTGATCTGCCCACCTTGGCCTCCCAAAGTGCTGGGATTACAGGCGTGAGCCACCGCACCTGGCCACAATTTTTATTTTTTAAAACACAATTTTTTTTTTGTTTCCCAGTGCATGTAACAGTTACATTGAAGGTGGCCATTGAGACCTGAGAGCCCACAGGAAATAGAGTTCGTACATCTGTACGTCTGTGTTTCTGTAAACAAAAGTTCCTTGGCACAGTGCTTAGACTATGGACAGCATTTTGAGGGTGCCAGTCCTAACTCTAAGTGTATGATACAAGTCAGTTAGTCAACCTTTATAAGCAGGTAGGGTGCAATGGACTGAGGGTGAAGCTCTGGTCTGGGCCTAGGGTGTCAGTGCAGGGATGGAAAGACATATCCAGGGAGGTGACTGGAGGGGTTAGTTTGTCAGACAGGGACTAGCCTTAGGATGCCAGTTTCCTGGAAAAACAACAGAGGAACTCAGACATGATTCACAAGCCTGGGGCCGTGACATCTGAAAAGGCCAAGCAGAGACTGGTGTGGCCCAGTGAAGGTAGGTTTGATGGCTGTGGATGCAGCCACAGGGGAGTCCCTTAATCCCTCTTACAGGTCACTGAGGAGAACTGCAGTAAGGTGTTTCAAGTAGTCACTTACTGAAGACTGCTCTGAGCAGGTCACCCTGCCATTAGCATGGACATGGAAGGTGGGGTGGGTCAGCGACTGGGCCTCCCTGAGGAAGGCTGTTGCATGGGAAACTTTGTTTAGAGACATCCTGGGAATTTTTCTTGCCAGTTTTTCATCATTCCCTGTTGGCCTCTGTTGGGGCAGAGGTCACACATATCTGAGGTAGTGCAATCTGCAAGAATGGTCTACAAAAGCAGTATTATTCTCCATCCCATACAGCTTCCAAAACTTCTTGACGTTAGCAATTTCTTGTGGGAGGAAAATTCATTCATAATTAGCTATCCATGGTCCTAACTCATGATTTTCTGTGGTTTTAAGAGAATGCCAGGCTTGGTTGTCTATATAAAGCACATGGACTTTATGAAAGGACACATGAGGTTAGAATGAGAGCTCTGCTACTCACCAACCACATCACCTCAGACAAGGAGCTTGCCTGCTCTGTTCCACCAGGGAAACAGTAAAACCCTTTATGAATGCAGCAAATAATAAGCCTGTTAGTGGATCACCAGCATCTTGAACACAGGTGAACATGTACGCCATCTGAGCAACGATGAAAAGATTGTTACCTCCTGGACCGTACCTTTGTGAGTTTGAATCCCAACTGCCTTGTATGAAATGGGTGAACCAAAGTGCTGGTGGTTTCCTTTTTATTTTTAAGCCTCCTTGTTAAACCATAAGACACAAAAACAGTGAATAGTGTTGGGATATTTTGGCTGTTTAGCACCTGCTAAATAAATGTGCATTTTAGGTTTAATGAGTTTGATGCCCTTGTTCTCTTGAGACCAACGGTAGGTTATGGAAGGAACCTCATTAGACACAGATATGGATGGGATGCAGTATATTAACGTCTGCTGACTCACAGGTTCTCCTAGTATGCTAGGCAGTCCTCTGATCTAGAAGCATGACATTATTGTAGGCATTTGTGCTTGCTGATCTTTCCCATTGGACAACTGAATGACAGTTCTGAGGGATAGTTCTTGGGCATTCCCTGCAGTAAAACTGTTAGTTTTTGCTGGAAAGTCTTAAAGCAATTATGCAACTTGTATGTAACAATAATTTCATCACACAATATTTCACTTTATCTAAATCCACACTATTTTAAGAATATTTGACTTTCAGGACCTATCAGCACAGAGATATGGATGACATTACATTTTCTGCAGAGAGTTTGCCACACGCTAGCCCACAGACATACACACGCACAGGCGTATACCCATACTCACATCAGGAACTCTGTGAAACACAGAGAGTCTGAGCTGGAAAGAGGCTGAAAACTCCTTTATTCTAAGCTTCTTTTTTTTCCAACTGAGAGATGAAAGATGAGGTGATCAGCCAAGCTCCCACAAAAATTAATGGTAGATTTGGAATTGATCACTCATACCTTTCCCTTCAAGGTTCTATACGGATTAAGTGGAAATAAAAAGCAAGGTGGGCCTCTAGGTGTTATGGAATGAATTGCATCCCCCCAAAATTCATGTGTGACGCCATAACCCTTAGTAGCTCCTAAAGCGACTGTGTTTGAAGATGGGGCTTTTAAAGAGGTAATTAAGTTAAAATGAAGCTTTTAGTTTGGGCCCTAATCGAGTTTGATTGGTATCCTCACACACAAGAGACACCCAGGATGGGAACATGCACAGAGGAGTGACCATGTGAGGACACAGTGAGAAGGCAACAGAATATTAATATTCTGTCCCTCTAGAGAACCCTGTCTAATACACCTTGGATTTCTTGTTTCTAGAACTGTGAGAAAATACGTTTCTCTTGTATAAGCCACCTAGTCTGTGGTATTTCATTCTAGCAGCCCCAGGAAGGAAATAGAATGGGTAATCTGTAGAGGTCTCCATGAGAAAGGGCAGGGCAGAAGAGTGGGATTAGAGAGAAGGAAGGTGCTGGAGATGGGTACTTGAGAGGGAGGGAGGAATTGTCAAATGAGTTGATCTGATGAGTCTGTAGAAGAGTGAGGAGAGATGGAGACAAACAGAGTTCATGTGAAGTATGGAGGGCCAGGGTAATGGAAAAAGGACCAGTATCTCAGGGGAAGGGAGACATACATGCTCCACTCTTCTCCTTTTCATTCCCTCCTCTGGGAGGAAAATATGACTCCAGTGTTGACCCTTTTTCTTCTCACGTCCTGGACAAGACTGCCTTCTCTAGGTCAAGAACTAGGAAAATCTCCTCAATCCACTGCCCAGACTCCTGTCTTCCAACAGTTTGTGTCATGGGGATCCCTGACATTTGGAATGAGACAATTCCCCACAGCCCCAGCCTCTGTCTGGGTCAATTTTCCATTCTTACTTTACTGATCTATCAGAAACATTTAACATAGTATCACTCCCTCCACCTGGGATGATCTGGGAATGAGCTTCCTGTGACAGAAACAGGGATGAAAAGCATCATAAGCTCAGTCGTGGTGCCCTCAAGGCAGATAGTCAGGCTGCCTCTCAGTGTGTAGGACACTGCTGTCTCCTGGCCTGTCCCCTACCCTACAGGGCTTTCATTCTCAGTCTCCTATGTAAGTCCCTCCTCTTCCCCCTGGAATCTTGTTGTTGGAGCTTCCTAAGGATCAGTGGTGGGCTTCTTGACCCACGTAACATCTCTTGATTTTCATCAGTGGGATCAATGGATGAAATGCCATCAACTCCCAAACTAATCTTCAGCCCAGCTCTCTTGGTTGAACTGTAGACTCTTGCATCCAATTTGTTATTTGATAACACTACATGGATGTATCATGTATGTTGCAGAGTTTTTACATCCCAAGTGGAAACACTGATTGATCATCTCCCCAGATCCCCTCATCTACCAGTTCCTTTCTCGGAATTTCTGTCTCAGTTGAAGATAACTCCATCGTTTTCAGTGAAAACCAAAGTGGTTTGACATAATCCTTTACGCTTTCATTCTCTAACATACTCCAGCTAATCTATGGGAAAAGACTGTTGTTTCTGCCTTCAAAACATGCCTGGATCTGATTATTGATTCCTGGTTCCCCTACAACTGCCAAGTCTGAGACAGCAACACCTCCCACTGGCAGAACTGCAAGAACCTGTCCCTGTGCCCTGCTTCCACCTTCACCAACCACAGCGGCCAGAGTGATCCTTTTATGCCATAAATCAGGTCCTGCTGCTCTGCTCAGAACCCCGGAGAGCTTCCACATTTCACGGAGTAAAAGCTGGGATCCCTATAATCTCCTGTGCCCTAACGTAATGTGTCCTCCTGCGCACTTTTCGGGATACATCTTCTACTCTTTTGCCTGTCAGTCTCTTCCCTCTAGTTTCCTGACCTTTTACTGTTCCTTGAGGCACCTGGCATGTGCCTGCCTCAGGGCTACTTTAGTCCCACCCCACCTGCATGTGCCAGGCTAAGTTCTTCATCCCCTGTAAGTCTTTGCTCAAAAGTAATTTTCTCAAGGATACCTATATAAAAATGATTGTCATATTAACATGAACAAATAACAGAGCATGGATTTCTATCTTAAATTCTTTATAATTTATTTCCTGCATTTTAGTACCCTGAAATATCTTCCCTCCAAGTACTGGGTCTTTCTCATGACCTAATAATCTGAAAGTATAGTTAAACTGTTGTAAGCAATAAGGGACAGTTATGGCTTAATGAGCAGCTTATCAGAACTCAGATGATGAAAAGAGAAACCAGTTATACACTCTTTCTCCATACTCCTCTATGCTCTATCTTGGTTCACTTTTCAGGCATATGTCCTTTACATATTGGCGAGATGGTTGCAACAGCCCCCAAACCTTATATTATCTCAGAAATAAGTAGAGGAGAAAAAGTCTCCTGCCTTCTTCCCCCAACATTCCCCAGCCAATGTCTGATTGTTTCGAGGGCCCATCTCATAACCCACCAGGACCTCTGAAATGGGTTGAATGCTCAGATTAGGTCAAGTGTGGCCTGAGAATGCTGGTGGTCTTCAAACCCTTTTTGGGGTATCCGTGGGGTGTTTCCTTCCCAACCACCCATTTGTGTGAGGCCAGATTCTCTCTCTCTTATTCCAAATACAGTATAATTTTATTACCTATAATTCTCATGTCTACATTAGATCTCTAGATGCATTCATCCTTCATAGATATGATACAAAGCAGATCTACTTTGTATCCTCTGAACTACATCTCCCCATTTCCTCCACCAAACCCTCCCTGGTAACTACTGTTTTGTTCTCTATCTCTGTATAGTTGTTGTTGTTTTGTTTTGTTTTGTTTTTACAGATTCCAGATATAAGTGAGATCATGCAATTTATTTTTTCTGTGTCTGAGTTATTTCCCTTAGCATAAGTCCAGGCTCGTCCATGTTTTGACAAATAGCAAGATCTTTTTATTTCTTAGGGCTGAATAATTGTACCACAGTTTCTTTATCCATTCGACCAGTGACAGGCACTTAGGTTGTTTCCGTATCTTGGCTATTGTGGATAATGCTGCAGTGAACATGGGAGTGCAGATGTCTTTACAGGGTAATAATTTCATTTCCTTTCTGTATGTACCCAGAGGAAGGATTGCTGGGGCACACAGTAGTTCTATTTTTAATTTCTTTAGAAATCTCCATGCTGTTTTCCATAGCAGCTATACCAAATCTGCATTTCCACTAACAGCACACAAGAGTTCTCTTTTCTCCACATCCTAGACAACAGTTGTTATGTTTTGCCTTTTCTTTTCATTATTATACTTTAACTTCTAGGGTACATGTGCACAACGTGCAGGTTTGTTACATATGTATACATGTGCCATGTTGGTGTGCTGCACCCATTAAGTCGTCATTTACATTAGATATGTCTCTTAATGCTATCCCTTTCCCCTCCCCCGAACCCACAACAGGCCGCAGTGTGTGATGTTCCCATTCCTGTGTCCAAGTGTTCTCATTGTTCAATTCCCACCTATGAGTGAGAACATGCGGTGTTTGGCTTTTTGTCCTTGTGATAGTTTGCTGAGAATGATGGTTTACAGCTTCATCCATGTCCCCACAAAGGACATGAACTCATTCTTTTTTGTGGCTGCGTAGTATTCCATGGTGTATATGTGCCACATTTTCTTAATCCAGTCTATCACTGATGGACATTTGGGTTGGTCCCAAGTCTTTGCTATTGTGAATAGTGCCACAACAAACATATGTGTGCATGTGTCTTTATAGCAGCATGATTTATAATCCTTTGGGTATCTTCCTAGAAATGGGATGGCTGGGTCAGATGGTATTTCTAGTTCTAGATCCTTGAGGAATCACCACAGTGTCTTCCACAATGGTTGACCTAGTTTGTAGTCCCACCAACAGTGTAAAAGTGTTCCTATTTCTCCACATCCTCTCCAGCACCTGTTGTTTCCTGACTTCTTAATGATTGCCATTCTAACTGGTGTGAGATGGCATCTCATTGTGGTTTTGATTTGCATTTCTCTGACGGCCAGTGATGTTGAGCATTTTTTCATGTGTCTGTTGGCTGCATAAAT
>NW_012101621.1:1831947-1855213 GCF_000951045.1 Mandrillus leucophaeus | reverse complement strand
GTAGTGGCCTTCTTTGTCTCTTTTGATCTTTGTTGGCTTTAAGTCTGTTTTATCAGAGACCAGGATTGCAATCCCTGCTTTTCTTGTTTTCCATTTGCTTGGTAGATCTTCCTCCATCCCTTTACTTTGAGCCTATGTGTGTCTCTGCACATGAGACGGCTCTCCTGAATACAACACAGTGATGGGTCTCAACTCTTTATCCAATTTGCCAGTCTGTGTCTTTTAATTGGAGCATTTAGCCTATTTACATTTAAGGCAAACAGGGTCTGGAGTGGACCTCCAGCAAACTCCAACAGACCTGCAGCTGAGGGTCCTGAATGTTAGAAGGAAAACTAACAAAGAGAAAGGACATCCACACCAAAACCACATCTGTACATCACCATCGTCAAAGACCAAAGGTAGATAAAACGACAAAGATGAGGAGAAACCAGAACAGAAAAGCTGAAAATTCTAAAAATCAGAGCGCCTCTTCTCCTCCAAAGGAACGCAGCTCTTTACCAGCAACTGAACAAAGCTGGATGGAGAATGACTTTGACGAGTTGAGAGAAGAAGGCTTCAGACGATTGGTAATAACAAACTTCTCTGTGCTAAAGGAGGATGTTCGAACCCATCGCAAAAAAGCTAAAAACCTTGAAAAAAGGTTAGACAAGTGGCTAACTAGAATAACCAGTGTAGAGAAGACCTTAAATGACCTGATGGAGCTGAAAACCATGGCACAAGAACTACGTGATGCATGCAAAACCTTCAGTAGCCGATTCGATTAACTGGAAGAAAGGGTATCAGTGATTGAAGATCAAATAAATGAAATGAAGTGAGAAGAGAAGTTTAGAGAAAAAAGAGTAAAAAGAAACGAACAAACCCTCCAAGAAATATAGGACTATGTGAAAAGACCAAATCTGCATCTGATTGGTATACCTGAAAGTGACGGGGAGAATGGAACCAAGTTGGAAAACACTCTTCAGGATATTATCCAGGAGAACTTCCCCAAAATAGCAAGGCAGGCCAACATTCAAATTCAGGAAATACAGAGAACACCACAAAGATACTCCTCGAGAAGAGCAACTCCAAGACACAGAATTGTCAGATTCATCAAAGTTGAAATGAAGGAAAAAATGTTAAGGGCAGCCAGAGAGAAAGGTCGGATTACCCACAAAGAGAAGCCCATCAGACTAACAGCGGATCTCTTGGCAGAAACTCTACAAGTCAGAAGACAGTGGAGGCCAATATTCAATGTTCTTAAAGAAAAGAATTTTCAACCCAGAATTTCATATCCTGCCAAACTAAGCTTCCTAAGTGAAGGAGAAAGAAAATCCTTTACAGACAAGCAAATCCTGAGAGATTTTGTCACCACCAGGCCTGCTTACAAGAGCTCCTGAAAGAAGCACTAAACATGGAAAGGAACAACCAGTACCAGCCACTGCAAAAACATGCCAGATTGTAAAGACCATCAATGCTAGGAAGGAACTGCATCAACTAATGAGCAAAATAACCAGCTAACATCATAATGACAGGATCAAATTCACAGATTCTCTTGATATAATTCAACAAAACAACACAGTGTAATAGACTGAACGCCAGGCAGACATGAGGCTCCAGATGTCTATATAGACTCAGACATTAAAGAAATTCTGAAAATGTAAAACAGTGCCATTCCTTTTTATTTCTTTTGTTTTAAAAAATAGGGTTATTTTTCAAAAACTATGGTCTTTATATTTGCATGTAATAATTGTATTCACTGGTTTATGATTAATAATTATTTAAAAAATATTTTAGTTCTAATTTTTAATGAGATAAATGTGAATAATCAACATAAACAAAGGTTTTTTATGGTTCTTAGAAACTTTCAGGTGGTAAAGTGATCCTAAAGAACACTGGGTGGAGTGTGTTTGGATGAGATGGGGTTTGTCCCCCACTGAAACAGAGTTCTTACTCACTCTGCAGCTACTGCTCTGCTTTGACTTTGTGATGGATTATCCCAGTATCAGGCTAATATCCTAGGCATTGGGAAGGGGTATTGGTTGGAGCTGATTTGTCATGTCAAAACATCAGCATTTGGTCACTCAATCAATAACCCAGAATGATTCCTCAGAATCTCCGAATGGGGCTCTTGTACTGAGCAGTCTCATAAGGTCATATTGAGTGAGGATTTTCTGTTGTGTCTATTAAGATGCCTTAGAAGAAACTAAGCACATGTGGTGATCACTGATGCCTCATTCTTGTGTCCAACTCAGTGAATCTTGCCTATGCATTTGCCTTTAGCAAACTGCAGGATTTGAGATTCATAGAAGTATTTTCTGTTATTGCCCTGCCATCTCTAAGTATGATAGACATCTCATTTATGAGGCCCCCTTTTTCTTTTTTCTTTTCTTTTCTTTTCTTTTCTTTTCTTTTTTTTCAGACAGAGTCTTGTACTGTCACTCAGGCTGGAGTGCAATGGCACAGTCTCAGCTCTCTGCAACCTCTGCCTCCCGGGTTCAACTGATTCTCCTACCTCAGCCTCCTGAGTAACTGGGATTACAGGTGCCCGCCACCACACCTGGATAATTTTTGTATTTTTAGTAAAGATGGGGTTTCACCATGTTGGTAAGGCTGGTCTTGAACTCCTGACCTTGTGATCCACCACCCCCCCAGCCTCCCAAAGTACTGGGATTACAAGCGTGAGCCACCGTGCCCAGCCTATGCCCCCTTTTTCAATCATGGCTTTGATTTTAATATATTTTCTATATGATGAGTAGGCCCTGTTATAACTTATAACATCAGGTGGTTCAGAGCATCTGTCAATAGGAATCTCCTGCTCGACTGGGATCAAAAAAGTGAGGGTGGAGTCTTCAGTGACAAGAGTTGAACTCAAGCAGGCTGGCATCCAGCTTCCTGGAGCCAGAATCAGTATTCTTGCCCTATGCTACATCCATCCTTCATTGACAAGAGAACCATGAATAGAGCCTGTGTTGAGAAGGACCCATAATGTAGGGCTGGGGTGCACCTAGGGTAATGCATAATAACATATCTGTGGTCAGTCGTGCTAAACAATTGGTTAGACCCAGTGCAGAATGAAAATGTGGGTTCTCTTCTTCAAAAAGTTTTTAGAAATTTCAAATGATGATATTGGAACATTAAATCAAGCATGGGCTCCTTCTAAGTCTGGAGCCCCATGTGACTTCACTGTTCACACATCCACGAAGTTGACTTCGTTTGTTGCAAATTATTACAGAATGGCCCCAATCATTAATGCCTCCTAGCATCCATCCCTTTCTGTAATTCCCTTGTTACAATGACCCTAGCTTGGCTTTGTGACTTACTCCGACCAAAAGACTTTGGAGTTACTTTGACTTCAGTAAAGGGTGACCATGTACACCCCTAAGTATAGTCCTTGCTGCTGCTTGGACTGTTCCAAGCTGCCTTGGAGCCTTGAGCAGCATGTAAAGGAAGACTGGGATCTGTTACTGGAGAGACCACATGGAGGGAGAGGCTGCTATGGTTTGGATGTGGTTTATTCCTGCTAAAACTCATGTTGAAATATAATTACCCTTGTAACAGTATAGAAAGGTAGTGGGTCTTTTAAGAAATGTTTGGATCATGGGGGCTCCACTCTCATAAACGAATGAATGCATTTTTGGAAGACTGGGTTAGTTTTCTCGGTACTGGATTAATTACTATGAGAAAGAGTTTTTGTTTGTTTGTTTGTTTGTTTTGAGGCTGGATCTCACTCTGTCTCCATGCTGGAGTGCAGTGGCGAGATCCCCCATCACTGCAACCTCTGCCTCTTGGACTCAAGTGATCTTCCCACCTCAGCCTCTCAAGTAGCTGGGACTATAGGCATGTGCCACCATCCTTGGCTAATTTTTGTATTTCTGGGGACAGAGATGGGGATTCACCATGTTACCAGGCTGATCTTGAACTCCTGGGCTCCCAAAGTACTGGGATTACACGCATGAGCCACTGCACCTGGGCTGAGCAAGAGTTATAAAGCCAGGTTATGCCTTTTGTTTGATCCCTTTTCCAGCATGTTTGCTACCCCTTTCACCTCTCTGCCATGTCGTGATGCAGCAGGAGGTCCTCACCAGAAGCCAAACAAATGCTGGTGCTATGCTTCTTGAACTTACAAACCTCCAGCAACCTGAGTCAAATAAACCTCTTTTCTTTTTAAATCACCAAGTTTCAAGTATTCTGTTATAGCTGCACAAGAGTCTAAGCACAGGCTCTGGATGGTGAAGATATAGTAGATGGAGACCCCAGTGTTCTGGTCATCCCAGCAGATCAACTAGACATGGAATGAGGTTCTCTTGAAATCTCTAGCCTAGATTACACCTGCTGTAGCCAGTGCAGCTGATACTATGTGGAGCCAAAGCAAGCTGAGTGAGCAAACGCAGAGAATAGTGAGAAATTATATGATAGATTCAGTCTACTAATGGCATGTTCTTGCTGTTTGTAAAACACCATTATCTTTTTGGAATCTTGGCTACTCCTTCAGTATATGTTTTACAAATTGTTTGACAGTAGTTCCTTTTTTTGTTTTGTTTTGATATTTAGAGATGGAGTCTCACTATCTTGTCCAGGCTGGAGTGCAGTGGCTATTCATAGACATGATCCCACTACTGATTAGCACAGAAGATTTGACCTGCTCTGTTTCTGATTTGGGCTGGTTCAGTTCTCCTTAGGCTACCTGGTGGTCCCTTCCTGCTAGGAGGTCACCATATTGATGCTTAACTTAATGTGCACACCCCCATCGGCTTAAGCGTACTTATAGCCCACATCTCCTGGGCTCAAGTGATCATCCTGGCTTTGCCTCCTCAGTAGCTTAGACTACAGAAGCTGGCAACAACTGTCTTTTGATTGTTCAAACCAGTTCCTTTGATTCTTTTTAAAAATTTTTTTTTAAGTTTTGTGTGTACCTAGTAAGAATATGTGTTTATGGTGTACATTAGATATTTTGATACAGGCATGCAATGTGTAATAATCATATCAGGTTAAACGGGATACGCTCCCCTCAAGCATTTATCCGTTGTGTTACAAACAATCCAGTTATACTTTTTTAGTTATTTTAAAATGTACAATAAAATTATTATTTACTATACTCACTCTGTTGTGCTAATAAATACTAGGTCTTATTCTTTCTATTTTTTTATACCCATTAACCATCCTCACTTCCTCTGCATCACCCCACTACCCTTTCCAGGCGCTGGTAACCATTATTCTACTGTATCTCCATTAATTCAGTTGTTTTCATTTTTAGCTCCCACAAAAAAGTAAGAATATGCAAAGTTTGTCTTCCTGTGCCTGACTTATTTCACTTAACATAATTGGCCGCCAGTTCTATCCATGTCGTTGCAAATGACAGGATCTCATTCTTCTTTTATGGCTGAATAGTATGATCTACTGATTTTCTTTCTTTTGGTTATATACCTAGCAATGGGATTGCTGGATTTTGTGGTAGCTCTATTTTTAGTTTTTTGGGATACTTCCAAGCTGTTCTCCATAGTGGTTGTAGTAATTTACATTTCTACCAACAGTGTACGAGAGTTCCCTTTTCTCCACATCCTTGCCAGCATTCTTTATTTCATGTCTTTTGGATAAAAGCCATTTTAACTGAGGTGAGATGATATCTCATTGTAGTATTGGTTTGTGTTTCTCTGATGATCAGTGATGTTGAGCACCTTTTCATATGCCTGTTTGCCACTTATGTGTCTTATTTTGAGAAATGTCTATTCAGATATTTTGCCCATTATTTGTTTATTTATTTTATTTATTAGCTTATTTTTTGGGGAGACAGAGTCTCACTCTGTCATCCAGGCCGGCGTGCAGTGGTGTCATCATCGTTCACTGCAGCCTCAACCTCAGGAGCATGTTGTTTAATTTCCATGTGTTTGTATAGTTGTATAGTTTCTAAAACTCCTCTTGTTATTGATTTCCAGTTTTATTCCACTGTGATCAGAGAGGATGTCTGTTATTATTTGAATGCTTTTGAAAGTTTTAAGATTTTGTTTGTGACCTAACATATGGTCTATCCTTGACAATGATCCATGTGCTCAGAAGAATGTGTGTTCTGCAGCCATTGAATGAAATGTTCTATAAATATCTACTAGGTTCAATTGGTCTATAGTAGAGATTTAGCCCAATGTTTCTTTGTTGATTTTCCATCTGGAAGATCTGTCCAATGGTGAAATTGGGGTGTTGAAGTCTCCAGCTATCCAGTGTTTGGGGCCAATCTCCCTTTTTAGCTCTAATAATATTTGCTTTATATATCTGGGTGTTCCAGTGTTGGGCGCGTATATATTTGCAATTGTTATATCGTCTCGCTGAATGACCCCTTTATCATTATATAATGACCTTCTTTGTCTATTCCAATAGGTTTTGTCTTGAAATCTATTTTGTCTGATATAACTACTCCTGCTCTTTTTTGGTTTCTATTGGCATGGAGTACCTTTTTCTATCCCTTTATTTTCAGTCTCTGTGTGTCTTTATAGGTGAAGTGTGTTTCTTGTAGGCAATAGATCATTGAGTCTTGTTTTTTAAAATCATTCAGCCATTCTGTGTCTTTTGATTGGAAAGGATAGTCCATCAGCATTCAATGTTGTTATTGACAGGTAAGGACTAACTCCTCCCATTTTGTTATTTGTTTTCTGGTTGTTTTGTGGTCTTCTCCTTCTTCTTTCTTTGATTCCTGTCTTTCTTTTAGTGAAGGTGATTTTCTCTGGTGTATGATTTAATTTCTTGATTTTAATGTTTTAGTATCTCTTGTATGTTTTTTGATTTGAGGTTATTATGAGGCCCCCAAACAATATCTTATAATCCATTATTTTAAACTGATGACAACTTAGCACTGATTGCTTAAACAGACCAATAAACAAGCAAAAAGAAAATTAATAAAAACCCTACACTTCATCCTCTCACTTTTTACCATTTTGTTTTTCTCTTTATGTCTTATTTTACTATGTCTTGAAAAGTTGTTGTAGTTACTTTGATCAGTTCGTGTTTTTCTTTCCACTTAAGATAATAGTGATTTATACATCACAATTACAGTGTTATAATATTCTGTGTTTTCTACGTACTTACTATTACCAGTGAGTTTTATACTTTCAGTTGATTATTTATTGCTCATTAATGTCTTTTTCTTTCTGACTGAAGTATTCTCTTTATCATTTCTTGTAGGAAAGGTTTAATGTTGATAAAATTTCTCAGCTTTTGTTTGTCTAGGAAAGCCTTTACTTTTCCTTCATGTTTGAAGGATATTTTCACTGGATATTTTATTCTAGGGTAATTTTTTTTTTTCTCAGCACTTTAAATATGTTATGCCACTCTCTCCTGGCCTGTAGGGCTTCGACTGGACAGTCTGCCGCCAGACGTATTGGAGCTCCATTTTGTATTATTTGTTTCTTTTCTCTTGCTGCTTTTAGGATCTTTTCTTTGTCCTTGACTTCTTGAATTTGATTATTAAATGCATTGATGTAGTCTTCTTTGGGTGAAATCTGCTTGGTGTTCTCGAATCTTTTTGTACTCATACATTGTTATCTTTCTCAAATATTGGTAGCTTTGGGAAGTTCACTGTTATTTTCCCTTTGAATAAAGTTTTTACCCCTATCTCTTTCTCAACCGCCTCTTTAAGACAAAGAACTCTTAAATTTGCCCTTTTGAAGGCTATGTTCCATATCTTGTAGGTGTGCTTCATTCTTTTTTCTTTTATGTCCTCTGATAGTGTATTTTCAACTCATCTATCTTCAAGCTCATGGAGTTTTTCTTCTGCTTGATCAATTCTACTGTTAAGATATTCTAATGAATTCTTCAGTATGTCGATTGCATTTTAAACTCCAGAATTTTTTCAGAATTCTCTGGATTACAAAGCAGAGAGTCTTGTTTTCTTTCCTTACTTTCGCTCAAACAAATGATGTTTCTCTCAAACAAATGATGTTTCTGTCTGTGTGTTGAGCTGCCTGGAGCTGGTGGTGGGGTGACACAAGCACCCCTGCGGTCACCACCACTGGGACTGTGCTGGGTCAGACTTGAATCCAGCACAGCTTTCAGTCTCACCCAAGGCCCTCTGTAACTACTACCTGGCTATTGCCTATGGTCACTGAAGGCCCTAGAGGTCTACAATTAGCAGGTGACAATACCAGCCAGGCTTGTGTCCTTCCCTTCAGGATGATGAGTTCCTCTAGGCGCAGGCATGTCCAGAGGTACTGTCTAAGAGCCAGGGACCAAAGTAAAAAACCTAAGAAGTTTACGTGGTGTTCTGTTGTACTGTGGCTGAGCTTGAACTCAGACCATGAGATGGAGTCCTTCCAGTCTTCCCTCACCTTTCCATGGGCAGAGGAGCCTCTCCCTGCAACTACCTCCACCACAGGCTCAAGAAGAGTACTGCCAGGCTATCTCCAATGTTCCCTTAAGGCCCAAGGGCTTTTCAGTCAGCTTGTGGTGAATGCTGCCTGGCCTGGGACTCACGCTTCAGGACAGTGGGCTCCCCTCTGACCCAGGGCAGTCCAGAAATGCCAGCCAAGAGCCAAGATCTGGAATTGGGGACCCGAGAGCCTGCTTGGTGCTCTACCCTGCTGTAGCGGAGCTGCTATCTGAGCTGCAAGACAGAGTCCCCTTTACTTTTCCCTCTGCTTTTCTCAAGCAGAAGAATTGTCCCTTCATGACTGCCACTGCTGTGAATATGGTGGGTCTCTCCTGAAGCCAACATATCTCAGAGTCTCACCCAAGGCCCATGGAGTGTACTACTGGGTATTGCTGCTGGTTATTTAGGGCCTGAGGGTTCTTCAGTCAGCAGGTGATGAATCCTGGCAGGACTGGGTCCTTTCCTTCTAGGCAGTGGGTTTTCTTCTGGTGCAGGTTGTGTCTAGAAATGTCCTTCAGGAGCGAGGACCTGGAATGGTGGCTTCATGACTCTGACTGGTGTCCTATCCTACTGTGGCTGAGCTGATGTTTATGATGTAAGACAAAGTCCTAGTTACTCTTTCCTCTCCTCTCCTCAAGCAGAAGTAAGGAGTCACTTTCACTGCTGTGAGCTGTGCTGCCTGTGGTTGGGGGAGCGGTTGTGCAAGCACTCCCTTAGCTGCCCTGACGGGTGTCACGCTAGTGGTGTCCAAGTCCTCTGGTGCTGAGCCCAGCACAGCACTGGGACTTGCCTTGTAGTTGTAGTTCTTGTGGCCTAGATTGAGTTTCAAATGTGTTTAGGACCCCAGAGCACTTTAGCCTGCTGTGGCAAGGCTTTCCCAAACTCAGGTTCTGACTGCTGGGATAGGCGATTCCCCTTTGGCCAAGGTGGTCTAAATGCTCCTTCTGTGGTTGGGCTGTGACAGGGCAGCACTGAGTTCAGTGCAGATTTCCACAATTGCTGCACTCTCCCTCCCCCATGCTCTCAGATTCCATTTCAGCTCCATGTGGCGGCTGCTGGGAGATGGGGAATGTTGGCCTTAGTGATTCAAAATTGTCTTTCCTAACCTCTTCAGTGCCTCTTTCAGTGATATGAAGTTAAAATAGGTACTATGATTGTTGACTTGATATTTGTTTCCTATGTAGGTGCTTTTTTGGGTGTAGATAGTTGTTAAATGTGGTGTTTCTGCTGGTATGTGTGGGGGAGCAATCAATGGACACTTCTATTTGGCCATCCAGCTCAACCCCTTCTCCTTGATTCTTTGGCTATCTGAGGAGTTAAATATCTCCTCATGCATTAAGCTAAAACAGGTTTTTAAGCGTTTGTTCAGTGTCTTCGGAACCCAAGGGTTATAGCAATGAGACTGAGTCACTTCATACCCCATGGTGAGCTTCAGCTAAGCCCTGCACACATTCTCCCTACATTTAAGTTAAGAGTGTTGCAATAGCCTGACGGGTCAGTTGTGTACACTTGGATATCAATAGGATCGACTGAATAGAAGCCTCATATCAAGACATAAATGCTGGATAATAGGTGTATGTAGCTAAAATTGTCTGGGTAATAATGCAAACGGTATCACTGCTTCCTGTGCTTTGGAATTTCCCCACAACAAGATTACTTCTGATGTACATGAAGGCTTCTGAAGTCAGAGTTTGGTAAAAAATAAAGTTGGTGGAGACAGGTTTTTTGAGAACAACTTGAGGAAATGCTTGAAAATGCAGAATCCTGAGCTCAATGTACAGACATTCTGTGTGAGTATATCTGGAATGGAGTCCACGAATCCATAGTGCAAAAATTCCCCCAGGTGATCCAAATGGAAAATACACTAAAGTTTGAAGTTTTTTCAGGTGTGGCAATTACATACTGGCAGAAAACACTACCAATGAATTTGTGTATAATATTTGATTATATAGTTTATTATTATAGAAAACTGGCTATTAGTCATTAGGGATTGATTATGAAAATTGATGACCTATGTGCTAGTCTCTATATGTCATTGCTTACTCATACTCATAGCTTCCTTATAAAATTTAAAGAATTTTGTCCTCTTGCCTTTCTATTTGGCTAGAGGCATTTGGGGGCATGAGGAAATCTCCTTCCTGTTCCAGAAATACTGAGGAGTGAACTATTACATTCATACTTACTGACTATCTTGTCCCTTTAGTTTTTTTACAAGTCAGCTAACCTAGATAGTCTGAGGAACATTAAATCCTAAGAATACTTAAAATAATCCCTCAGGCTTTTTTTTTTTTTTTTTTTTTCCCCCTAGTCTTTTGTCCTACCCAAATGCAAAGACAGTTTTGAAGGTCAGGCCAAAATAGCTTCCTCACTAAAAATACAATTAGATATTACTGTGGAGACATACAGGAATAATGATCCAGCAGATGAAACTATGTGAAGTTTGGTACATGATGTAATTATATTTTATTTATTTAATTAACCCATTATTCAGAATATTCACATGGAAGTAATCAAGTAACTCATATACATAAACCAAGTAAAACACATATATGCCTCTTTAAAACACACACACACACACACACACACATTTGTTCTTCATTGCAGACTCATAGGTTGCAAAATGTCTGAGATAGATAGCCATTTTATGTAAACCTGTTATTTGGAGATGAGTAGCAGAATGTTAAGATGATTTGCTCAGATTCCACATCCAGCTGGTAGGCCATCTGCACTGAATCCCCCAGAGTTTTACTCTGAGACTTTTATTGACACAGTCAAGATCATGTAATGGCCCCCTACCACAATTCTAAATATGGGTATGCACTATATTTTGAGGTGTGTGTGTGTGGTAGAAAAATTGTTCAAGGAAATTGCTGGATCTCAAGAGCTTTGATTGTGACTGAACATCCAGAGCTTTTGTCCTGTAGTGACGTGACCTGTATCTTTCACACACCTTTCCTGTAATAATGGGGGAATGGACTCAGAGGATTTCAATATCACAAAGCAGATTGGCTTTCAAAACACAAGGTTCTTACAGCTCCTGAGCTATCTGGTCCCACGCTCTGTCACAGTCTACCTGCTGAGTTGGGATATTCACACTCTTCCTCCAAGGTGAGAAGGGGAGGTACAGACACATGTAATAAGGGCCAGTTTAGAGCCTCACTCTGTGACCAGGTGGCTGGACTGCAGAAGGAAGGGAGCAGGAGGTGGAGTGAGGGATTTCTCCATCACTCTCTGATTCCCAGCTCGGGGGTGAGGGGTGGCAGCTCACCGACCCTCAGCCTTCCAGGTCATCCAGTGCTGCCTTATTAGGGTTCTTTGAGTTTTACTTTATTAATTCTCCTTTGTTTGAATGTTGTAGTAGTAGGGAGTCTGTGGTTAACAAATATATACATTTCTACATATATAGATATATGCATGTAAGTACATATGTATATCTAGAATGCACATACATTCATATGGAGAAAATATAAATTTAATCATTAGAAAAGGGTGTCTAGTGAAAAGGATGTCTTCATTTACCTTTCTTTATTGAAACTAGTTTGTATTCCAGGAAGAATAATTACTCAGTTTTTTAGTACCCTTTCTATAATATATATACTGAATCTAAGCATATATACAGTAGTACATATAAGCATACTGGCTTTTCCTCATTTGCATAGATTTCTGCATTAATTCCTCTTTCTCCCCACCTCAGACAGTAATAGTCTGCATATAGTGTTTGCTGTGGACTGAATTATGTCCCTTAAAAATTCATATTTTGAAGTCCTAACCCCCAGTGTCACTGTATTTGGAGGGAGGGCCTATTAGGATAAAGTTAATGTTAAATGATGTCATAAGAGTGGAGCCTTGATTCAAGAGGATCAGTATCCTTATAAAAAGAGACAACACCAGCTGGCTACGGTGACTCTCGCTTGTTATCCCAGCACTTTGGGCAGCTGAGGCAGGAAGATCGCTTCAGGCCAAGAGTTCAAGATCATTGTGGGCAACTGAGACAGTTTGGATATTTGCCCCATCCATATGTGATATTGGAATCTAATCCCCAGTGTTGGGGGCAGGCTTGGTGGGAAGTGAGTGGATCACGGGACTGGATTTCTCATGAATGGTTTAGCGCCATTCCCTTGGTGCTGTTCTCCTGATAGTGAGTGAGTTCTCGTGAGATCTGATTGTTTAAAAGTTGTGGGCTGGGCGCGGTGGCTCACTCCTGTAATCCCAGCACTTTGGGAGGCCGAGGCGGGCGGATCACCTGAGGTCAGGAGTTCGAGACTAGCCTGACCAATATGGAGAAACTCCATCTGTACTAAAAATACAAAATTAGCTGGGCATGGTGGTGCATGCCTGTAATCCCAGCTACTGGGGAGGCTGAGGCAGGAGAATCGCTTCAACCTGCGAGGCGGAGGGTGCAGTGAGCCAAGATTGTACGATTGCACTCCAGCCTGGGCAACAAGAGTGAAACTCCATCTCGGACAAAATGAAACAAAACAAACAAACAAAAAGCTGTGGTACATCCCCCTTGCTCTCTTGCTCCTGTTCCTGCCATGTAAGACCCCTGTTCTCCCTGTGCCTTCCACTGTGATTGGAAGCTTCCTGAGGCCTCCCCCAGACACAGAAGCTACTATTCTTTCTGTAAAGCCTGAAGAACTGAGAGCCAATTTAACCTCTTTTCTTTATAAATTACCCAGTTTCAGGTGTTTCTTTGTAGCAATGTGAGAAAGAACTAATATAGGGGCAAAATTCTCATGAATGGTTTAGCACCACCCCTTTGGTGCTGTCCTTGAGATAATGAGTGAGTTCTTCTGAGACTGGTCATTTAAAAATTGTGGCACTTACCTCCATGCCCCCCAGCGCTCTCTCTTGCTCCTACTTTCCGCATATAAAGTGGCTGTTCCCACTTCATCTTCCGCCACGATTGTAAGCTTCCTGAGGTCTTCCTAGAAGCTGATACAAGGGCAGTACTTCCTGTACAGCTTACAGAACCATGAGCCAATTAAACTTCTTTTCTTTATAAATTACCCAATCTCAGGAATTTTTCATAGCCATGAAAGAATAGCCTAATACAGCAATATAGCAAGATCCCATCTCTACAAAAAAAAAAAAAAAAAAAAAAAAAAAAAAAGACACATCAGAGAGCTTACTTCTTCTTCCCCTATCTGAGGACACATTGTTGGGAGGGCAGCTGTCAGCAAGCCAGGAAGGGAGACCTCACAGCAAACTGAACCTGCCAGAAAGTTAATCTTGAACTTCCCAGTGTCCAGAGCTATGATTGTGATATTGTGATTTATAATGAGAAATGCAACTGCTGGGCATGGTGGCTGCAGCCTATAATCTCAGCTACTTGGGAGACTGAGGCAGAAGGATGGCTTGAACCCAGGAGGTGGGGGCTGCAGTGAGCTATGATGGTGCCACTGCACTCCAGCCTGGGTGACCGAGTGAAGCCCCATCTCTAAAAAGTATATATGCCATATATTTAGTCTTCCTCCCTGTTTCCTGACTCAGAGCTCCTAAAACTCTTAAAATTTCTGAATTAGTGTCTAATTTCTGAATAAGTGTCCAATGAACTAGGTTAATGAGATGAGTGGCACCTGTCTAGGCTCAAGATGGGGGCCGGTTGCCAGCAGAACCAAGCAAGTGATTAGAGGGTTAGAATGTCCATTCCAATCCCAGCTAACCCCCTGGGAGGGGAATTGAATGTTGAGTTAATCAGCAGTGGCCAATAATTTCATCAGTCATGCCAACGTAATGATACTTCCATAAATCCCAAAAGGAGAGAGAGAGACTTTGGTATGTTTCTGGGTTTGGTGAATGATATGGTTTGACTTTGTGTCCCCACCCAAAACTCATGTCAAATTGTAATTACTATTGTTTAGGGAGGGACCTGGTGGGAGGTAATTGCATCATGGGGGTAGATTTCTCCCTTGCTGTTCTTGTGATAGTGAGTGAGTTCTCACAAGATCCGGTTGTTTAAAAGTGTATAGCACTTCCCCCTTCACTCTCTCCTGCTGCTGTGTGAAGACATGCTTGCTTTCCCGTCACCCTCTGCCGTGATTGTAAGTTTCCTGAGGTTCCCCCCAGCCATGCTTCCTACGCAGCCTGCAGAACTGCAAGTCAATTAAACTTCTTTTCTTAATAAATTATCCAGTCTCATATAGTTCTTTCTGTCTTTCTTTCTTTTTTTTTTTTCCCCTGAGATGGAGTTATGCTCTTTTTGTCCAGGCTGGAGTGCAATGACGTGATCTTGGCTCACTGCAACCTCCGCCTTCTGGATTCAAGTGATTCTCCTGCCTCAGCCTCCCAAGTAACTGGGATTACAGGTGTGTGCCACCATACCCAGCTAATTTCGTATTTTTAGTAGTGATGGGGTTTCACCATGTTGGCAAGAGTGGGCTCGAACTCCTGACCTTATGATATGCTGGCCTTGGCCTCCCAACGTGCTGGGATTACAGGCATGAGCCACCATGCCCAGCCTCAGGTAGTTCATTATAGCAGTGTAAGAATGGATGAATACAGTACACAAGAACACATCCCTGTGCTGGGAGGGTGGCATACCCCAACTCCACAGGGACAGAAGATTCTGCACTTAGGACCCTTCCAAGTCTTGCCCCATTATCTCCTTATCTGTACCTTTAGTATATGTTTTATGATTGATGTATAAACTGAAGTGTTTCCCTGGGGTTTGTGAGCCATTGGAGCAAATGATCAAACTGAAGAGGAAGTCATGGGATCCTCCAAAGTATAGCTTATTGGTCAAAAGCTCAGATAATGATCTGCTTCTTGAGACTGACAGTCTTATGGGACTGAGCCCTAAACCTGTGGGGTCTGCGTTCACTCTAGTTAGTGTCACAATCGAATTGAATTGTAGGATACCCAGCTGGAATCGGTTGCTGTGAGAAAGCACCTTCCCACATTTGGTGGCCAGAAGTGTGAGTGTGAGTATGGAGGAGAAGAGCTGATGTTTCCTCGACTGAGAGAAAGAAATTTTCTGTTTCCTTAGCTACTCAGCCTGAATAGATTCTTACAGTGGCCTACACTATTCTTCTTTCTCATTAACAATATATTTTGGTAATATTCCATGCCAGTAGCAAGAGATTAACTGTATTTTTTTGCATTAAAAAAATGCCACATAAAATTCTATTGCAAAGATATACAATCCTATTTTAACCAGTTCCGCAGGATATATTATTTTTTCCAAATTTACTATTTTAAAGAATTCTGAACTGTATATTCTGAATGAGAGACCAACACGGAACCCCATATATTTGCTATTGCATTGCAGTTAACAAGTCACGCATGTACTATCCAGGGTGCTAGGATCTGCTGTACTGAAGCTCCTGCATAGCTGTGAAGTGTGGGAGCTGTGGGTGAAAACAGTAAATCCTTCCAGTTGCACGTGTGTGTCACTTAACCAAAGAAGTGTGGAAAGTAAAAGTTGTCACCATAAAATATCAACTGTAGTGGAAGAACGTCTCTGTCATTTTCTTTGTAATGAAAAATCTGGTAACATCTGTCCACTCAGATGCACAGGCATTGGGTTAGACTCTAATCGTTAATACCAGAAAGGGTGAATTTAATACCTGTTTTTATACGTGGAGGAAAAACATAGGCAGTGGGAAGGGTAACTGACTTTTTTCATTTTCATTTTGAGTCTCTTTGTCTTTGAGATAACTACTTATTACCAAAGACTTTTGGCAAATTTTTCTCTCATTTGTAAAAAAGTAAATGACGAATCCTTTCCTTCTCATTATTAGTTGTGGCCTGGTTCTTGGTGCTACTCCAGGTGAACATATTGTCACAGAAGAAAATCAATCTCTGATGAATTGAGAAGTTCAGTGACCTGGTGAATGTATGTGGGTTGTGGCCGATAGTGCCAATTTGGTAACATCTAATGGTGCACGTGGGAAACCATAGGTCATCATGATGGTGAATTTTATATTTCAAGAAGCCTGGGCCTGTGGGTGCCCAGATTAACATTATTCCTGAGTGTGTCTGTGAGGGTGTTTCTGTAAGACTAGCAGTTGAGTTGGTTGATGAGGGAAAGTAGGCTGCATTGCCAATGTGAACGGGGCTCATCCAATCTGCTGAGGGCCAGAATAGATTGAAAAGTGGAGAAAGGAGGAATTCACCACTTTTTTCTTGCCTCACTTCTTAAGCTAGGACATCTTGTGTCATCTTTCCTGCACTTGGGCTGACATTTACATCATTGGCTTCCTTGGTTTTCAGGTATTAGGACTCAAACCGAATTATACCACTGGCTTTTCTGGGTCTGCCAGCTTACAGAGGGCAGATTGTGGGACATGACAGACTCCGTAACTGCCTGAGTGAATTTCTCATGATAAATCCATCTGTATCTATATTTTTATTTATATCTGTCTACCTAGATCTATTACGTTTCTCATGATGATCCTGACTAATACAGTCATATTTTCTTATTCAGCGGGGATGTGTGATAAGCATGTAATGTACTCAGTTTCCCAGGTATTCATTTGGGTAACCTGGCTGGTCCTGTATGCTACATTCTCTAACGTCAACCAATTTAACATCCAAAGTAGCTTTGAAATAATGAGAATTTTGAAGTAGTCAATTGATTTTCTTTTGAAATTACTGTAGGTCAGACATGAGGCTAAAGTGACAATTCTGTCATAATTCTACATGCATTTTAAGAAAAACGTTTATTAACCAAAATGAAGATTTAGTTTAGAAACAAAGCTGTTTTTCATAGGTAATTTAAAATAGAGATGTAGACAGAATTTCTATGCTCCTATCCCTACTAATTGCCTCACTTCCTTATGTAATTAGAGTGGAAACACAGCTCATAAAATGTGAGTATCAGCTGGGCTCAGTGGTGTGTATTTGTAGTCCCAACTACTGGGATGGCTAGGACAAGAACATCACTTGAGTCCAGAACTTCAAGTCCATCCTGGACCACATAGGGAGATCTCCTCTCTAAAAATGAATTAAGAGGCTGGGTGCGATGACTCGGGTCTGTAATCCCACCACTTTGGGAGGCCAAGTGGGGCGGATCACCTGACGTCAAGAGTTTGATACCAGCCTGGCCGATATGGCGAAATCCCGTCTCTACTAATAATACAAAAATTAGCTGGACATGGTGGTAAGCGCTTGTGGTCCATGCTACTTGGGAGGCTGAGGTGGGAGAATCGCTTGCACCTGGCAGGTGGAGGCTGCAGTGAGCCAAAATTGTGCCACTGCCCTCCATCCTGGGCCAAAAAATAATATAAAAAAAATAAAAATGAACTAAGAAACAAAAAGTCACTATCAGGCAAAATTGATTACAATGTTTAGCCTGGATCCCTTTCCACTCTCTCTTCTGCCCTGACTATGGAATCTTCCTTTCCTTTTGGAAAATCAATTCACGGACATCTTGAAAGACAAAGCCTGTTGTTTTTTCATTACAATGCTTGATCTACTTGGATATCCTTGAACACTGCAGGCTACTCTGCTGATGGGGTTTCATATTCATGAATCCCAAGTGTAGTCATAATCTCTGCAAGAGTATCTCCCCAAGGTTGATGATTTGTCTCCTTGACCTTCCATTCAACCCCCACCTAAAGACATCTGCCCTGATATGTTCCCAATTATTAAAAAGTAAAACAAAGTGAAAACAATAGCATTGTGAATTAACCTTCCTTCTGTGCTGGACTTTACAGAATGTGTTAGAGCTGGTAGCTAAGAAAACTAGGGTTCGTTTCTCTGGCGAGTCACAAAGACTCTCTATGAGAACTTTTGATAAATAAAAGTTTTGTGACTTGGTTCAAGTAAGAAGGCCACTGGGAGTATTCTCCATAGCATTGTCTTCCTGAGGGAAAGTGACAAGAACATTCTATGGGGTGATGGAGAGGGCAGAGGGTGTATCATCACTTGTAGAGGAGGCGTCCCAGTTGCCCAGACACAGTGAGTGATTCTGCCAGCACATAGTTCACATGTTATGGTAATGAGGCTCCTGCTTGAGTGGAGACTTTAGCATGGTAATGAGGAAAGTTCATGCCGGTTTGTCTGTAAGCTGCTGGGTTATGCCAGAAGCTGGTTCCCACCAGCAAGCCTGTAAAACAGGCTGGTTGCTCAAGTTGATTAAATTCTTATAATCCCTGGAGACCCTCCCTGCCGGCTTACAGACAATTAACTGCATTTACTCCTGCAAGACTTTCTGGAGATTTGATATTAAGAGAATTTTATAAAATCAGACATGGGAGGTTCAAGGAAGAGAAGTGGACTCTAAGGGTCATGTATATGGAACATGCTGATGTGACCACTTAACTTCTCTAATGGTAGTCTCTGTGGTGCTGGCCTTGGACCCAGGACAATGAGAAAATCTTGGATGTCTACTGCAGAAGGGGTAGTGACTCCAGCCAGGGTTTCCTGACGGTCAAGCACAGAATCCTCCTTGCTCTTGTTTGAATCATCTCACCCACTGGGAGAGGGGAGCTGCCTCTGACCTCAGCCCAATCCTCAGCATGGGGATGGCAGGAAGATGATGTGGAAGGCATGGAGGAGCTGGAGAGAGGCCATGGCAACAGGGAGGGGAATAGCATGGGGCTGCACCATGAGAGGATGATGGTGCGATTCACTGAGATTGGAAGACTCTTGTTTCCCTCTCCCTCAACCTGTGGTCCTTCACTGGGGCCTTGCTTCCACTCTTGTCTCCCAAATAGTTGAGTTCTGCACAGCAGCTGGGCTGATCTTTAGGCAACATTATTCTTGTATATAACATGCTTGATTTGTTCCCCATGAGGAACGTACTTTATTCTTCCATCTTCACAGGCATGAAGGGTCTGAACCTCATTAACTCCTGTCATTAATACTCCTGGCTATGATGATCTTGGCCTGACCAAACACCTTTTGTGCTTCTAACACACTGAAACTCTATCCATTCAGGATCATTTTTTAAATATGAAAATGTTTTATTATATCAAGCAATAAATACATACGAAGATGCAAATAGTTGTAGTCATTTTCTTTCAGGTGTTTTAATCAACTTCTTGTAAATACAGAACTGAAGTCTACTTACAGCTTTAGTATTTGTCAGGAGTTTTGAACTTTCCTTCTCTTTGCTGGGATGATTCTCCACCTGGTGTCTGCATGACTGGGTGCTTTTCCTCCTGTTCAGATTTCATTCTCTGAGATGGGTCTTTCCTGGTGACACTCTGCCCTGTGATGTCTGTGGTACATACAGAACCTCTATATTGTGGTGCTCTGTGTAATTTTCTGTGTACTATGCTGTGTATTTTTCCTCCTGACACTTAGCAAAATTTTGCATGCTTAGAACAATTTTGTATGTTTATTTTTATCCTTGTATAATGTGGCCCCAAAAGAGCAGTGACCTGTCTTGGTCTGTGTTGCATCAGCACTCCCTCAAACTGTGCCTGGAGCAAGGTACCTACTCAGTAGATGTCTGCTGGATGAATGAATGAGCGAAGGAATGGATGACAGGAGAGGGGATGAAGACACAAGATGGAGAGGGGGTGGGTGCAATGAGGACTGATCCCTCCATCCTACGGTTTTAGATATAAGGCATCCCTGACTGAGAAGACACCTATAATCTGGTACCTGAAGCAAAGAAGGTCCACGCCATCTTTCTTCACAGGAGGCGTGGCTCCAGCTTTCAGTGTCCCACCCTGTCCTTCTGCTACTTTGAGGTGTTGGGAAGACTGCACTCACTTCCTGACATGCTCTATTTTACCTAGAGACAGTGGATTCTGTTGAGCACTGAGATCTCCTGAACCCAGTGTCTCTGTGCAAACTTTTAGGTTCACAGCCCCATCTTGGAGAAGCAAGATCTCAGTGGCTTCTCCCGAGGACAGACTTCAATATAGCTGCTGTCTGGTGCCAATGGGAGCAACCATTACTGACATGGAGTCATCTGAGGAATGGAAATTGCTGTTTCTGAGGGTCTGGAAGGGGAGCAGAAATATAGAAGTCAGAAATCTCAGACTGAAGGACCAAGGTGCAGATCTGACGGCATCGTATCCCTGTTGTATTGTGACTCAGGCCATCCAAAAAGACCCACTCTGTCCCCGGCACAATCACTTGAGTGCTGCACCTGTCCACAGCTTGCAAGAAAGGGCTTCCCCTTCCTGTTTCTCATGGATTTCTGAGTGAAGCCCTGTAGTGGAGGCCAGGGCAAGGGCTCTCATTATCCATTTCTTCTCTCTCTGGGGCTACAAATCCCTACTTCTGGAGGCTGTGCCCTTCCTGACAGGTGTTGAATGAACCCTTTGACTCACCACTGGGGGCAACTATGGAGGGCAGAATGGGCAGGGGGCAACTCACCTTCATGAGTGCTCCCACTTCCCCGTCCTCCTTCTTCCCCTTCCCCTTCCCACGTGACCAGCGACTCCCCATCTCCAGGACATGGAAGTTTTGGGAAAGATACCCATCTCTCTTCCGGGAGGTATTACAATCTGTCCATATTGCTGTCTGAACAATTCATCTTATTGCACATTTGACTCAAACCCTGGATCCACGTCTAGTACAATTGCTAACAGCTGGAGATTTGATGTGCTCATTTAAAAGGAATATCTCTGAGGCTAAACTTTTTTTTAATCTTGATTTCACTTATTTGTAGCATTCTTGACTTCTTCTACTTTCTGTTTTTGTGTTTTCTATCATAATGTTCAATCCTATCAAAATTTATCAGTCATAAATCATAATGAAACACGTGCATTTTCAGCTTATTCATTGTTGCCTGTATATCTCTTGGGATAGAAATCATGTCAATAAAAACTAGACTTAGACCATAAAGCATCAAATGGGACCTCAGTATCAAATTGGGCTCAATGGTGAAATACAACTAAAACAAGTGGAGATCTAGAGTCAAGTTATAGGTTGGTGTGCGGGGAGGGGTCAGCGGATGGAAAATTGCCTAGAGGAGATATCAAGGCTAGGGAGACCAATGCTAGGTTGATGTAATTGGATTTTTGGTTTTTTTGAAGGCAGGCCAGGAATCAGGTATCACATGGAGAATGATGGGGGAATTAAGGAATTTGGTCAAATATTGAGGATGAGAGATTCATGACAAACCAAGTTAGGAGGACTTCTGTTAAACCTAACTTTAGGTCTGGTACTGGTGGCTCGTGCCTCTGATCCCAGCATGTTGGGAGGCTGAGGAGGGTGGATTGCCTAAGATCAGAAGTTGGAGACCAGCCTGGCCAACATGTTGAAACCCACTCTCTAAAACTTACAAAAATTGGCTGGATGTGATGGCACGTACCTGTAACCCCAGCTACTTGGGAGACTGAGGAAGGAGAACTACTTGAACCCGGGAGGTGGAGTTTGGAGTGAGCCGAGATCTCGCCACTGCACCTAAATGAAGCTTTTTTAATGAGATAAAAATTCAAAAAAAAAAAAAAAAAAAAGAATAAAAATAAAAGTAATTATAAATGACTCTACAAGGAAGGACTAGGAAGTCCAACAGGATGACCTAGTTATGATGAGGGTTCAGAGGAGATGATTAAAGCTTGATCAAAGCAAGAGTATTCGACAGTTGGTCGATATCAGTTGTGACCTCAGCTTCTCAGCCTAAAGCAGGGAGAGGGATAAGTCTGTGCTACTTCATGACAGAAAGAGTCTCTTATCCTCAAATCTCTATTTCCCACAAGTCTCAGGTTAGAGGAAAGAAAAATTTCTGGAGTAGATTGTCACTAAATGACAGCAGAGTGGCTGTCAAAGAAGACACACAGACACTTTCAGATGAATTTGCAAAGCAGTTTATCGCAGGGTTCACAAGGGACTTCAGCTCAGGAAACCTGAAGGGGTATGGATACTGATGAGGACAGATGCTGATACCTGGGGTACATGGAGGGATGGGATCTTGGCTATGATTGAGGAGCTTGGCAGATGAGTGATGATGAGGAGTGCTGATACAGGAGCTTAGATGACTCTATCCAAGTGAACTGGAACTACTGGATACTGTGGAGGGTCCCGTACTGGATCGCTGTTGTTACATGCAACTATGTAGTACTTGTTTGCTGTTGTCTGTGTATACCTGCAATTTGAAATCCTTCGACTTGGAGTTGTGAGGTTACAGTGGATTAAAGGCACCTGGACTCCACTATGATGACAATTGTTGAGACTTGTGTTGCTAGGGCAGGGCATGCTTGGGTTACCACAGACATGAACTACATCAGCAAAAGTTGTAAGAAGAAAAGTATTTTGATTTTTGCATCGCCGTTGATAATTGTTAATTACCAGCATTGCATTGGTGCATTGGCCAGAGGTCATATTTATATGCTGGATTTCAAACCACTGAGCCCAGGTAAATTGTCCGGGTTTGGCATGAAGTGAGCCTTCCACACCCATAAGCCCCAACAGAAGAAGCAGACAAATTGGGGAAGTGAACAGTTTTGGAACCATATTTTCCTGTGAGAAAAGAAGAGAAGTAACTACTCCCCCATCCGGTGTCTCACCCCACAGGCCCCTCTGCTGCCACTCTGGGGTCCCATTTCCTTTTTCTTCCTGTCCCCAAAGTGTGCCACATCTCCTAAGCACTAAGTTCAGCCCACCTCTTCCTCAGGTGCTGCCCGGTCGCTGCCCCTCCTGTCCCAGCTCTGGGGATTGCTGACTTACCCAGTCTCCGCGCTGCGGCTCCTGTGAGAACTGATCCAGCTAGTTCTTCTGGCGTTCAGGGGCAACTGTTCTTCCCTACTTGAAACTGTTTAAATAAAGCATCCCTTGGTGGGTTGGGCCAGCAGAGCCAGGAGGGAGGGTCTGACTCTTGGCCTTGTAGAAACCCACAGATTAGTACATAGTCCGCTTGTGCAATCAGACTTTTTTTTTTTTTGAGATGGAGTCTCGCTCTGTCGCCCAGGCTGGAGTGCAGTGGCCAGATCTCAACTCACTGCAAGCTCCGCCTCCCGGGTTTACGCCATTCTCCTGCCTCAGCCTCCTGAGTAGCTGGGACTACAGGCGCCCGCCACCTCGCCTGGC